>NC_081409.1:839993734-840593734 GCF_030272615.1 Cryptomeria japonica | reverse complement strand
ATAAAAACTAGAAAATTCTAGAAATTTCTTCCACCATATCTTCTATGCTTGTTCTATTAACAACTAACATCCTAATGATGGATCACTAAGTGTGATCCGGATCGTTAATGTAAAATTTTTACACAATCTAATTTGAAAATGACATATTACTATAAATCATTTCCAAAGATTCCAATTATTTTGTGAATAGTTTGAAGAGGAAATTGGATGTGATATGAATGCTGTGTAAAAGTTCCAATATCTACAACATATTTTAGTTGATCCTTGCAAATTGAATGTAATGAAGTAGAATTTATAAACAAAGGTGGAACATCATAAGTTGTAATCTTACCAAGGTAATGATTGGTTTGATGGTATACGTGTTTTTATTTATTCTACTTATTTTCTGTGGATATAAAATTGAGAGGATCGTGTGATTTGTTTAGTCTATGTATTTCTTCACATATTTTGATAGTGCTTCATGAATCTATGATACAACATAGATGTAAAGCGACTTAGCAATGGCCATCTGAATTTTCTCCTCTTGAAGAATTTGTTTGTTGTTATAGAATTACTTCTTTGGTGAAGGGAAATAAGTTGATTCCACTTGACTCATAATTATGAGAGAGATCTAAAAAGAGATTTTGTAAAGGAAGAAGCATAAATGTCTTAAATTATATATACAAATCAAGCATCACAATACCCTTAAATAAGATTGCATTCCTTTGTGTAAGTGCATAGGGTTGTTTTCTCCCTACTCTTTTAATACCCTCATAAGTTATCTTAATTAAGGGGGGGGGGTAGGTAGATTTTTTAATATGATTAATATATGTATTTAGAGTGCATGATTAGTGGTACCTAACACTCCCATGATTAGTATTAAAGAAGTTATATCAAGGGGCATTCTCAAACTAAGCCCAAGAAATAAATTTACTAAGTAGCCTGGAAGATAGAGGAAGAGGCGGTTGGAGGACACTCATCAACCTCTCGTCAATCACCAACGACAGTCACTTATTAACTTTGATGGCATTTTGTTTTATATTGTGTGATAAATGGAGATCAAGTGGCACAATCAATGACTATTCCTATTTACGTATGTTGGTTTCTTATGTAACCTCCTAGTGTAAAATATTGTAATGAACAAAACACTAGTGTGATGGAGTTCATTGATCTTGAAATAGTTAAGTGCTAATCCAAAAAACCATATGAGGTGTACATATGATTGTTCTTGTTCATGTCCAGGATTGTACTAGACTTATGTGAAGCATGAAAGGTTGATGAGAGGTGCCTTTCATTGGAATCAAGATCATGAGCCACAAAAGTTGGGCTTACTGCAATTGAAAGCGTTAAAATTTTGAAAAGAGAATGCAAACATCATCGATATTGTAAATAGTCATATAAAACAATGCAATTGACTACAAACATCCTTTGATTGTTTTACTTCTTGAAGTATGGTTGACACTAAGCTCAGAGGAAATGAAAGCGAGATAAGCTCTTATATGTAGGTGACCATGTGCAACAAGATCCATATAGAAGTATGCATAGGTGTACAATTCTGTTTTCAATTTATGTGATGTACTTTCTTCCCATGCTTGCACTAATGGGGTGTTAGGAATTAATGTTAGTGCTTACATATATGAGAATAATAATGTGTTTCATATTAAAATAAAAGTGAGTTGGAGTAACAACTCACATACTTATTATGGGTATTAAAAAAAGTTTGTTGTAGTTCGATAATATTAAGGTTGTACAAATATTAGTTTATCTTGATTTGTTTTAACAACTCATAAATTTATACTTCACACGTGTTCACGAAAGACTTCTGAAATTACAAATATTTTAATTAGCTCAACACTCCAAATAATCAATGAGTACTTAACTTTAATCAAGAATGACATAATTCATGAACAATAAAAAAAATATCTAACAAGCAAGAAGCAAGATAACAATCTAATGGCAATAACAACACCTAATATTTAAGGATGTATTATTTTCAATACAAAATAACAAAGAATCATTTCACAATAACTTTCAATAATAAAACCATCTAATCATAAGCCACAATAATAAAGGATAAACGGTAACAATAAAAAACGTAGTTTATAACCAAATCAACAATTGTCCATATCTGTGGGCAATTTTCAACACTTGATCTCTACGATCTACAAATCTTGATCTAGGGATGTCCATAATCCACAGTAATAATGTGATATGTAAATTTTATGTAAATAACCCAAAAAACACACAAACTACTAATCACGTAAATACTTATCGAAGGACTCTCAAACACTTCATCATGATACATTTTGAAGGTTCATGCTTTCATCATATATTAGCTAATTTCTTCAGAATAAAGAACCTCATAAGGTTTCCACATCTAATCAATTGTGTTTCCACGCCCATAACCCACACATAAGGAACACTAACGTAAATAGGCTTGCATACCACACGAGTCTACTAACCAATGTATTTTTCAACCTGTAATAGGTTTAATCTCACATTTCATTACTTTCGGGTGTTTGTACATGGCTTTACAATCATGTTACAGATGCCACAAAGGCTATAGTCACAAAGTCCTCAAGATGCCTTTCACAAATAATACCTACGCAGACCCGATAAACCTACTGACGAACAATTCCAAATAAAAACCACATTGAATTACTAATTCCTGTTAAAATTTCAAGGAAAAAAAGATTCCATTTTAGAGGACCTTGAGGAATTTACGACTTTAAGATTCAACCTAATTTTCTCTCTAGAGATTTTTCCTTTTAGACTTGAGGATACAACTATTCAATCTTACCACTTTGAACTGTGCAAGTTTGATCCCTGACTACAATCATGACTGACTTTATTTGCAACTTAGCACAATGAGGAAACTATGGAATTCACAGTTGATAATAACCTAAGAACAATACTTGCTGTCTCCCCTTGTTTTGGCAGTGTATGCTTTAAATCTTGAAATTAATACGTAACTATTGTATTTATGAAGGAATGTTTAATGCCAAAGCTAATCCATCTCAGAGCAGAGATAGCAATGTCAAGAACACAATCTAGATAAGTTGCTGCTCATGAATTGAATTTCATCATCATTATTATTATTTTACAAAGGCCTGATCTTAAATTTCAGTCACTGTAATCTGTAATCAAACTAATAACTATTACGTCCTGCACTCAACGTTCATTCCTATAAAATACATAACAAAATAGTATTTAACAGAAAAATGAAATTAACTTTCGTCTAAAAGTTTAAAACCTGGTCTAATTGCTTCATTAGAGATATGTAGCGATTTGATTGTAAGAATCAGCAGTGCATTTGCTAGCATTTCTCAACTAGTGTGATAAGTATGGTACATTTGCAGCGCTTGATGATTGTTTCGCTGAATGTCCAATGCACAACAAACCTGTAAGAAAAAAGGCAACAGATACTACTATACAACACCTACCAGTAGCCACAAGCTACTAAAAATTTCAGAGTTCAGATATTTGCCTCATTTTGGCTATTAAACCAGCTTACAATCAACCACCTGGTATATCTTTTGATATTTTGTTCAAGAAATGTGGAAAGTCCCAACTCATAACACGTTCTTACAAATTATAATATACTTTGTAATCTTCAAATTTCTATGCATCAGCAATACACCGAGGCCATAATGGTGAAGAATTACTACTGCTCCCATTGAAACAAGATGGATAACGACACCCTTGTACCTGCAAAAATAATATCAACACAAGCATGTTATTTTGACATCTTATTTTAAATTGACAAGTGGTTTGCTTAAAGAAATTTGACGCTTATTCACTCAAAATTCACATATAAGCACAAAATTATCAGCCATGTATCACTTCTACATTATAATGTAGGATTTATGCTCTCTAATATCTGACTCCAACTGCGTCCAATTGTTTTTAAAAAATCTTTGTTTGATGCAAATTTACAGTAGTCTCAGGCCTCAAAATCAAAACTCCTAAATGCAAATTTAGAATGGATGAGAGCCAATCATTTTACATCAGCAATATAGCTGTATTTATCTTCTATAAGATGACAATAAAGGCACCATGCAATTGAAAATCTCAAGCATCATTTCTCATAAATAAAACTAGGTGATATGTCTTTGGAATCTCAACAGTTGACGTTGCTGATCAAATTTCAGGATCATTCTAGATGCAATGCTTTAGTGATACTTTGTATAGTTAACTATAGGTTTATTTAATTATTTTTATGCTTGAAAATTTTCATAAAGCTGTTTGACCTTGCCTCTCAATCACAGCGATGTTTAATTAAAAAAATACTCTTCCCTGCTTGAAACGGGTGCATCTTCTGCAGCCGCAGCGGGATACAAAATTGACCAGCATGTTTGATATTAGAGCAGGCAAGGTGAACATAAACTCTTAACATAACTAGACTACTTAATAAATTTAGATGTTAGCTTCGTTTGTTTGGAAGCAACTCCTTTGCAGTGGTAATAATATCTGCAAACAAACAAAATAGGTAAACGGATCATAAAATACAACCCACAGTAAATGTAAAACCAGGGGTACCTAAAGCAACTCACAAAGCAGTTAAAGAAGCATGCAGGCTTACAACCAAAATGTAATACAAAACTTATAGCAAAATACATCATAATAACAATAAGATTACAAACCACATAAGATAAGTGAAATAAGCGAGATTGCTCAAGAGAAGAATCAATAGATGAGAAGCCAGGGAGGGAAAATCACCTAATTCTCACTACTGACATGGGAAAATGTCTTCATCTACGTAAGAGGCTTTATAGCTATTCAGTGGAGAAATTCCTCAGATATCAAAGAAATCTACTTGGAGAAATTCCTCCTTACAATCAAGGCTGATAATCTAGACGAGGTAACAAATAACTGCTAATACAGCCTTAGTTGTGAAATCCGAACCAGATGCAAGGATCTCAGCAGCACCCAATATCATATATGTGATTCACAATTACGATCAAAGTAGCAGAGAGCGGTTGGAACATAGTAGCAAATATTGGCAAAAAATTACAAAAAATTGTGATTCCTCAAAAAAATGGACCTCCAGATTATTTTTTTCTTATAAAGAAAAAAAATTGTGGTTTTTTCATGAAACAGGACTGAACGGTTTTTACTGATGAAATTGCAATTAATTCCAAATAAAATCTGTAAAGAGTCACATATTCCAGTTTTCTGGCTTCTTTGTTTTAAGCTCATCTACAGCGGCAATATTTTTTTTTATTTCAGAGCTTTTTTGGTCAAAATTTCAAGATTTTCAGAGCATTCAGATGCACATTTCACTCCTGAAATCTCATTGACACAGTAAATAATGTTGATCCCCGCAAAGGATTTAAATAAAAACATCGCTGAGGGTGATGGAGGATCAAATTGCAGAAAATCAGGAGAAGATCCAATCGCTAAAATCTCACCAACAGAGAATAACCTAAGTTGTGTACACGTCTCAATGGATTAATTCAAAAATTGAACTGGCGAGGCAATATTGAAAGTAAACCTTATTCTTGCATAAGTAACTTCAAAGGCTTTGAGGGTTTCTTCAGTAGATCAAACCCCTAGGAATACAATGGAGCTGAATGTCATTTTCTGAAATGTCAAGCATAGGGGCAATGACAGCTTATCCTAACGCAAAATCTATTAGCAAAATAACAATTGCCTATCTTAAAAACCAAGGAAGTCGACCTCCTTCAAACACCAATCTTGTTTTGAACTTTCCAAATTACTTTAGCAAGCAAAGCAAGATGCTTATTGAAGATGACTGGAGAAAATAAAAGAAATTGAGAAATTTGTAGGGTAGCCTCTAGGAAGGAGACAGTGGAAGAAAGTGTGCTTCCATTGTAGGAAGCCTTGTTTACTGCTTTCTTGAACAAGATATCTTGTCAAGTTGCTAACAATAAAAAATTCTGTTGATGCTTTGGATGACGCGAGCAAAAACAGATATGCTGATAAGCATTCATGGGTTTCTGAAAGCACTTACTACAAATTTGTTTCTGAGAAATTACAAGTAACTTTGATGCTTTCAAAATATGAGCTATGAGCATAAAAAAAAAAACGTTTGCAAGTTACAACAAGTGCCATTTCATATTCCTATGGTCCTACCACATCAGCTATAAACTATTTGAAATAAAGAGAGTTTAAGCAAAAAAGACTGAACAGTTTCATCCTCCAGAAATCACAAAATAAACAGGCATAGACAACAGCAAAATTGCTGCTCATAGCTTTACTACTGTGTTAGCAAAATAATCTACTGTTTAATTCCAAACGGTGCGGCTTATAAATCATTTCTGGTAGATGCACAATGAAGCCACATTTCATAGGAAGGAAGATATCCTCGCAAAAAAAAGTTAGTGTAGTCAATCTAGCAGCAATAGGAATGCTTGCGTATAGAGTGATCATATAAAGATGAAGAGGAAAACATTTTGAGGAAATTGAAGATCCTGAACATCATTGATTGAAGTCAAAGAATCCGTGAGGTGATTTCTTTGACTAAGCAAAATAGAAAGTAGTGTGATGAAGCCATCTGTAGATGGGCTCTAGACTGAAACTGTAATAGGAGCTGATGGGCCTCTCGGCAAGAGATTCCTTATGCACCATAGGAATGAGGGAGAAGGCACAAATCCTTGCATCCCTAGGAGAATCTCACAAAAGAAACTCAACTTCCTATGAAGTGATGATGCTAAGACATAAGAGCATCATTGACAAAAGACTATACTTCAATGGAAATAGAAGCCCAAGGAACTGTAAGTGTTGATTGTAACTAGGGGTATAGGGGTTCGGATTGCCTTAAGGCAACATCCGAACCCCTTTAGGACCGGGTCCTACCCTAACGTGACCCTATCTTAAATGCCACGCTAAAACACACCACAATTAAATATTAGCGCCACAAATATCAAGGAGGCCGACTTTAATAGAGTAAAGAGGCATATAAGTAAAGGTCATTTTGCAAGTCAATATCATCAAGTTCAATTAAAATCAGAATGCGAATTGTGCGAACCTAAGGAAGAAGGTGAATTATTCAGTTTGGTGTAATATTGTCCAAGAGGACATAGCATATCTTGAGGCAAGTCATTAAAGCATACAAGGACAGATCTGATATGTGAAGATCAGATTCGAGCTAAGTATTGTACTGTTATTTAGAGGAGAATATATAATCTGAACTGTGGGTCTTTCATGCTGGGTTTTTCCTCCTTGGAGATTTTCCCAAGCTATGCTTGTTTGTCTTCTATTATATTTCTGATTTATGTTGTCTTACTAAGTACTGCAAATCTGATTACAATCTAGGGCACAATTTAATGCATGTTGGTTCACTAAACTACTGCAAATCTAATACAACCTAGGGCATAATTAAATATGATAAATCTGGTTATCATACCTAGGGTTTAAATTAACATGGTATCAGAGCTCTAGGTGTTACTAACTTCTGATTTTAGCAGATCAATTGTTGCATATAGCTATTGTTTGTGTTCAGATTAAAGATGTCAAGTTTAAAGGCTGAAGATAGGCTTGAGGGAGCCATTGACTTTGCTGCTTGGAAAGTTCGTATTCTGTTGATCCTTGAAGAAAATGACCTACTGAAATTTGTAGAAGAAGTCTCCTCTAGAAGATGCTGCAGAGCTGAAACTGTTCAAGAAAGATTCCCTCAAGGCTAGAAGGATCATAATTGAGTCCGTCAAGAATCATCTTGTCACTGTCATATCAAAGTTTACATTTGTCAGAGAAATGATCAAACACTTGGAAGGGATCTATGAAGTCAACAATCTCAGCAGGGCTCTTGCCCTAAGACAGCAACTTCTACACATGAAAATGAAAGAAGACTACTCAATCATAGCCTACTTCATGAAGATCAATGAACTAAAGGACAAGCTAAGCACTCTTGATTGCCAAATCTCAGATAAAGACCTTGTTATGATTGCATTAAATGGTCTACCAGATGAATGGGAACCATTCATTCGTAGCATTGGTGGAAGAGCTGATCATCCCAACTTTGAACGTCTTCAATCTGATTGCATCGAAGAGGAATCTCGAATTGAGGTAAGAGGAAAACTCAAAAACTCTCTCAAAGATAATCATGTTCTCTTATCTAAATCTAGGAAAGGTGGTCATTGGAAGAAAGAAAAGAGAAGCAAAGATTTTAGATCCTCCTCCTATGATCCAAGGAAAAAGTCAAGAGATTCCTCTCACATTCGTTGCTTCAGATGTGATAAGTATGGTCACTATGCCAGAGATTGTCAAAATAACCCAAAGGAAAGCGAAGCTAACTTAAATGAGGTTGCTGAACAAAGTGAAGACTACCTTTTTATCTCTGCTCTTTCCAGCAATGTTCCTACAGATAGCAATTCGTGGATACTTGACAGTGGTGCCTCCAGACACATCTCAGGATTTCGTGAGCATCTCTCAGATCTGATTGAAAAAGACACCAATCTTCATGTTGTAATCGGTGATGATGCTCGATACTCGGTAAAAGGTTCTGGTACTACCTCTCTAAAACTAGATTCTGGTATTTCCTTACAACTCTGTGATATTCTATTTGTACCTGGTATTAAAAGAAATCTTATTTCTATTTCGGCTTTAGAAGATAAGGGTTTGCAAATAGCATTTTCTGAAGGGAAAGTACTTGCTTGGTCTAAGAAATCTAACTTCAAATCTGCTCGTATTATTGGAAATAGATGTGATAGTTTATATAAGCTTGCAGCCAATCCAATTCAAGCTCTCATTCATGAGACCCCTGAATCATGCGAGCTATGGTATAGAAGATTGGGTCATCTTCACTTTCAAGCTCTTCCCACTCTCAGTAAAATGGTCAAAGGTATGCCTAATCTCAGTTTATCTCATGATGATGCTTGTAAAGGTTGTGCAATGGGTAAGAATGTAAAGAATCCCTTTCATAAAAGTGATAGTAGGGCTAAAGAAAGGTTAGAGCTTATTCATTCAGATTTATGTGGTCCCATGTCAGTAGCATCTCCTAGCGGGTTCTTATATTATGTTATCTTCATAGATGATTTCTCTAGGAAAACATGGATCTATTTTCTTAAAACTAAAGAGTCTGAAGAAGTCCTAAACAGATTTAAAGAATTCAAAGCCTTAGTTGAAAATACTACAAGAAATCGAATTAAATGTTTGAGGTCTAACAATGGAGGTGAATACACCTCAGGTAGCTTCTATGACTTTTGTGTTAAAGCAGGAATTAAGAGGGAGTTCTGTGTTCCCTACAACCCTCAGCAAAATGGAGTTGCTAAAAGAAAGAACAGGACCATTGTTGAAGCTGCAAGAGCCATGATTAATGATCAAGACTTGCGACCTTTTCTATGGGCAGAAGCATCCAAAACCGTAGTTTATATTCAGAATAGATGTCC
Source organism: Cryptomeria japonica (assembly GCF_030272615.1). NCBI lineage: Eukaryota > Viridiplantae > Streptophyta > Pinopsida > Cupressales > Cupressaceae > Cryptomeria > Cryptomeria japonica. Next base: position 840,584,405 of record NC_081409.1, on the reverse strand, counting down.
TCATCAAGTCCTAAAGAATGTAACACTTGAAGAAGCATTTTCAGGAATCAACCCTGACATCAGTCACCTAAGGATATTTGGAAGCCCTGTGTATGTTCATGTGCCTAAAGAAAAACGAACCAAGCTAGATCCATCTGGAAAGAAAGGCATCCTAGTAGGATACAGTGAATCTTCCAAAGCTTTCAGGATCTACATTTCAGGTCAAAGGTATGTTGAGGTAAGTAGAGATGTAACTTTTGAAGAAGATATTGCTTTCAAAAGATCTAAAGGTTCATTAATCAACAATGATGATATGATGATGGAAAAACAAGATTCAATTGTTGATGCTAACCCTGAGTTACAGGAGGAGTCTATTGATCTCCTAGATCACGAAGTTCAGAATGACTCATCAGAACCCATGCAATCTACCGATATACCTCAAGATATTGTGGTTTGCAAGAAGAGACCACTCTGGGTTAGAAAAACAATTCAAGATGCTGAAGGGTTTGCTGCTCCCAGAGGAACCTTCAGAAACAGCAAGAGTGTCCAAAATCACGCCAACTACAATTCTGTGATGTGCAATATAATTGAGTCTGAACCCCACAATATCAGAGAAGCTATGTCCCATCATGCTTGGAAATTAGCCATGGATGAAGAGTATGGGTCTATCATCAAGAATGATGTCTGGGACATTGTACCCAGACCCAAAGGTAAGTCTGTCGTTTCCTCTAAATGGTTGTTTAAAATTAAACATAATGCTGATGGTAGTATTGAAAAATATAAAGCTAGGTTTGTAGCTCATGGCTTTTCTCAAAAGGAAGGAATAGATTATGAAGAAACCTTTGCCCCTGTTGCTAGATATACCTCTATTAGGTCTATAATAGCTATTGCTGCAGCCAAAGGTTGGGAGCTACATCAAATGGACGTTAAGACAGCCTTCCTCAATGGAGTCATTGAGGAGGAAGTCTATATTGAGCAACCAGAAGGTTATGTAATCCATAAAAGAGATTCTCATGTTTGTAGGTTGAAGAAAGCTTTATATGGGCTCAAACAGGCTCCTCGCGCTTGGTATGAAAGAATTGATAAGTACTTACTAAGTTTAGGGTTTTCCAAGAATGATGTTGATGCTAACATTTACTTGAAAATTTATAATAATGAGATGCTTATTTTAGTTTTGTATGTAGATGATTTATTTCTCACGGGTGAAAATAAATTAATCATAAGATGTAAAAAGGAATTAGCCTCAGAATTTGAAATGAAAGATTTAGGTCTAATGCACTACTTCCTAGGGTTAGAAGTATGGCAAAGAGCTAATGAAATCTTTCTAAGTCAGGGAAAATACACTATTGATATTTTGAAAAGATTTAGAATGATAGATTGTAAACCTATGCGTACTCCTATGGAATCTAATTTAAAGAAGTTAAGTGTTTCTGCAGCTAACTTAGATTTTGCAGATCCTTCTGAGTACAGGCAGTTGATTGGCTCCTTGATGTACCTAGTCAATACTAGGCCAGATATCTGTTATGCTGTGAATGCTCTCAGTCAGTTCATGAGCTCACCGAAACATGTTCACCTGGTTGCTACCAAGCACATTCTAAGATATCTACGTGGCACGATTGGTTATGGGCTGAAGTATACACTTAATACCCCAATCCTCCTGAAAGGCTACTCAAATTCAGATTGGGCAGGAAGTGTCAAGGACAGGAAAAGCACTTCAGGCATCTACTTCAACTTGGGCTCCGGAGTAATCTCTTGGGCATGTAGGAAGCAATCTTCGGTAGCATTAAGCACTGCAGAAGCTGAGTACATTGCCGCATCTGTTGCATCCAGAGAAGCAGTGTGGCTCCGTAAGCTTCTTGTTGGATTATTTGGTCAAGTCAATGATCCTACCACCATTCATTGTGATAATCAAAGCTGTATAAAGATGTCAGTAAATCTTGTATTTCATGATCGGTCCAAACATGTGGAAACACACTATCATTACATTCGGGATATGGTGCAGAGAGGCGCCATTCATCTAAAGTACATTAGCACAGATGAACAGATTGCTGACATCCTCACCAAACCCTTATCCAGAGTGAAGTTCGAGTACTTCAGAGATAGACTCGGTGTCATGGAAAACGGAACCCTGATTGAGAGGGAGCTTCAATCTCAGTGACTATTGGTAGCACTTTGAATCATTCTTTGCTTGTGTGCAAGAATGAATTTCATCCAATCTATGCTTGTGTGCTAGATGGATAGTTGTAATAATGTAAAGACCCACTGGTGTATTACACATCCTATGCTTGTGTGCTAGAACCATCCTATGCTTGTGTGCTAGGTGGAAGATGTAATTCTATGCTTGTGTGCTAGATGGAACATAAAAGGTTCAGATTATGTATTCTCCTCCTCCCTAGTTAAGAGGGAGTGTTGATTGTAACTAGGGGTATAGGGGTTCGGATTGCCTTAAGGCAACATCCGAACCCTATCTTAAATGCCACGCTAAAACACACCACAATTAAATATTAGCGCCAAAATAACATTAGCGCCACAAATATCAAGGAGGCCGACTTTAATAGAGTAAAGAGGCATATAAGTAAAGGTCATTTTGCAAGTCAATATCATCAAGTTCAATTAAAATCAGAATGCGAATTGTGCGAACCTAAGGAAGAGGGCAAATTATTCAGTTTGGTGTAATATTAGCGCCAAAATAACATTAGCGCCACAAATATCAAGGAGGCCGACTTTAATAGAGTAAAGAGGCATATAAGTAAAGGTCATTTTGCAAGTCAATATCATCAAGTTCAATTAAAATCAGAATGCGAATTGTGCGAACCTAAGGAAGAGGGCGAATTATTCAGTTTGGTGTAATATTGTCCAAGGGGACATAGCATATCTTGAGGCAAGTCATTAAAGCATACAAGGACAGATTTGATATGTGAAGATCAGATTCGAGCTAAGTATTGTACTGTTATTTAGAGGAGAATATATAATCTAACCTGTGGGTCTTTCATGCTGGGTTTTTCCTCCTTGGAGGTTTTCCCAGGGTATGCTTGTTTGTCTTCTATTATATTTCTGATTTATGTTGTCTTACTAAGTACTGCAAATCTGATTACAATCTAGGGCACAATTTAATGCATGTTGGTTCACTAAACTACTGCAAATCTAATACAACCTAGGGCATAATTAAATATGATAAATCTGGTTATCATACCTAGGGTTTAAATTAACAGTAAGCACTTCTTCATAGACATTGCGATTAGACAACTGTTAGAGCCTTTCAGCAATGTACCAATCCTGAGCCAATATAATAATGTATTATGCATTGTGCAATGTAATCAGTGATCAGAAAATGAATGAAAGAACTATATTCCAAAATTTATGGTGTAAACTCTTATTTCCTTTCATCCTCTATATCTCTTTGCAATTAAATTGCCTTTAAATATAATAAACAGCTTTTTCTTTTTTGCATTTTACGAAATTCTAAATTAATTCACATTTTTTTTAATAAAAAATCATTATCCATAGTGTAGTTTCTTGAAAGCACTTATGGGTAAGGTCTTCAAGACTCCTTTTTCAGCTACTTGACTGTGCGATGAGGCATGCAAGTAAATCTTGATGTGACATCCTTCCCTATAAAATTATCTAGCTAGAGAACAATCCCACTTTCTCTTATCAAGGACATCTCAAGATTCTCAAAGAATTAGAGACACTAAATCCTACACTCTTATGAACCCAATTAAGGTTTCAATGAAGCTCTTCTAATTTTTTCACATTGTATTGCCAACTCACATTTGTATCATCCCCACACTTCTTCCACCATTTTGGTTTAAAGGGGAATGACTTAAGGGTGATTTCCTTGAAGTACCCTACAAAGAGGTCAAATGCTACTTAAGGTTTCTTTTGAAGAGTATAACGACACACTTTTTACTTTTTCAACTTAATATCATAAGCATGTATCTTAATCTCAAAGCATATTCATTGCATATTAACATTCACATGAGATCTAACTATCATGTAACACAAATATAACACATATATGTGTAAACCCTAATGGAGAAAACCATGGCAAATTAATGCTTTTATATTAAATCTTCTTTTACAAGTTTGTAGGCACCAACCCCTCATTCAATTTGTGAGCACCAACTCACTAGAGGCACCAACCCCTCATTCACTTCGTGAGCACCAACTCATTAGATGCACCAACCCCACTACTTGAGCATCAACTCAATAAGAGACACCGATCTCTTTTCTATGAGGCACCAACCTACAAATTAGAACTAGGTTCCACCTTGATTGTTGCTTCTTCAACTGACAATGGACAATTCAATCTTTTCTTCAACAAATTCTCTTCTTCAAACCGGTATTATGGTGACAATAAATCTACCACGAAACTGATTACAATCTCCTCATAAATCTGCCATACCATTTCTCACAAAGCTTCAATATGCTTCATGATCCTACTCCAAAGTCATCTTTACCTCTGCATGAAACACTCCTTGAAGAACCCCTAGTGGTTGTCATACTTCTATGAGTTGTAGATCTATTTCTTTCATGCATTTGAACTTTCAAGCTTCTCACTATCACTACTTTAACTGTTGCTCATGGTTTGTTTTGGTTAAGAATTTATAAGAGAGCTACAAGTTCAAATGAAAGAAAAATAAAGCCCTTCCTATGTGTTAAAAAATTTGTATAAAGAACTTAATAAAAAAAAAAAAAAAAAAATTGAAAAAACAAACGTAAGATAAAGAACTGGTTTTGATACCCTAGTCTCCCCTTTCAACTATTGTTCTCTCCTCTTTCAACTGCTGCTCTTCTCTTTCTACTCTTCAACACAAGTTTGCAAATGTTAAAACAAGAGATTTTTTCTTTTTTTTGTTGTTTTTATAGGTGAATTAGGTTTAGTTATTACTTAAAGGGGTGGAGGGGTCCTTGTGGTCTCGCCCATCCCTTTTTTAATGTAAAAATGCGTCTTTTTTATAAAAACTCAAGTTAAAATGTGTTGGGCAGTATGGGACAGCTATCTGTCCCTGAGATGGTTGAGAAATGCCTGGACGTCCATTGGGCATCTCAGGGATGGCCTGTTGTCTCATGATGTCCCCTGCACTTTCCACAATGTTTCGGACATATTTCCCAGTTTTGGCATAGCAAGGGGATGGGGAGGGGAAGTTTCCTAGGCATCCCCATGTCCCTGAAACATTCCTTGTAAGAAAAAAGGAGTTGTAGGGTAGGGGATTGTTGACGTGTATTTTGTACACAATCATACACAGAATAAAATACCGACAGGCATCTTATCCTCTCTTGAGAAAATAGTCTCTAACTGCTGAAGATCTGCAAAAAGGATCAGTTAGGTGGACTCCAAGGTTCTTTTAGTGGGGTCTCCACGTGTGGACAAGCTTTTTTAGTGGTATGATGTGATTTGCTGTTTCCTTCAAGGCTTCTTACGGATTCAATAGTTCGAAGGTTTCACTAATCTAAAAGGAACTTTCAAAAAAAATGGAAAAAGATAGGGCTTAAGAGGTCTAATCTAGCCTAACCCTATGAACGACTTAGCATGAATGAGATTTGGCAAGACTCAACCAATTTCAATTTTGCCATGAGACAACAACTCAACTGAAATTAGTGCGATCTTCTAAGGTAATAATGATGTTCAATGCATCAAAGATCAAGGACACTACTACGAAGGTACATATCCTAGATACGAAAATGCTTGAAGGTTAAGGACTCAAGGTGTTTTCCAGTCGACCACACAAGGCGTTCCTACAATCAGCAAGAAGCTAGTGGTTTGGATTGCGAGTCCTACCAAATATCAAATCTCACACTTAGTCTTTCTAATTAACAAACTACTTTGATTGAGCGAGATTCAAGTACATCCAACAACCATGAAGATAACTCAAGAAACTTGCAACAAAACACCATAACTTCAATATTTTATTGATTTCCAAGTCATCATATACAACAATTGCTTGAACTTCTCTCTTCAAGACTCAATCTTGCTACAAAATAAAAATTGCTTACAATTCTAATCTCTCTATTTCACTCTTAACTCTCTTCTCTATTAACTGACTATTACAAATGAAATGAAAATGGGGGTATAAATAGCATCCCCAATTACAATGAAAGGTCCAGATTGAAAGTAAATCAACGGACAAGATCATGACACCTAAACCCTAATTAGGGTTTGTTACAAATGACCTCCTTTTTACTGAACAATATTAAATACATAGCCAAATATTAAATTTGGCACAAAAATCTAGGAGGTATCAACCAATGAGAAATAAGATGTCATGTCATCTGTAACAACCTTTCATCTAGAATCTTATTCCCTTTCCAATTTTCCTTCTTAGCATATGCAATGAATTTTGTCACGATTCCTTCGATTTCTGTGATTGGAATCTCGGGAAGATTCTTGATACTCTCTTCTAAGTGGATAACCTGATCAAATGCATCTAGAAGAGCTGTGTCCCAAGTAGGTTCAAGTTCCTTTGTTCTATCAATCAGGAGCATGGTGGCATACATCTGATCATACTGCTCATCTGTAACATCTGCGTCCTTGCGAAAGATGATCGTGATTCTATCCTCAAACTCTTGTAAATCCACATCTGTCTCGACCTCGATCCTTCTGCCAAGAATGGTACGAAGTACCTCAAATACTCTGTCCTGGATCGGATTGATCACCTCCTCAACTTGACCACATCTAACACTGATGTCCTCAAAGAGAACACTCTTTATATGGAGTAAGGTTGACCACTGAAACAAACTGTGAGAATCACCTTCTAAGATCCTCTCTTGTGCTAAAATTCTTCTAGATGTATGTCTTATAACCTTCAAGACAGGGATGACAACGTCCTTGGTATGGGCAAATGCAGCTACTGTTGCCATCAATCTGTGGATTATCTCAAGAACTTGGATAGCCTGATGGGTGATCTTCGACATCCTTGTAATAAACTCAATGGCCACCGTGTGAGATCTATCCATCCAATTACATGTACGCTGGACCATATTCCTGAATCTTTCTGCTTCATTAATTGATTGAAGGGGCAATGCCTGCAATGGTGATCTAACTGGATCCTAACGTCCCAAAGGTTCATTGATGTGACTGAAATATGTCCTCCATGCACCGACCTCTCTCTCGAGCTTTCTATTCTTTTCTACTTCTTCTCTAAACTTATCCTTCAATGCCTCAAATGTGTCGGTGGCATCATCTAAAGTCTGCTCTGCTGTGGATGGTCCTAACTCAATAGTCTGTATGTGATAGTCCTCTGCTAAGATCTCACCCTCATATTTGTCTGCTGCCGGTGTAGCTATCTGCAGTTTTCTAGATCCAGTCTCATCTCGAATCATCTTGGACATCTTTGTAGCCTTCTTCTTCTCTGTTGTCATATGTGAGCGTCCAACAAGGCTCTCTAGATCGATTGCACTGTCCTCGTCCTCAATTACGATCACCTTAGTCAATCTTTCCTTCAACCAATCTGGGATATTTGATCTTGTCTCTTGAACTTGAATTTCTTTGTGTACTATTTCTTCTTGTCTGGGAGGAGATGTTACTTCATTATCATTATCTAAATCATAGTCTTGGAGAGATCCATCGGATGAAACATGCTGTGCCTGTTCTTCCTCCTGTCTGTCATTCTGTACCATCGATTCCATGGATTCTTCCACTCGAACTGTTCTATCTTCTGGCCTGGAAGAAGTACCTGGTGTTTGGTCTTTGTTAGCACCTTGCTTTTTCTTGGAAGGCTCTTTCTTTTCTGATCTTTCCTTTCTCTTTGAACCTCTCGGATGGAGATTGCCCTCACTGGCACATCGAAGGTTACCTTCACCTGAATTCCTAGGATTAGGATTGCCTTCACTAACACTGGCTCCACCTTCGGCTGGCTTTTCTTCCAAAGTAAAAGACATGGCTATGCCTTGTTCTCTCAACTTCTGATGTTGAATGTCTACCCATCTGCGAGTACAAGACAAGACTGGTGCCATCAAATCATCTAAATCCACGGCTTCGGGCTCATTCCAATTCAAACTTATTGCTTTGCTCTCTCTATCATATGAAGATTGGATGTGCCTGCCGTTGTCCTGAGCTTGGTCGGCTACTCTGTAAATCTTACATTTCCTGATGAAATCCAAAGGCAATCTAGAATGTATCTTGCGTTTTACTTCAAGATCATCTAGGAGATTCATCATAAAATCTTCAATTTGGTACTCATGTCTAAATCTTCTACCGACTGTCTCCTCTAAATGTCCATGAGGATCAAAACTATTCCTCCAAGCAAAAGATGAAAAAGGATACAAGGCTAACTCCCTCTCTGCGTCATCCATGGCTGAGACATTGGGACATACCTCAACTGAATTACCCAAAATAATAGGTACCTGAACTCCATTCTGATGTCTGTGTCTGAATGCCTTCACATATGCTGCCAACTGCCTTGTTACTTCAAGTAACACAATTCTATCTGTCGGGTACCTCGGCAACATATATGGAGGTAAAGGACATCCATACACTCTAATGTAAGTGAACTTGGGAAACTGAATGAACCAAGCACCGTACCTTTTGATTAATTCCTGGGCATCCTGAGATAATCTGTTGTGAATCCCTCCTTGCAACGTCCTGGTGATGTTCATTGTGAAAGTATCATTGATTAACTTGTAGTTCTTCCCTGGTGGATGATGCAAGTGAGTATAGGATTCACAAACTCTGACCTCGCCGGGTCCTCTTCCAATCACTCCTCTGTGAGGTAGTCCTGCGTACTCAACGCTCCTGATTAAGGTATAGATGACATATGAACTCATGTGGAAGGACTTAGTAGCCCTGAGTCTTCTCAACTGCACGTCTAAGCAATGGCTAATTATCCTAGCCCAATGTATTGTACCCTTTCCTTGAACAATCACCTGGATGAAATAAAACATCCATTTCTCAAAATAGAAGGCATGAGGTGCTCCTGTAACTCTGTTGAGCATGGTAATCAAATCTCTGTACTCCTCTTGGAAATCGATCCGGTGTGGTGTGTTCGGTACTTTGCTCAGACGGGGACGACTCTTAAGTAGCCAGTTCTTGTTGATTATGCTTAGGCAAGCATCTGGATCATCATCGTACACTGATCTGGCTCCTTCAATGTTCTTGTATATCATGTCCCTGTGCTCTGGAAGATGGAAGGCTTCACTTATGGCCTCCTCTGAAAGGTACGCCAAAGTGTTTCCCTCATTGGACACAATTGTCCTGGACTGTGGATTGTAATGACGGGCACACTCTATCATCAACTCGTGACACTGAATGGCTGGAGGAAAACCGGCCGCCTTAACGATGCCACTCTCTATTATTCTCCGGGCGACAGGTGACGGCTTGCCGATGTAAGGGACCTCTCGGAACTTCTTCGTGCTAAAGTTTCCCAAGTTTGTATCTCCAATGTTGCTCCACTTGGACACGATCTTGGTCTCCACCTCTTCAGTCTTCTGATCTTCTTTCATGAGAGCCGAGCGACTGGTGGATGCTCCCGCCTTTGGGGTCGCCATACCTACACAACATTTCATTATAAGAAATAGATTTTGCAATAAATAACGTAGATAAGAGAGATAGATTTTAGGAAACCTCATGATAAGTCCCTAGAGTTATCATTTCCTAAAATACAACGATTGAGCTAAGAGATTTAAAATTCAAAATTTGAAATATGACGATGAATGAATAAAACAATAATAATTAAATCGCCATACCTCGACAGAGAGCTAACTCTAGAATGCAAAAACAAAATTTGCCTAGGCAAAATTTGAGGTATAAGATAATCTTCAATATGATTCCCTCAAAATATACTTCGCCACCTCTGGAGAGAACGTGATCTTCAAGTAATGCCTTAGACGTGGTCTTAAATGATCTCCAAATTCGCCTTTGGTGTGGTCTTAGATGGATCTCCAAGTTCGCCCTTGGTGTGGTCTTAGATGGATCTCCAAGTTCGCCCTTGGTGTGGTCTTAGATGGATCTCCAAGTTCGCCCTTGGTGTGGTCTTCAAATTCGCACCACCTTTGGCCTTCAACGCAATTCGCACTCCACACAAGATGATACTAGCGCCACCTTTGGTTTGAAATCGCACCACCTTTGAACACACTTCGCACTATATTCGCCTCTTCTTGATTCGCATGAAGAAAGGTAAAAATGATTATGTGAAAATGAACATTTCACTCCCCTTATAAATAGCGCTCATACCCTTTCACCCCTTAGGCCGACTTGACAAATAAAACCATTTTTTAAATGATTTGCAATAAAATAACAAGGCCGACTTGCCTAATTGGGCGCTTCAAATCGATTTTTATATTAATTAAATAATTAATTATTAATGCCTTGCGTTTTTTAAATGAGAATTTCGATTTTTAATAAAGGCAAAAAATAATTAATAAAAGATAACGCCATATTAAATGCTAAATAAAAATGGATTTTCAATTTTTTAATCGATTTAGCATTTAAGGAAATTTAAATTTGTTTTATTTGGCGCCAAAATTGGAAAACAAAGGGACGTACCTCATCGCTCTGGTCCCTTGGAGAGGGACAGGAGCGATTCACCATTTTGTCTTGACTTTTGCATTTCTTACGTCCAACTCCTTCATCTCCACGTTAAAAATCGATCACCTTGATGGTCCTTCGAATTTGATCGCCTTGTGTGCGCATATGGGTGTCCTTTAAGTGCATATCGCCCTGGTCCTTGTCCAAAGGACAGGAGCGATCTTCTTGTTTTCATGTCCATCTTGCATCTTTTAACTTCGATTTTTTATTGTGGGCGAATAGCATCCTTTGTTCGTGTCTTTTGCGCCTATTCCATTTGCTCGCATGAAGTTTTGAGTGTATTAAAGGGATCATCGCCCTTGTCCCTTGGAGAGGGACAGGAGCGATCCATGTCCTTTCCTTGATCTTGTCAACTTTGCACTTCGATCTTCATTGTAATGCCCTTCAAACGTCGTCCTTCACCTTACCTAACCTTGCTTCGCTTTGATCTTTGAAGGAACGTGCGTGCTTTTGATGATATCGCCTTGGTCCTTGTCCAAAGGACAGGAGCGATGTGAGGCTTTTACATTATTTGACAATGTTTGGACGTTCAACACTTTTGCGAATTATCTTCAAACGATGCCTTGGACCATATGCTATCTTAAGACGTCTTGACTTAGCTTGATCTTGAAGCAAAACAAGGAATCCAAAGCAAATCGCCCTGGTCCCTTGGAGAGGGACAGGAGCGATATAGTCTCCATGCTCAAAATAATGATCATTTCACGTTCAAAACTCTTGTTTATCATCCTTTTACCATACCATGGACCCTCTAAAACATTGCAATGTCTTGTCCTTACGTAAATTTTGCATGAAATGGCCAATGCACCTAACATCGCCTTGGTGCCTTCCCAAGGGACGGGAGCGATCTATGTTATAGGGTGTCAATTTCTTCATTTTAACGTCCTTTGAGTGTTTGCGCATGATGAAGACGCCTTGAAATGTCCCTCGCCACCTTGTCTTGACTTGTGTCGACCTTGAACTTCGGAGGAACGACCTTGAACTTGAGAGGGACGTATCTTCACCATTGTATCGCCCTGGTCCCTTGGAGAGGGACAGGAGCGATCCTTCCTTTGTGGCCTTCATCTTACTTTGCCAGGTTCCAAGTTTATATTCAACGGAGTCGTCCTTCTTCACTCTATCCGCCCATGCCTTGACATTGTTTGTAATTTTGCAACAAAGGCAATTATATCAAAAATCGCTCTGGTCCCTTGGAGAGGGACAGGAGCGAACTAGGCATTTAATGCTGGTATGGACGTCCAAAAAATCTTCAATTTATATTCAATGCATTCATCTCATGTTCTCCTTCGTTTTTGAACGTAAACTTGCCTTGACCCTTGTCTGGATTTTGCAAAATGGAGGAAATCGCTCTGGTCCCTGGGAGAGGGACGAGAGCTACAAGGTACCTCGCCCTGGTCCCTTGGAGAGGGACAGGAGCGATTTAGTCAATATAGGTCATTTTCCTTCATTTTTTGCATCTCAAATTATATTCATTTGGCAAAGTATCTTCCTTCGGACGTCCTCCAATTGCTGAGTTATCAAAATCTTGCATGGACATGGCGAAATTTGAATCGTAGCTCCGGTCCTTGACCGAGGGACAGGAGCGATTTTCCTCCTGGAGGCCTTTCCGCGCTCATGAAAATCTTCAATTTATATTCAAATGAAAGATCTTGTCGTTCTCTATCACTTCAAACGTAAAATTTGTCTGGACTCTGCAAGGACAATGAGATATTTGAAAATGAGCTCCCGTCCTTCACTGAGGGACAGGAGCGATTTTGCTCCTACAGGCCAAAATAACAAGATTTTTCACATTTTAACACTTCACGAGGCGAAAACAAATCAATTCCAATGCCCAGGATCAAACTTCAAAAAAGTCAAAATTTGGTCAAAATATTCAATCAGAGAAAAATTCACATTGACGGTCAACACTTAGACAAGTTTAAGCTCTGCAAGAACATTCCAATTGAAAAAATTAGACCATTTTGGCGAAATCATTGCATTCAAAATTTGCATTCTAGAAAAGAAAGCTCAAAAGCTCTCAAAAGTGACTGGATTCTGGCTCGAAAAGGCAAGATTTAAAACCCTAAGGCTTAGCCCTAAATCCAGACAACTAACGGACTAACAAAACCCTAAAAACAAAAGCGAAAACAAGCGAAAAAAGAGGGGGTCCCCATTTGCGATGGGGCGATGTGTGAAATGGTCACAACAGGGATGTGTCCCTAGGGTAAACTACATTAAAGTAATGACATTAGCCGATGTTTGTGCCATTTTAATCATCTTTTATCAGCACTCAGCAATTTGAAGTAAAATGCCAACCTTGCAAGGAAAAAATTATTGATTTATGACATAATGCAGATGATTCCATGGCTAATCTGCATTTATTAGCATTTTCATTGACATCTCTAGTCAGTTATTCCATTTAATGGCATAAATTAATAATAATTCATAATTTGTAAGAGGAATTGGCATCAAGAAGGGTCTGCATATCAATTTCAGTCACACTGTACCTTCCTAATTGCAGTTGTAGAACTTTTCAGACTTCTAATGCAGAGCCATACAACTATACTAGGCCATGCAACAACCTATAAGTGCAAAAGGTTCAATTAAATATTGCATTTGAGGTTGTAAAATCTGATCAACATTTTGGCAATAAAAATAAATTATATTCAACTTATTTTCTACCCTAGGGTTTGTTCTGATTTTTCTACAGAAGTTAGGGTTTATTTCACAAGCGAGAAATTTACATTTACAGAATTAAATAAGATTCCATTTTCATTTGAAAATTCTGTAATAAAAATAAGGTTAGAATGGTGTTACAGCAGGAATCTTGTCAACCTGTTGCACACCAAAGAGATGAAGACTTCTCAAGAATCCCCATTAGAAATGTTAAATGAATTGCATAAATATTTCAAGGATTTAATTAGATGGATGAAGCATTTGGTGAGAATGGCCAAGGTAATAACTGGGAAGCAAGAGGAACAATCAAATATAAAGCCACAAAATGTAAGATCCCACCCAGAACTATGCAAAATTTTCACTTTCTTCTGGTCTGTTGAATAGATATTTTGATACACAGTTAAATAGACATTTTCTGGTCACTCTCAGATTTCAATATTTATATTTGCATAAGGATTTAATTGCAATGTTTGGAAATAATGAATTTGAATACATTACATTACAAGCATTTAAGGAACAACTTTTCACACACAACCAAGATTTATTTTTAAACAAACAGTGATTTTACATTCGCTGGTCTAAGCAAATAATACACAAGAAAATGTAGAACATAAGTCTGACCTTGATACCCTTCAACCATATATGGACTATGCAGCGATTAATGATTTTCCAAACACTACGACCGGCTGTTAAATCGCCTGGAAAGTCTTCATAATCTACACTCTTTGCACAGGACATACCCAGCATTCACATGACAAGTCATCAATTGTCTTACAGAAGAGCATTGAGGATGAGCTTTTGGTTCACAACCAAAGGTATGAAAATGTTTTAGCTTAGTTACTCCCTATGTCATCATGGAAAGCATGCCAAAAAGGGTGATAGAGTAAGAGATACAACTTGTAGCAGGAAATGTGGACTTTTTGTTTCAAGTTCCAAATTGTTTTTATCCAAGTGATCTCTTGGGTTTCAAAGAGGATAGAAGCATTAGTGCTACTATTGAGTTCTCCACCTATTGTATTTGGACCGAAAGGAAGTTTATGAGGAATCACATAGGATTTGTTGTGCATTTTAACCACTCTATGAAGGATCAACGTTCCTGCTTCATAGATTTCTAATTATTGAAGACAAGATCGTGGGTGATGGCCAAATGCAGATAATGATTGTTTGGCATTTGACACTAGATGATGATAAGAAAAATAGATGTTATTTTGATGTTCAATATTTTGTGACTAAGTATGGTATGGTGTTTTGGCTACAAGCAAGTTGGAGGATTCATGAAGGATGAGACACCACAAATTCCTAGTATCATGAAGGCAAGGCAATTGGTCATCCTTTTGGATGAACAAGAGATATGCAAAGACTTCTATATTGTGGGTCTTGGAGGGATCAACAAAACATGGAGCTCAAATTAGGTGCATTTTATGGTAGAGTTCACTATGGAGTGGGAATCCAAGAAAGAAGAGATAGAACTTCAAGGCATTGAAGGAGTTGATCCAAGAGTTGCAATGATTATGAGGATGGAAGACCATTGGGTGACAATCATATATTTTTCCAAAGGTGAGATGCTTGATCAAAATGGTGTTTGGTCTAATTTGGATATGTTCAACATCATACTCCTAAGAAGACAGCCAAAAAGAATAAATGTAAAATGGAACTTTCTTGTTGAGAATCACCAACTTGACATAATGATGATGACTATTGGTTGCAATAGATATAAGCTAAGGGCCATTTTGATTATGGTTCCAAATTTTAGATTTGTTGTCTTCAAATTTCCAGCACTTCCTACACTTTCTTTGCAGCCAAAGACGAGTTTTCAGTCACATGCTAGGGGAGTTTCCATCCCATTATCATTATTGAAGTGTTTACAGCTAGCACAAGGCAGCTTCCAGCCATTACATTTCTGATTTTGAGCAAAAGAATGCAGTGTTACAGCCAAGGTATGGAGAATAACTTTTTATTTAATGTTGTGTGTAGAGGGTATCACATGTTGAGATCACAAAGTGCGAACATCCCAGCACTTTTACTGCTTTTGGGGCACAAATTTGGGATGATGTATGACTATTATAGCCACCTTCTGGGCCACATACAGTCTGATACAAACCATATTTCACGTGGTAAAGCTTGGGACATCATGGTTAGAGTATTTAGAGTCCAAGGTAAACATTATAACATCAGTTTAAAAGAGAAGCATAATTATCAGCATGTTTTGGTCATAATTTTTTGAAAAGTACATTATAGACTTGAAATTCAAGATGGATGGGAAGGAGGTGATACTCAATGGCATATTGAATGAAATCCCAAGCATGGCTAAAGTGAAAATAAGAGAGGTGAGTCTTTGCAGAACCCAAGCCACTCAACATATGTTGATCATCAAGGATCCACTCCAAGGTAAGATATTTCATTATGATAATGTTGGGTCTATTTTAAATGTATTCATTGGTGCACACCGAAGATGGCCACCCAATGAGATATTGGCAAAATAAGATCTTTTGGGTAAGAATCATCAACTTAACATGGCTGGTTGGAATTTTTGGTGGCAAGAACTATGACCCATGGATTAATATGAATGTTGCTAACCTTACCCACATTTCCAGCTTTCCACATATTCTATTGGCAGCCATAAAGAAGATTTTAATCACAAGGAGGATGCAGTTCCCACCTATTCCATTGGTGAGAGCTGTGCAACTAACATAAGATGGTTTTCAGTCACTAGAATTTTGATTTTAAGTGAGATAATGCAATGGTACAACCATGGAACCGCTTAGGCCAACATGGAAAGGACTTGCAAAGACCAAGGTGACCATCCTAACAGCAGCATAGAAGAGGTGAGAATACTTGTTGACATGCATTGGTTACACATTTATTTTGGAAGTTCATTATTAAGAAGGGATTAGAGATGAAGGGAATTGTGTGTCAAGGCAACTATCTTACTAAGGCAGCCATGAGCATCAAATGAAGACCTTAAGGAAAAGTTTACATAAAAATCAGAGTGGTGCAACGAAAGCATGGTGAGGTAGCACCAAACTTGGAACTTTTGGGCAAAGATTTACCCCCAAGGAAGGAAGAAAGCAAATGTTTCTCCTACTACCTAAAGGAGGGAACATACCCAGGACAGCTATGAACTGAAGTATCATCATTAATACTTCTGTTATCACCATTATCAGCCACCATGCTATTTCAGTTACACTCATACAAGTAGATATCCAAGTGTTTTCACTCATGGCAAGGAGTGTTTTTTAGTATGTGACTACCAACAAAGAATCTTTAATCTTTATAGTGATGTTTTTAACCTCTACATTGCTCACATTTTTTATCTTTCCAAATAAGTTTCAGTATTGTAACTGCTATATCATTGTCATATTGCTGGTCATGCTAATCTTAGACCATGAGCTGCTATCATCAATCATGAACAGCTGCAAGTGTGCATATTTTATAGAGGTTTTATCACTAACTGATGTTGGTAGAAGGTTTCAACTAAAGGGACCAAATATCTCAACAATCATAGCTCTGATTTGGGTGATTTGTGACTGTTGTAACTTGCTTCCAACCCATACACAGTTTTTGCACTAGAGTTTGAGAGGTAAAACTTGCCATCTCATTGAAGGATCTATTGGAAGTCAAGTTTTTGGTATTCTAGATTCTTTATTTCATAGGAGGAGCCAAGTAGTGCAACACAATCACAGTGGTGAGTACATCTGGCCAAAGATGTAAAAATCTTAATTGGCATAAATCTTTTAGCCTAAAATTTTAAAAAAATCAGGAATCGGGGAAAAATCGGCAAAATTATTGAACATTTGAAAATATATAATTTTTTAAAATATTCTAAACAAACACACATATACACTAAATTTATAGAACACAATAATAACATATTACTGGTTTCCATCATATATAAATCATAGTTTGAGTCAAATATATACCATATACATTGTAATCAATAAATTTAATAGATATAAAATAGTTTTTACTGTGTATTAAATTAATACACAGTAAAAACAGTTATATATCATACTGTTATTAAATTTATAACAGTAATTAGTAATCAATACGAATATATAACAGTAATGTATAGTAAATTTATTCGTAATTTCTTAAATTAAAAACTGTTATTAAATTTATTAAAAGAAATTACTGTTTAATAAATTTTAAACAACAGTAATCTATGAAATTTATAACAGTAATTATTAATCAAGATTCAATATATAACTGTTAAAAATAGTAAATACTGTGAAAACTGAAAACTTAAAACTGTAAGTCATAAGATATATAACAGTGAAAACTTAAAACTGTAAGTCATAAGATATATAACAGTTTTAAATTTATATCTGTTAAAACTTAAATGTGTGGTTTCATACATTACTGTTAAAAATAAGCAAAAAAATTATATATAGCACGATTCTTACCTGTTAAAAATGGCGTCGGGTGTTGGCGAGGGAGCACAGTCGTGGGTCACCAAAGATGTAGCATCGGGCATAGGTGTTGATGGATAGCTTCGGTCAGATCCTTCAGGGCCGATTTTACCATCAAATGTGTGAAGGGCCTTTTGGCCTTGCACATTTAATCAAGTTAGATTCCTATATTGTCGACCTTTGTTTTATAGTGGTGATTTCATGAAGCGGTGTATCATGAAGCGGTTATTAATAAAGCAATAAATTACGTTACCTGCCACCTTGATGATAAGACGTATTAATTGGCATTGAATTAATTTCTTGGAAGTCGTGACTCTTGGCATAAGACGTCTTAATGGAAAGTCATGTTGATTAATATAATAAAGCCGACTTATGGATAAGTCGTGTTGCTTGAAGAAGAAGTGGTTGGGTATATATAGATGGGCTCTATCATTTCTTCTGTGTAATTCAGATCAACACACCTCACAGCAGATTGTATTATCATCCTAAGTGCAGATCGATATCTCTCTACCAGTAGTTTGTGATCTAATATAACAGATCAATATATCTTCTTCACTTACCAGCACATTGTGTATATCTGTAGCAGGCTGTGTTCTATCTCCAGCAGTTTGGATTATTCTTCTACATATCGTGGTTGATGTTCAACAGATTGTTAACTTGTCAGCAAGTCGTGATCTTCATACAAGGCGTATAGAATCGATATTGTATTGATTGATTCTAGATTGAATCAGCTTATTGTATAGCTTCAAAGTGTGAAGCCTTTGTAAGGACATTTGCTAATATATTACAAGAGACTAATTGCTGGGTTTTCAACCTTCAAGAGGAAGGTTTTCCCAGGATATTCTGTGCATTTGTGATTAATTTACTGTCTATCTAAGCTGATCATAAAATTTAACATGGTATCAGAGCCATGGTAAAAGAAGATCGTGATTAGATTCTCTACAACTTCTCAGTTTTCTCTTCTCTCTCCCTCCTTCGAGAAGTATCCTCTAAGTCTCGAAAATGGTCAACGGCCTTAAAGTTGAAGATAGGCTTGAAGGTGCATTTGACTTCACCTCATGGAAGTTTAGAGTGCTCATTGCACTTGAAGAAAATGATCTTCTTCAATTCGTGGAGGAAAAGGATTTATCTGAACCTGAAGATCATGAGGATAAGCTCCAATTTAAGAAAAATGCTATCAAAGCAAAGAAGATATTAATCGACTCCGTGAGGGATCACTTGGTGCCTCTCATCTCCAAGATGACAACTGCGAGAGATATGTTCAAGACCTTGGAAGATTTATATGAGATCAACAACATGAGTAGGGCTCTTGCCTTGAGGCAGCAACTCCACCAAGTCAAGATGGGAAAGGGAGATTCTGTCATCTCCTACTTCATGAAAATTTCAGAATTGAGAGATCAACTAAGCGCAATTGGAGATCAAGTGATTGATAAAGACCTTGTCATGCTAGCGTTGAATGGTCTGCCTCATTCATGGGAGCCATTTATCCAAAGCATTAGTGGAAGATCCAAATTACCTAAGTTTGATCGACTCCGTGCAGATCGTATTCAAGAAGAATCAAGATTGACCGCTAGAGGAATTATCAAAAGCTCTCAAAATGAAGATACACATGTTCTTGCCACTCAATCTACCAAGAAACATAAGAATTGGAAGGCAACTTCAAAAGGAATAGAGATTTGAAATCAGATTCTGCACATGATTCTAGGAAGAGGAAGAAAGATCTCTCTCGCATCCAGTGTTTTAGGTGTGACAAGTTTGGTCACTTTGCAAAGGATTGTTTGACAAGACCTAATCATCAAGGAGCAAACATCAATGAAGTCTCATCTCAGAAGGAGGTTGAAGATAACCCCAATTATTTTCTTTTCATATCAGCATTATCAAGCAATGTTCCTACGGACAGTAGTACCTGGTTAATTGATAGTGGAGCCTCTTGACATATCACCGGTTATCGGGAGAACCTTTCTGATTTAGTGGAGAAAAAGTCACATCTTCAAGTAATTATTGGGGATGATGCATGCTATTCTATAAGAGGATTTGGTGCCACATCTCTAAACCTTGAATCTGGAGTTTCTCTACACCTAAGTGATGTGTTGTTTGTGCCAAGGATCAAGAGAAACCTTGTGTCTATTTCAGCCTTGGAGGATAAGGGCTATCAAATTGCATTTTCTGAAGGAAGAGTTCTTGCTTGGCCTAAGAACTCCAGCATCAAGACTGCTTGTGTGATCAGAAATCAACATGAGAGTTTATATAAACTCTACAATCTCCCTATTCAAGCTCTTATTCATGATTCTTCAACTCCAATGAACTCTGCCACAAAAGACTTGGACATCTTCACTTCAGGGCTCTTCCATCATTGGAGAAGATGGTAAAAGGTATTCCTAAACTTATTCATGTACATGATGGTACTTGTAAAGGTTGTGCTATGGGCAAAAATATTATAAGTCCTTTTCATAGCAGTGAAAGTAGGTCTAAAGAAATACTAGATCTTGTACATTCAGATTTATGTGGTCCAATGTCAATTCCATCCCCAAGTGGATGTTTGTATTATGTAACTTTCATAGATGACTACTCTAGGAAGACTTGGATTTATTTCTTAAGGTCTAAAGAGTCTGATGAAGTCCTAGGTAGGTTTAAGGAGTTTAAAGCTCTAGTAGAAAATTTGTCTAGAAAGAAAATTAAAATTTTAAGGTCTGATGATGGAGGTGAGTACACCTCGGGTAGCTTTCGTGATTTCTATATTGAGACAAGGATCAAGAGGGAGTTTTGTGTTCCTTACAACCCTCAATAAAATGGGGTTGCAGAAAGGAAGAATGGATCTATTGTTGAAGCTGCAAAAGCTATGATTCATGATCAAGACCTTCAGACTTTTCTATGGGCAGAAGCCTCTAGAACAACTGTGTATGCTTAGAAAAGATGTCCTCATCGGATATTGCAAAATATGACTCCTGGAGAAGCCTTTTCCAGGATCAAGCTTGATATCAGTCACCTGAGAATCTTTTGTTGTCCTATGTATGTTCATATTCCCAAGGACAAGAGGACCAAGTTGGAGCCTTCTGGAAAGAGAGGGATATTTGTGGGCTATAGTGAAACCTCCAAAGCCTACCGTATTTACATCCTTGGTCAGAAGCAAATAGAAGTAAGCAGGGATGTCACATTTGAGGAAGATGTTGCATTCAGGCAATCAAAGGGCTCATGCATGGAGATAGATGATGAGACTCCTCAAGACATGAATGTTGATCATGCGCTTGAGATTTAGAGGGAGTCTACAGAACCTAATATGAATGACGATCCAATTGAACCTTTGGATCCCATTGATGGGCCTAGAGATATTGTTGTGTCTCGAAAGAGACCTCTTTGGGCAAGAAACACTTTGCGGGAAGCAGAACCGTTTGCCGCTCCTAGAGGCACATTCAAAGAAAGTAAAAGACCACAAAGATTCTCTAATTATGTTGCATTGATGTGTAATCTTATTGGGTCTGAACCTTCCAGCGTAGAGGAAGCCTCAAAACAACAGGTTTGGAAAGATGCAATGGATGAGGAATATCAATCCATTCTTGAGAATGATGTGTGGGATATTGTGCCTAGACCGAAACGGAAGTCTGTTGTATCTTGCAAGTGGTTGTACAAGATTAAGCATGCAGCTGGTGGTAGCATTGAAAAGTACAAGGCTAGATTTGTGGCTCGTGGCTTCTCTCAACAAGAGGGAATAGACTATGAAGAAACATTTGCTCTTGTTGCTCACTATACTTCCATTGGAACCATCATTGCCATTGCAGCAGCTAAGGGATGGAAGTTGCATCAGATGGATGTGAAGACTGCTTTTCTCAATGGTGTGATTGAAGAAGAGGTCTACATCGAGCAACCTGAGGGGTTTGTGATTCATGGGAAAGAGTCTCATCTGTGTAAATTGAAGAAAGCCCTACATGGTCTTAAGCAGGCTCCTTGGGTTTGGTATGAAAGAATTGACAAATACTTAGTGGGTTTGGGTGTTTACAAGAATGATGCTGATCCAAACCTTTACTTCAAGGTATTCAATGGTGATATGTTGATCTTGGTACTTTATGTTGATGACCTATTTGTTACCGGAGAAGATCATCTCATTGATAGATGGAAAAAGAAATTGACTTCAAAATTCGAGATGAAGGACTTAGGACTCGTGCACTTTTTTCTGTTAATTTTGTAACATCGGTCGTGCTATTTCATGCTTCCGATATATATTAATTTGATTACATATACTAATATGTTAAACTGTAGTATATACGTTAACAAATGATAAATAAAACCAAAGTTAACTTATCGCGACCAACAGTTACACCGTTCATGGTATCGGGTGATAAAGCGATTCTCAAACAAGTAGCACTCCTTCCAATCGGGTAAGTAAACAATGATTAGTTTATGTGTTGTGGTGAGAGGTACGTAGGGAAGAGATGTGTCTTCCCACGTGGGAAGACATATCTCTTCACTACGTAACCCCTCATCCACTTATATAATATGCTTACATTGAGAAGGATGCACACGCCGAAATTGATAAGTGTGGTGCATCTTTAAAATCACTATAGCAGATAAAAATACAACTTTCAGATCATATCTCCATCTCTTCTATTTGATCATAGAATTTTGAAAGAACTTAACACTTTCTAGGGTTGGAAGTTTGGCATAGGCTCAATGAGATTATCCTAAGTCAAGGAAAATACACCATCGATATCTTGAAGAGATTTGGAATGACAGATTGTAAATCTATGTCCACACAAATGGAAACTAACTTGAAGAAATTGAGGGAGCTTGCAGCTAGTTCAGATCTTGTGGACCCTACTATGTATAGGTAGTTGATTGGGTCCTTGATGTATCTAGTTAACACTAGACCAGATATTTGCTATGCAGTGAGTGCACTTAGCTCGTTCATGAGTGAACCTAGACAGATACATCTAGTTGTAGCCAAGCATATCTCGAGATACTTGCATGGCACAGTTGGATATGGTTTGAAATACTCTTCCAATGTGGACTTGATTCTTGAAGGATATTCTAATATTGATTGGGCAGGGAGTGTTACTGATCGGAAGAGCACCTCTGGTTGTTGTTTTAGCTTGGGATCTACTATGATTTCCTGGTGTAGCAGGAAGCAGTCTTCAGTAGCTTTGAGCACTGCAAAGGCAGAATACATTGCAGCATGTGTGGCAACTTGCGAAGCAGTGTGGCTTCGTAAGCTCCTTGCAGGATTGTTTGGACAATCATTGGAGCCTACTACCATTCATTGTGATAACCAAAGCTGTGTGAAGCTTTCAGTGCATGTTG
Source organism: Cryptomeria japonica (assembly GCF_030272615.1). Taxonomy (NCBI): domain Eukaryota; kingdom Viridiplantae; phylum Streptophyta; class Pinopsida; order Cupressales; family Cupressaceae; genus Cryptomeria; species Cryptomeria japonica. The sequence continues at coordinate 840,561,548 of NC_081409.1, read as the reverse complement.
AGATTCAGTACCACTATATCAGAGATATGGTATAGAGGAATGTTGTTCAGTTGAGATACATTTGTACTGAGGAACAAATGGCTGCCATTTTCACCAAGCCTCTTGCGAAAGTGAAATTTGTGCATTTTCGAGACAAGCTTGGAGTTGTGGAGAATGAAGCCCTTGCTGAGAGGGAGTCTCAGCATCAGTAATTACTTGATATGTATTATAATGCATTCTTCTCTGTGAGAGAAGTTTGAGGTGCAAGCCCTTGTTATGCATTCTTCTCTGTGAGAGAAGTTTGAGGTATCAACCTTTGTTTTGCATTCTTCTCTATGAGAGAAGTTTGAGGTTTCAGCCCTTGTTCCACCCTCTGCGAGTATGTATGGTGGATGTCATGTGAAAGGCTGCATGACTTAGCACTTGTGCTTATTCACCCTCTGGGAGTAGCCATGGTGGATGTCACTATGTGACTCAGATATCGAGAAGGATTCCTCCCTAGCTAAGAGGGAGTGTTGATGGATAACTTTGGTCAGATCCTTTAGGTCCGATTTTACCATCAAATGTGTGAAGGGCCTTTCAGCCTTACACATTTAATCAAGTTAGATTCCTATATTGCCGACCCTTGTTTTATAGTGGCAATTTCATGAAGAGGTTATTAATAAAGCAATAAATAATTACCTTACCCACCACCTTGATGATAAGACGTATTAATTAGCATTGAATTAATTTCTTGGAAGTTGTGACTCTTGGCATAAGACATGTTAATGGAAAGTCATGTTGATTAATATAATAAAGCCGACTTATGGATAAGTCGCGTTGCTTGAAGAAGACGTGGTTGGGTATATATAGATGAGCTCTATCATTTCTTCTATGTAATTCAGATCAACAATAGGGTGTCAAGAAATGGAGCGAAATCGCTTAATTTTTTTCCGCATTTCAGTTTATTGCATTTTACTTTTTACTTCTAGGGTTTCTGTCGATTTTAGAAGGCTCGATTTTTTATTTTTAACTTGCGATTTAAATGGAAAAAATCCTGATTTTTTTGGAAAAAAATCTGCGATTTTTAGGGTAAAATCTGGGGCGATTTTTACGCTGATTAAATCGGCCGACCATTTGCCTCCCGATAAATCGCGATCTGCGCGAATTTTAGGCGATATTTTCATCCTTGCATCTGGCAACCCTTGTTTTGGTGGGAGTTTGTGGATATTTTCATGCATCATCAAATGGAAGTTCATGTTGTACAAAGATGATGTGCATGTTGCAGATAGTAGATTTGGCAGTGTTCTTTGACAGGCATTGTCTCATGGACATTACAGTTTTATTCATAACATTGGCACGTCGACACTCAACTAGGTTTGCATAGACCCCATAGTCTTCATTAGCAAGAGATGCAACATCTGACAGGCATAGGATCTAGACTCTATGGGCATTACAACATGATTCATCATTTGGGTTTGCAATTGTAATGTCCCTTTCTAAATTTTCCTTATTTTTTCCTTAAATAGATATTCCACTCACAATAATACTTGCATAATTAATTATATATATATTAATTTTAATTCAAACTTATAATTTTGATAATTATAAATTTTGAATTTAAAGCTTAATACAAATTTAAAAATGTTAAACTTATATTCTGCTGTAGTCTTTCTTCCAATCTGCAGCTTGCTTACTTGTATAATTGTCTTGAAATGTTTTCTAAAATTCTATCTAAAGTTGGGGGTTTTCATAGACTAACTTGGCAGGAGAAATTAAGGGTTTTCGTCTTGAAATCTCTAGTCTTTGAGGGGTTTCGTCCTTTGTTTGTTGAACCATGCTTCACATTCCACAAGAGATGAAAATCAGATATAAATATATTCCTCATATTGATGCTTACTTCTCCTTGTTTAGTGTCTCTTATGTATCTTTTTTCTTCAATGGTCATGATCCTTCACATGCCCCTTGACTTTTGATTAAATTAAATTTTAATTTTATATTTTATAAGTATATTATATTTTATTTATTTATTTATTTTGTATTGGGGAGATTTGAACTCAGCACCATCTAGGTGCCTACAACATGGATATGCCATTACACCAAGTGCCCTTTGGCTATACTTTATATTTTATTTTTTAATATTTTAATTTATCATGATAATCTTATTTAAAAAAAGGGACATTACAATAATTGCTTGTGGGCAAGCAATTTTAGGAAGGACGGACTGTCGCGTCCCCTTTTTTTTAATTAACTGATAATATGATTTAAGTTGGGCCCAATAATCTCTAATTTTATGGGCAACTTAATAATATTATTATAATTGAAATAAAAGGTGTTTCTAAAAACTAGTATTAAAATAATTTAATAAAATAATTTTTAAATACTTCAAATAAATAAAAAATTAAAATTAAAAGTATTTTAAATACTTGGAGAGAAATTACCCCAACAGGCCAACTTGAAAAGGTATATCAAGGAGATGCATATCTTCATGTAGAGATCATTCAAGCTATTCTTTGAATCCAATTTTTTGATTTGCGCACTTTGTTCAAACTAGGGCATTCAAGGATGAAATTTTTGTTTTGTTTTGTTCAAAGTTTGGGAGGACGAAAACCCTCATGAATTTCATATTTGAGAAATAAGGACAAAACTCTTGTTTTCAATATTGGGTGATTCCATTTGGGAATGACAACTGTGCTAATTTGTGAAGAATTTGAAGATAATTTTGGTTTGCTACAATGTTTTTGCAAGCAAAAATCTTTATTTTGTTGCTTTATCATAATTGAGGGCTTCTACATTGGTTTACAGGATTTTGGAGAGTTTTTGTATCAAAAGTGTTAAAACTAAATTGTTTATGACATTTCCAGTCAACTCTTGCTGAGTGCCACCTTTAAGTAAGAAAATCCTGTAAATGTTGTTCAATTTACAATTCAATACGCAAGATGTATTCTAATTTTATTCTTTATATCTATGTATTATCTATCTCTATTATAATTCTGACTATCTTCTTTGTTTGGCAGGTAAGAGGAGTATTTATCGATTTCAATATCCTCTTCACAAATACCAAATGATATATATATGAGAGGGGAAGATCAAGCAGTGCCTTGACCGGTCATGTCTTATGGACATGACCGATCAAGACACTACTTGATCGAACCCCTTTGCATATGTTAACAACCGGTGTTTTAAATATTTACCAGCCCGATATTAATCAGGGTTCACGTAACATAATATATATGCCAATTGGTATTAACGGTGTTGTTTGGCGTGGCATATTAACCGATAGTAATCGGTGTCTATGTTAACCGACACTGATCACTAACTAAAGGTTGTATATATTAAACGGTGCATACTATGCCACCCGATAGCAACTCGATAATCTTATTTCATTTGCTGGGAACACATCCGATATTGATCAGGATAGATGGTTAACCTGATAACTATCGTTTATCACCAATGTGCCATGCCATAATATGATTATCGATATTGATATAAATGAGGAATGATTATCAAATAAAATAGCTTGAAGTTTTCTTAATAATATAATCGATAGGATAAATGATTGAATGAGAGACTTCATTTATCTCTCATTCAATCATTTATCTTACTGTAGCTACCATGCATTAACACTCCCTCTTAGCTAGGTAAGATAAATGAGAGAAGTGTATCAAGCATCACAATTTAAATGATAGTTAGCATTCTTGACACAATCTAACTTTCTAGGAAATCATATCACCTAATCACATGATATGAAGTATCACCTAAACACGTGATACACAAGTCCATCACATCAATCTTGTGATGATAGGATATCACCTTAGCACGCGATATCAGTATTGCCTAAGCATGCAATACTTAAGGATAATCATATGAGAAAATATTCAATTCTCATCTTTATCCAAGTTGTGGTAGGTGCACTAACATTTCATATAAATGTTTTACCACAACACAATCATGGCTCATCCATGATACACCAGAGATCCAACATGATAACTGGTTTGGACATTATAAGATCGTCGCCTTATAATGTCTCCATACAAGTGTTCATTATCTTGAGAGATCGTCACCTCTTAGATATGAACTCAGGGGATAAAAATCCAAAATGTCCTATCATGACAAAGAAGTTTACACATTAAACATCTTATTGATATGTAAATACAGATTACAAAGCAAATTACCTTTCTATCATACCTAAATCTTTTCTGAAGTGATCAACCTTCACCCTGGAAAGAGGTTTGGTCAGAATATCTGCCGTTTGATCTCCTGTACAAACATATTCTAATTGAATTACATTTCTGTCTACCATATCTCGCACATAGTGGTATGGGATCTCAATATGCTTGGATCTGTCATGGAACACTGGGTAAATTGAAAGTTTTACGCAGCTCTGATTGTCATAGTGTATAATAGTGGGTTTCATAGGTTCTCCAAACAATCCCACAAGCAACTTTCTAAGCCATACTGCCTCTCGAGAAGCCATAGAATCTGCAATGTATTCTGCCTCAGTGGAGCTTTGTGCTACAGAGGATTGTTTCTTGCTGATCCAAGATATCATGGTTGAACCCAGACTGAAGCAACACCCTGAGGTGCTTTTTCTGTTAGTTACACTTCCAGCCAAATCTGAATCTGTAAATCCATGTAGATGTATGTCAACTTTCTCATATTTGAGACCAAGGTTTAGAGTACCTTGTAGGTATCTCATGATGTGCTTTACTGCAACCAGGTGTATCTCCTTAGGTTCACACATGAACTGACTTAAGGCATTAATTGCATAACAGATATCTGGCCTTTTATTCAGCAGGTACATCAGGGACCCAATCATCTGTCCGTATTGAGTAGAGTCAGTGGGTTGTGACTCTGCTGTTGCTTCTTTAAGTTTATGTAAATTGGTTTCCATAGGACAGGTCATGGGCCTACAGTTTAGCATTCGAATCTCTTCAATATATCCAAGGTATACTTTCCTTGGTTTAGTATAATGTTGTCAGAATTCTGCCATACTTCCAATCCTAGGAAGTAATGAAGTCGTCCTAAGTCCTTCATATCAAATTCTTTGGATAGATCTTTCTTGCATTGATCTATAAGACGATAATTTCCTGTGATTAATAAGTCATCAACATATAAAATCAACATTAGCATATCACCTTTATTTCTTTTGTAGTAGAGATTAGGATCTGCATCATTTTTAGAAAAGCCTAGTCCTGAGAGATAGGTGTCAATTCTTTCATACCAGGCCCTGAGAGCTTGTTTAAGCCCATAGAGAGGTTTCTTGAGTCTGCACACATGAGACTCTGCATCATAAATTTCAAACCCTCCAGGTTGCTCTAGATAGACTTCTTCTGAGATCTCACCATTTAGAAATGTTGTCTTAACATCCATATGGTGTACCTTCCACCCCTTAGCTACTGCAATGGCTAATACAACTCTTACTGATGTATATCTAGCAACAGGTGCAAAAGTTTCTTCATAATCTATTCCTTCTCTTTGAGAGAACCCTCTAGCTACAAATCTAGCCTTGTGTTTTTCAATACTACCGTCTGCATCATGTTTGATCTTAAAAAGCCATTTAGATGAAACAACAGATTTCTTAGTTGGCCTAGGAACAATCTCCCAAACATCATTTTTCATAATGGACTGATACTCTTCAGACATGGCATCCTTCCATACTTGATGTTCAAGAGCCTCTGATACATTGTTTGGTTCAGCTTTAGAGAGATCATTCATAAAGGCAACATAGCTAGTGAATTCATTAGGCCTTTTGCTTTCCCTGAAGATTCCTGGAGGAGCAACAAACTTCTGAGCTTCTGCTACAGTTTTGGTGGCCCATAGTGGTCTTCTCTTGAGGTTTTCTCTAGGTGGACTTTGAGTTTCACTTATAGTTTCCTCAAGATTCTCCCTATAAAGCTCAGGAGTAGGATCTCTATCTATGCTAGGGGTGGGGATATAGACTTCAGGGTCTAGAGAGCTTTGGGCTCTTTTAAAGGCTAAGTCTTCTTCAAAGATCACATCCCTGTTCAGTTCAATTATCTTTTGACCAGGTATATAGATCCTGTAAGCCTTGGAGGTTTTGCTATATCCTACAAAGATTCCCCTTTTCCCAGAAGGCTCTAGTTTTAATCTTTTCTCCTTAGGTACATGAATATAGACAGGGCATCCAAATATCCTAAGGTGGCTAATATCAGGTTTTGATTTAGTAAAGACTTCCTCAGGGGTCTTATCTTCAAGATGAGAGTGGGGACATTTGTTTTGAATATATACAGCAGTGCTAGTTGCTTCTGCCCAAAGATTGATATTTAGATTCTGATCAAGAATCATAGCTTTGGCAGCTTCAACTATTGTCTTGTTTTTCCTTTTAGCTATCCCATTTTGTTGGGGGTTATAAGGTATTGTTAACTCCCTCTTAATCCCTGAATTTTTACAAAACTCTTTAAATATTTCTGATGTGTATTCCCCCCATTGTCAGTTCTTAGGGTTTTAATTTTATTTCTTGAGTAGTTCTCTGTTAGTGATTTGAATTCTTTAAACCTATTAAGGATCTCTTCTAATTCTTTACATTTCAGAAAGTAGATCCAAGTTTTCCTAGAGTAGTCATCAACAAATATTACATAATACAGAAATCCCCCCAATGAAGGCATGGACATAGGTCCACATACATCAGAATGAACTAACTCTAAAATTTTACTTGTTTTTCTAGTACTATTCTGAAAAGCATCCTTAGTATTTTTACCTAGGGCACATCCTGTGCATGCCCCTAAATGATATTGCTTTAACTTAGGTAGACCTGTGACAAGGTCTCCCATTGATGATAAAGCTCTAAAATTTAGGTGGCCTAGTCTTCTATGCCAGATTTCATTGGCATCTGTGGTCTCATGAATTAGGGCTAAGTTGGGCTCTGTACATAGCTCATACAAATAGCCTTGTCTTTGACCAATTGTTTTAGCTTTCTTGATGGATGAGTTCTTTGGCCAAGCCAATACTTTGTTGTCCATGAAGGTTACTCTGTATCCATTGTCCTCGAGTGCTGATATTGAGACTAGATTTCTCTTGATGCCTGGAACATATAGCACTCCTCTAAGTTGTAATGATACACCCAACTTTAGTTTGATGGTGCAGGTTCCAACTCTTTTGACAGGGTGTGTAGAGTCATCTCTGATAGTTACTTCCTCATCATTTTCCTCTTTCATTGAGTCTAGTACTTCTCTGAATCCTATGATGTGTCTGGATGAGCCACTGTCGATCACCCAAGAGTTCACTTTATTTGATGCTTGATTTGTGAGTGGTGAATAGAGTACATACTTCTCGGAGTCCTCTTCTCTTTTGGATTTTCCTGTTTTGGCAAATGTGGCCTGTTTAGCTCTTTTTGGACATTTGGCAACATAGTGCCCAAATTTGTCACATTTGTAACACTGAATCTGAGAGAGGTCCTTTTTGAAGGAGTTCTTGCCGTGACAACCTGTTGACGTGTATTTTGTACACAATCATACACAGAATAAAATACCGACAGGCATCTTATCCTCTCTTGAGAAAATAGTCTCTAACTGCTGAAGATCTGCAAAAAGGATCAGTTAGGTGGACTCCAAGGTTCTTTTAGTGGGGTCTCCACGTGTGGACAAGCTTTTTTAGTGGTATGATGTGATTTGCTGTTTCCTTCAAGGCTTCTTACGGATTCAATAGTTCGAAGGTTTCACTAATCTAAAAGGAACTTTCAAAAAAAATGGAAAAAGATAGGGCTTAAGAGGTCTAATCTAGCCTAACCCTATGAACGACTTAGCATGGATGAGATTTGGCAAGACTCAACCAATTTCAATTTCGCCATAAGGCAACAACTCAACTGAAATTAGTGCGATCTTCTAAGGTAATAATGATGTTCAATGCATCAAAGACCAAGGACACTACTACGAAGGTACATATCCTAGATACGAAAATGCTTGAAGGTTAAGGACTCAAGGTGTTTTCTAGTCGACCACACAAGGCGTTCCTACAATCAGCAAGAAGCTAGTGGTTTGGATTGCGAGTCCTACCAAATATCAAATCTCACACTTAGTCTTTCTAATTAACAAACTACTTTGATTGAGCGTGATTCAAGTACATCCAACAACCATGAAGATAACTCAAGAAACTTGCAACAAAACACCATAACTTCAATATTTTATTGATTTCCAAGTCATCATATACAACAATTGCTTGAACTTCTCTCTTCAAGACTCAATCTTGCTACAAAAATAAAAATTGCTTACAATTCTAATCTCTCTATTTCACTCTTAACTCTCTTCTCTATTAACTGACTATTACAAATGAAATGAAAATGGGGGTATAAATAGCATCCCCAATTACAATGAAAGGTCCAGATTGAAAGTAAATCAACGGACAAGATCATGACACCTAAACCCTAATTAGGGTTTGTTACAAATGACCTCCTTTTTACTGAACAATATTAAATACATAGCCAAATATTAAATTTGGCACAAAAATCTAGGAGGTATCAACCAATGAGAAATAAGATGTCATGTCATCTGTAACAACCTTTCATCTAGAATCTTATTCCCTTTCCAATTTTCCTTCTTAGCATATGCAATGAATTTTGTCACGATTCCTTCGATTTCTGTGATTGGAATCTCGGGAAGATTCTTGATACTCTCTTCTAAGTGGATAACCTGATCAAATGCATCTAGAAGAGCTGTGTCCCAAGTAGGTTCAAGTTCCTTTGTTCTATCAATCAGGAGCATGGTGGCATACATCTGATCATACTGCTCATCTGTAACATTTGTGTCCTTGCGAAAGATGATCGTGATTCTATCCTCAAACTCTTGTAAATCCACATCTGTCTCGACCTCGATCCTTCTGCCAAGAATGGTACGAAGTACCTCAAATACTCTGTCCTGGATCGGATTGATCACCTCCTCAACTTGACCACATCTAACACTGATGTCCTCAAAGAGAACACTCTTTATATGGAGTAAGGTTGACCACTGAAACAAACTGTGAGAATCACCTTCTAAGATCCTCTCTTGTGCTAAAATTCTTCTAGATGTATGTCTTATAACCTTCAAGACAGGGATGACAACGTCCTTGGTATGGGCAAATGCAGCTACTGTTGCCATCAATCTGTGGATTATCTCAAGAACTTGGATAGCCTGATGGGTGATCTTCGACATCCTTGTAATAAACTCAATGGCCACCGTGTGAGATCTATCCATCCAATTACATGTACGCTGGACCATATTCCTGAATCTTTCTGCTTCATTAATTGATTGAAGGGGCAATGCCTGCAATGGTGATCTAACTAGATCCTGACGTCCCAAAGGTTCATTGATGTGACTGAAATATGTCCTCCATGCACCGACCTCCCTCTCGAGCTTTCTATTCTTTTCTACTTCTTCTCTAAACTTATCCTTCAATGCCTCAAATGTGTCGGTGGCATCATCTAAAGTCTGCTCTGCTGTGGATGGTCCTAACTCAATAGTCTGTATGTGATAGTCCTCTGCTAAGATCTCACCCTCATATTTGTCTGCTGCCGGTGTAGCTATCTGCAGTTTTCTAGATCCAGTCTCATCTCGAATCATCTTGGACATCTTTGTAGCCTTCTTCTTCTCTGTTGTCATATGTGAGCGTCCAACAAGGCTCTCTAGATCGATTGCACTGTCCTCGTCCTCAATTACGATCACCTTAGTCAATCTTTCCTTCAACCAATCTGGGATATTTGATCTTGTCTCTTGAACTTGAATTTCTTTGTGTACTATTTCTTCTTGTCTGGGAGGAGATGTTACTTCATTATCATTATCTAAATCATAGTCTTGGAGAGATCCATCGGATGAAACATGCTGTGCCTGTTCTTCCTCCTGTCTGTCATTCTGTACCATCGATTCCATGGATTCTTCCACTCGAACTGTTCTATCTTCTGGCCTGGAAGAAGTACCTGGTGTTTGGTCTTTGTTAGCACCTTGCTTTTTCTTGGAAGGCTCTTTCTTTTCTGATCTTTCCTTTCTCTTTGAACCTCTCGGATGGAGATTGCCCTCACTGGCACATCGAAGGTTACCTTCACCTGAATTCCTAGGATTAGGATTGCCTTCACTAACACTGGCTCCACCTTCGGCTGGCTTTTCTTCCAAAGTAAAAGACATGGCTATGCCTTGTTCTCTCAACTTCTGATGTTGAATGTCTACCCATCTGCGAGTACAAGACAAGACTGGTGCCATCAAATCATCTAAATCCACGGCTTCGGGCTCATTCCAATTCAAACTTATTGCTTTACTCTCTCTATCATATGAAGATTGGATGTGCCTGCCGTTGTCCTGAGCTTGGTCGGCTACTCTGTAAATCTTACATTTCCTGATGAAATCCAAAGGCAATCTAGAATGTATCTTGCGTTTCACTTCAAGATCATCTAGGAGATTCATCATAAAATCTTCAATTTGGTATTCATGTCTAAATCTTCTACCGACTGTCTCTTCTAAATGTCCATGAGGATCAAAACTATTCCTCCAAGCAAAAGATGAAAAAGGATACAAGGCTAACTCCCTCTCTGCGTCATCCATGGCTGAGACATTGGGACATACCTCAACTGAATTACCCAAAATAATAGGTACCTGAACTCCATTCTGATGTCTGTGTCTGAATGCCTTCACATATGCTGCCAACTGCCTTGTTACTTCAAGTAACACAATTCTATCTGTCGGGTACCTCGGCAACATATATGGAGGTAAAGGACATCCATACACTCTAATGTAAGTGAACTTGGGAAACTGAATGAACCAAGCACCGTACCTTTTGATTAACTCCTGGGCATCCTGAGATAATCTGTTGTGAATCCCTCCTTGCAACGTCCTGGTGATGTTCATCGTGAAAGTATCATTGATTAACTTGTAGTTCTTCCCTGGTGGATGATGCAAGTGGGTATAGGATTCACAAACTCTGACCTCGCCGGGTCCTCTTCCTATCAATCCTCTGTGAGGTAGTCCTGCGTACTCAACGCTCCTGATTAAGGTATAGATGACATATGAACTCATGTGGAAGGACTTAGTAGCCCTGAGTCTTCTCAACTGCACGTCTAAGCAATGGCTAATTATCCTAGCCCAATGTATTGTACCCTTTCCTTGAACAATCACCTGGATGAAATAAAACATCCATTTCTCAAAATAGAAGGCATGAGGTGCTCCTGTAACTCTGTTGAGCATGGTAATCAAATCTCTGTACTCCTCTTGGAAATCGATCCGGTGTGGTGTGTTCGGTACTTTGCTCAGACGGGGACGACTCTTAAGTAGCCAGTTCTTGTTGATTATGCTTAGGCAAGCATCTGGATCATCATCGTACACTGATCTGGCTCCTTCAATGCTCTTGTATATCATGTCCCTGTGCTCTGGAAGATGGAAGGCTTCACTTATGGCCTCCTCTGAAAGGTACGCCAAAGTGTTTCCCTCATTGGACACAATTGTCCTGGACTGTGGATTGTAATGACGGGCACACTCTATCATCAACTCGTGACACTGAATGGCTGGAGGAAAACCGGCCGCCTTAACGATGCCACTCTCTATTATTCTCCGGGCGACAGGTGACGGCTTGCCGATGTAAGGGACCTCTCGGAACTTCTTCGTGCTAAAGTTTCCCAAGTTTGTATCTCCAATGTTGCTCCACTTGGACACGATCTTGGTCTCCACCTCTTCAGTCTTCTGATCTTCTTTCATGAGAGCCGAGCGACTGGTGGATGCTCCCGCCTTTGGGGTCGCCATACCTACACAACATTTCATTATAAGAAATAGATTTTGCAATAAATAACGTAGATAAGAGAGATAGATTTTAGGAAACCTCATGATAAGTCCCTAGAGTTATCATTTCCTAAAATACAACGATTGAGCTAAGAGATTTAAAATTCAAAATTTGAAATATGACGATGAATGAATAAAACAATAATAATTAAATCGCCATACCTCGACAGAGAGCTAACTCTAGAATGCAAAAACAAAATTTGCCTAGGCAAAATTTGAGGTATAAGATAATCTTCAATATGATTCCCTCAAAATATACTTCGCCACCTCTGGAGAGAACGTGATCTTCAAGTAATGCCTTAGACGTGGTCTTAAATGATCTCCAAATTCGCCTTTGGTGTGGTCTTAGATGGATCTCCAAGTTCGCCCTTGGTGTGGTCTTAGATGGATCTCCAAGTTCGCCCTTGGTGTGGTCTTAGATGGATCTCCAAGTTCGCCCTTGGTGTGGTCTTCAAATTCGCACCACCTTTGGCCTTCAACGCAATTCGCACTCCACACAAGATGATACTAGCGCCACCTTTGGTTTGAAATCGCACCACCTTCGAACACACTTCGCACTATATTCGCCTCTTCTTGATTCGCATGAAGAAAGGTAAAAATGATTATGTGAAAATGAACATTTCACTCCCCTTATAAATAGCGCTCATACCCTTTCACCCCTTAGGCCGACTTGACAAATAAAACCATTTTTTAAATGATTTGCAATAAAATAACAAGGCCGACTTGCCTAATTGGGCGCTTCAAATCGATTTTTATATTAATTAAATAATTAATTATTAATGCCTTGCGTTTTTTAAATGAGAATTTCGATTTTTAATAAAGGCAAAAAATAATTAATAAAAGATAACGCCATATTAAATGCTAAATAAAAATGGATTTTCAATTTTTTAATCGATTTAGCATTTAAGGAAATTTAAATTTGTTTATTTGGCGCCAAAATTGGAAAACAAAGGGACGTACCTCATCGCTCTGGTCCCTTGGAGAGGGACAGGAGCGATTCACCATTTTGTCTTGACTTTTGCATTTCTTACGTCCAACTCCTTCATCTCCACGTTAAAAATCGATCACCTTGATGGTCCTTCGAATTTGATCGCCTTGTGTGCGCATATGGGTGTCCTTTAAGTGCATATCGCCCTGGTCCTTGTCCAAAGGACAGGAGCGATCTTCTTGTTTTCATGTCCATCTTGCATCTTTTAACTTCGATTTTTTATTGTGGGCGAATAGCATCCTTTGTTCGTGTCTTTTGCGCCTATTCCATTTGCTCGCATGAAGTTTTGAGTGTATTAAAGGGATCATCGCCCTTGTCCCTTGGAGAGGGACAGGAGCGATCCATGTCCTTTCCTTGACCTTGTCAACTTTGCACTTCGATCTTCATTGTAATGCCCTTCAAACGTCGTCCTTCACCTTACCTAACCTTGCTTCGCTTTGATCTTTGAAGGAACGTGCGTGCTTTTGATGATATCGCCTTGGTCCTTGTCCAAAGGACAGGAGTGATGTGAGGCTTTTACATTATTTGACAATGTTTGGACGTTCAACACTTTTGCGAATTATCTTCAAACGATGCCTTGGACCATATGCTATCTTAAGACGTCTTGACTTAGCTTGATCTTGAAGCAAAACAAGGAATCCAAAGCAAATCGCCCTGGTCCCTTGGAGAGGGACAGGAGCGATATAGTCTCCATGCTCAAAATAATGATCATTTCACGTTCAAAACTCTTGTTTATCATCCTTTTACCATACCATGGACCCTCTAAAACATTGCAATGTCTTGTCCTTACGTAAATTTTGCATGAAATGGCCAATGCACCTAACATCGCCTTGGTGCCTTCCCAAGGGACGGGAGCGATCTATGTTATAGGGTGTCAATTTCTTCATTTTAACGTCCTTTGAGTGTTTGCGCATGATGAAGACGCCTTGAAATGTCCCTCGCCACCTTGTCTTGACTTGTGTCGACCTTGAACTTCGGAGGAACGACCTTGAACTTGAGAGGGACGTATCTTCACCATTGTATCGCCCTGGTCCCTTGGAGAGGGACAGGAGCGATCCTTCCTTTGTGGCCTTCATCTTACTTTGCCAGGTTCCAAGTTTATATTCAACGGAGTCGTCCTTCTTCACTCTATCCGCCCATGCCTTGACATTGTTTGTAATTTTGCAACAAAGGCAATTATATCAAAAATCGCTCTGGTCCCTTGGAGAGGGACAGGAGCGAACTAGGCATTTAATGCTGGTATGGACGTCCAAAAAATCTTCAATTTATATTCAATGCATTCATCTCATGTTCTCCTTCGTTTTTGAACGTAAACTTGCCTTGACCCTTGTCTGGATTTTGCAAAATGGAGGAAATCGCTCTGGTCCCTGGGAGAGGGACGAGAGCTACAAGGTACCTCGCCCTGGTCCCTTGGAGAGGGACAGGAGCGATTTAGTCAATATAGGTCATTTTCCTTCATTTTTTGCATCTCAAATTATATTCATTTGGCAAAGTATCTTCCTTCGGACGTCCTCCAATTGCTGAGTTATCAAAATCTTGCATGGACATGGCGAAATTTGAATCGTAGCTCCGGTCCTTGACCGAGGGACAGGAGCGATTTTCCTCCTGGAGGCCTTTCTGCGCTCATGAAAATCTTCAATTTATATTCAAATGAAAGATCTTGTCGTTCTCTATCACTTCAAACGTAAAATTTGTCTGGACTCTGCAAGGACAATGAGATATTTGAAAATGAGCTCCCGTCCTTCACTGAGGGACAGGAGCGATTTTGCTCCTACAGGCCAAAATAACAAGATTTTTCACATTTTAACACTTCACGAGGCGAAAACAAATCAATTCCAATGCCCAGGATCAAACTTCAAAAAAGTCAAAATTTGGTCAAAATATTCAATCAGACAAAAATTCACATTGACGGTCAACACTTAGACAAGTTTAAGCTCTGCAAGAACATTCCAATTGAAAAAATTAGACCATTTTGGCGAAATCATTGCATTCAAAATTTGCATTCTAGAAAAGAAAGCTCAAAAGCTCTCAAAAGTGACTGGATTCTGGCTCGAAAAGGCAAGATTTAAAACCCTAAGGCTTAGCCCTAAATCCAGACAACTAACGGACTAACAAAACCCTAAAAACGAAAGCGAAAACAAGCGAAAAAAGAGGGGGTCCCCATTTGCGATGGGGCGATGTGTGAAATGGTCACAACACAACCTTTTCTCTTCCTGAATTGCTTCTGCCTGCCTTTCTTATTTGAGTTCGTATTAAGACATTGAAGATCTTCATCTATATTCTTCTATTTTATCCCTTTCTTATTTTGCCTTGATTCCTCTTGGAGACAGTCAACCTTTAGCCTATTGAATTTTGGGAAGTTATCCCTTGCACTGATGCCTTGGACGAATGTTGCCCATATGCTAGGCAACCCATCTAGAGCAATGAGGGTTAATTTTTTGCTTTGGATCTCATATCCAAGGGTTGCCAGTTCATCCCTTAGGGCAGATATTCGCATGAAGTAGGCATTGACTGATTCTCCTTTTATCATGGCTATGTGATTTATTTCTCTTTTTAGAGCCAAGTTTCTACTGGCATTACATATCTCAAAAGCGTCTTCAAGTGCTTTGAACATGTTGAAGGCTGTTTCATGTTTCCTTATAATGGGCATAATGTTGTTCCTTACCCCATCAACTATGATTTTGATAGCCTTATCATTTCTTCTCTCCAAATTGCTTTGTCAGGTTCAGTCTCAGGTTCTTCAGTTTCAATCTTTACAAATGATTCGACTTTATTTTCTTTTAGAATCATTTGAATTTTGAATTTCCATGCGGAGAAGTCATCACCTCCTCCGAGTCTGTCTTCAAATCTGATAGCGCTAGCCATTGATAGGATTGAGATGTTGAATATATGCTTGATTTGAATTTTACGTAAAATTGAACAGCCTCAGGTTCGATTTAACTATAGCTCTGATACCATGTAAATGTTGTTCAATTTACAATTCAATATGCAAGATGTATTCTAATTTTATTCTTTATATCTATGTATTATCTATCTCTATTATAATTCTGACTATCTTCTTTGTTTGGCAGGTAAGAGGAGTATTTATCGATTTCAATATCCTCTTCACAAATACCAAATGATATATATATGAGAGGGGAAGATCAAGCAGTGCCTTGACCTGTCATGTCTTATGGACATGACCGATCAAGACACTACTTGATCGCACCCCTTTGCATATGTTAACAACTGGTGTTTTAATTATTTACCAGCCCGATATTAATTGGGGTTCACATAACATAATATATATGCCAATCGGTATTAATGGTGTTGTTTGGCGTGGCATATTAACTGATAGTAATCGGTGTCTATGTTAACCGACACTGATCACTAACTAAATGTTGTATATATTAAACGGTGCATACTATGCCACCCAATAGCAACTCGATAATCTTATTTCATTTGCTGGGAACACATCCGATATTGATCGGGATAGATGGTTAACCTGATAACTATCGTTCATCACCAATGTGCCATGCCATAATATGATTATCGATATTGATATAAATGAGGAATGATTATCAAATAAAATAGCTTGAAGTTTTCTTAATAATATAATCGATAGGATAAATGATTGAATGAGAGACTTCATTTATCTCTCATTCAATCATTTATCTTACCGTAGCTACCATGCATTAACAAATCCGACATTTTGAGCATTAAAAACAGTCACGTTAGTCGCGGTTTATGCTATTTCAATCATCTTTTATCAGTACTCAGCAATTTGTTGTATAGTGCCAATCTTACAAGGAGAAAACTCCTGATTTATGACATATTGCAGATGTATCCAAGACAGATCTGAACTTTAATAGCATTTTTATTGAGATCTTTAGCCAGCTGTTCGATTTGAGGGCGTAAAGTAGTAATAATTCATCATTTGTGAGAGGAAGCAGAATCAAGAAGGGTTTGCATATCAATTTCAATCACATTGTACCTTCCTAACAACAGCTATATAACTTTTCAGACTTCTAATGCAGTGCCATACGACTGTACCAGGCCATGCAAAAAGTGCAAATGGTTCAATTAAATATTATTTTCAAGGTTGTAAATTCTGATCAACATTTTGGCAATTAAAATAAATTATTTTGGGAAGATTCCAAGTTATTTTCTGCCCTAGGGTTTGTTCTGATTTTTCTATAGCAGTTTGGGTTTATTTCACAAGCCATAAATATACATTTTTAAGAGTTAAATATTAGTTGGCACATTCCATTTTCATTTGAAAGTTCATAAATAAAAATTCATTACACTATTTAGGGACATAACAATATGCAGCTAGCTACCATTGCCTCTTTGTCAAGAACACCAAGGTATGATTCATTTTGAGTTAAGGGAAGGATTGGAGGACAACACATTATGGCACTCACCGGTGGGGGAGAAACCCATAACTTCACTGATTAGAGTGTGATAGCACATTTTAGATTAAAAGGTAAAGAATTTGTAAGGTTCAAAGTAGTAGTAACAGATGGTTATTCATTGGCTTGCAAGTAGGTGATTTGATAGATACAATTTACAAGTGGTGTTTAATGGGCATTATTATAAACCATGGCTCTTATGTCATTCCACTTGGGGAAGCTCACATGGGTTTTAATTTGTTGGGAGAGTTTACATAGAACCACCAAACGATGACACTCAACTTTGTGGAGCAAGGCCAAAAGGTCATAAAAGGGGTTACAAATGCTCCAGTACAACATGTATCAACTCATTGAATAGAGATGCTTTTGAAACTGGATGAAGTTGGATGGTAACTATATCCACCAATAAAGGGTTATCCCTAGGCACCATGGACTTAGGGGTGGATGAATATCCTCTAGATATCCAGATTTTGTGGGAAAAAATGTGCTTCTATGTGTGATGCTCTCATAAAAAGTCTAGGCATTGTTCTTATGCAAAAATGATTACCCATATCATTTTTAAGTCAAATACTAATAGAGACTGTTATTTGTCTATATATGATAAGGAGATGTTGGCAATTGTGTGTGCACTAGCTCAACTCAAAAAATATTTAGTTTGTGGACACTTTATAAATCATTTGGATCACAATAGCTTGAGGTTTTTCTTATCATAACATGATCTCAATTAACGGCAACAAAAATGGGTAAGCAGATTACAAGCACACAATTTTTACCAAGTATGTCAAAGGAAAAAACAATATAGTGGATGCACTCTCTTAGAGGCTTGAATTATTGGCTATTTCTTTAGTAGAATTATTGAGGATGCCAAGGACCAACAAGCTTCAGGGTTGACTGAAGATAGAATCACTACTTTGGATGAGGATGAGAGATACCAAGTGAATATTTTTATCATTTTGTAAAGGACAGAATTTTTGCAATATTGGGATCTAGGCTGAAACAAAAACTTATTGCAGCATTTCATGATTCTCTGCTTGCTGGTCACACTAGGTTTTCCAAAACTTATAGACAAGTTCGTAATATACATACTTGGAAGCGTCTAAAAGAGGATCTATCACAATATGTAGGGGGTGCCAAGTGTGTCAAAGGATGAAACGCAAAACCTTTTACCTTGCAAGCCTACTCTGCTCCTCTCCATTCCTTAGCAAAACCGGGAATCCTTATCAATGGATTTCATTACAGATTTGGCTAGAGTAGGGGGAAAGAATTGTATTTTTGTAGTTGTTGATAGATTGACGAAGTTTGCCCACTTCTCTGTTCTTGACGAATTCAAAGCTAATAGGGCAGCAAGCCTTATCTTCAATGCGGGTTTTCAATTGCATGAGTTGCCCTGCACCATGGTTAGTAATAGAGATGCATGCTTCCTGAGTGCCATTTGGCAAGAGTTATTCAAGTTTTTAGGGTAATAATTGACATCCAGTACTAGTTATCCCCCCCAAAAGATGAGCAAACAAAAATAGACAATAAGTGGGTTGAAGGGTACTTGAGGATTTTCATGACTGATTGCTAGTCAGCTTGGATAAGTTATTAATAATTTACAATACTACTTGTTGCATGTCCATTGTGATGTTCCCTTTTGTAGCATTGTATGGTCATGATGCACCAACTTCTGCAAAGTTGACAATTCCAGAGACACAAGTTCCTACAGCATGTTTGTTGAAGAACGTAGGTAGGTTTTGAAAGGTTTACATGATAGCTCTAGTGTGCACAAAATCAGCAAAAGGTTTATGCTGGGCATCACAGCAAGAAATCTTTTGAAGTGGGACACATGGTTTTCGGCTGGCTGCAGCCCTAGAGGCAGTCTACTTTAAAAAGGAGTGGGCCTGAAAAGTTAAAACCCCATTTCTATCTGAGAGAAACAACTGCAAAACCATGTCTGGACTGAAGTTTTGGTACAGTGAAAAGGTTTGACATGGGAAGATACCAGTTGGAAGTCTGCTGATATACTTGACACCAGGTATTGTCTTGCTTGCAGACAAGCGAATTTGGGGTGGGTAATATCCCCTTCTCAACTGCCAACACTAAGCAGTTACAACCGACATGGAGTTGGTGCCAGCGGGGCCCACTGTCGGTAGTTAGAAATAATTAACTTTGACAGTTAGAATGGGCAATCAACTAGTGTTATAGTATCCTTGAATAAGGGGTGCACTGCAGTTATTCCCATCCTTGAGACTGTATGCTCCTTCAGTTACATGTGGATTAATTAGGAGTTATGCAGTCAGTTATCCCCCAAAATCTTGGGGAGTGATTGATTAGTGAACAAACAATAAATGTGTAATTGATTCCTGAAATTGGTGGATCGTCTAGGCTGAGAGTATTATAGGCAACGCCTGGAATAATAGGTGAGGAACTTTTTGAAGTCAAAGCCTTCTTTTGTGAGCAATGCAGCTGTAGCAATTCCTAGTGCTGCGAACAGAAATCCACAGGTATGGTCAGCAGTCTATGGATGAAACATTCCAGAAGTCATCAATATACAACAGCAGCAGTAAGGCGGGACATGGAAAGGAAAGTACAGGTGCTGTTTACAATATATCAGAGAGAATAAACCTATGCCAGAAGCCATCATCATCAGGAGGACAGTAGGGTTGGATTTGGGTGCATAGGTTTCAATTAGCATTCTGCTTCATTCCAGGATTCATTTTGTATGCTAAAACATAGTGAGTTAAATTGAACGACACTTGTTTCAATGGACTATATTAAGTTGTCAAAATAATAAATAAATCTACTGTTACTAGATTTTTTTCTGCATTATTTTCTGTATAATATTTCAGAAAATATGTGATATTTAGCATAGTTTTTATTATATGGAATGGGGCCTCATATATAGATCCCCAATATCTGTCTTTAAAAAAAGAGTGGTGATCTATTTTGGAAGATATTAGAAAAAATAATAATTAATTTATCTTTCTAGTGTAGATAACACTAATTTGTGAGTATCTACAACGATTATTTCGGTTACTTTATCTCCCCTATGGCACATGACCTGAATTGGAAGCCAACATGGTAGAGAACTAATTTGTGTGGACTACAATAATTATCTCCCTTACTTTCCTTTCCTATGGCACATGGCTCATACTGCGAACCAACATGGTGGATCAATGTGTTTCTTAGATGCAAGATAATCACCCTTGCCAATCCCCAATCTTTTGCCTTCAAGAAAGATTTTAGGATCATGTCTTGAAACACTTGTGCAGCAAAGCAAGCCTTCCTTTAAAGTTATACTTATAACCCCATGCTTGATACCATTATCCTGTTGGATATTTTGTCATTGATGTCAAAGGATGATGATCAAGGTTGTCTAGCAATTATTTGTTTGAGCTGCTTGAGCTACTTGCCTACCTGGTTGAGCTACTTGTCTACTTGCTTAAGCTACTAGGTTGTGTGTTTCAGATGATTGCCTGATTGGTTGAGTTGTTTGGGTGTCTGGTTGAGCTGGTTGGTTGTCTGCTTAAATTGCCTACTTACTTCACCTGCTGACTTGTGCCAAGTCAGACTATTTGACATGTCATCATTTGAATATTCAAAAGGGTCGAATTCTATGTAGCGGTTTCAAGTGTGTGATGCCAAATGTAACGTCGTGGTTTGAAAAATGGAATCGTATTAATTCTTTTTGGTGTGATAGTAAGCAGATGAGCTTTGGCAGCTTCATATTTATTTATTGGCATCTTTTGTGGTATTTTGGTGTGAGGCGACTAATTTAAATATGTTTTCAATTCATATTCTCCATGTCTTCCTATTTTTGGGTCGATGGCATTAGATATTCAGTTGAATTCAAAAAAGGTGATCTCTGAACATTATTTTTACTATGTCGTGCACGTGGATGGGAGTCAAAAATGTTGAAGTTGTTTTTAAAAAGAGTTGATGCACGATTTGTTTGTGTTGTGCAATAATCACTCTTGTGTAACTGGGTGGAGATTTTTTTGAGACAAGTCTGATGAAGGAGTCGGTTTTGTGATTGACTCAAGTATAGTGTTTTGAGTCATGTGATGTTATGAGTCAAGCATGATGTTCTGAGTTAAGTATGGAAATCATTTTGTGAAAGAGTGTGTGAGGTTAGAAATGTGAGGAAAGAGTAGATATACACTTGACAAGAAGACCATTGTAGACCTGTGTTGAAGAACAAAGGGGAAATTATGTGGCAGACTTATAGTGTTTTCATAGCATAATTGAAGAAGGATTTGTTGTAGATTTTGAAGGAGGTTATGGAGTCGAGCATGTGTGATGGAGTCAAGCATATATGTTATGAAATCAAGCTTATCAAGAGTTAAAAACAGTTTTTAGGGGGATGTATGTAATTTTTTTATGGCTTAAATATTTCTAAGTTGGTGCTCAAATTGAGGTTGGTGCCTTAGCTAATCGGAAATGGAGCTTTGAGAAGAGTTGGTGCTCTCTGGGAGTTGGCGCTCACTTATGTAATTTGGGTTGGTGTGCATTTGTTAATGAAAGCCATTATGTGCCATGGTTTTTTACCTGAAAGGATTTTCCACATGAAATCCAGTGTTTGCATCTTGATGTTTTCTCTCTCTATGTTTTATGAGGTTTCATGTTTTTAATAGTTTTAAAATACTAATTCACCCGCCCCCCCCTCAGTATTTGTGTGTGCTCTTCAATTGGTATCAGAGCTAGTTACCTTCGAAAATAGAGCTTAAAATCTTGGAAGTTGATCCTAATAGCACACATGAGTGCTCTTGAAGGTCTTGCTACAAACAAAGCACCCTTATTCGATGGCTCTAACTATGCATTATGGAGTGTGCGAATGCGAACTTATCTAATGTCTCTTGGGCTTGATGTTTGGAATAGTGTAGTGTCTGGATGTGAAGGAGTTTGAATAAAATGCAAAAGCCATGAATGCAATCTTATGTGGTTTGTCAGAGACAAAATTTGTGAAAGTCATGCATTGTGATACAACTGATGACATTTGGGAGAAACTTCAAAAAACATATGAAGGAGTTGATAAGGTTAAGAAGGCTAAGCTTCAGATTCATAGAAAACATTTTGAGAATCCTAGAATGCAAGAGGAAGAAAATGTTGCTGCTTATTTTCTGCGAGTAGGTGAAGTTGTAAACTCTCTTAAGGGTTTAGAAGAAAAGGTTTAGGAGTCCACAATTGTTTAGAAAATTTTAAGGTCTCTTCCTTTGCATTTTGATGCAAAGGTTTCAGCGATTGAAGAGATGACGAAACTTGATAAGTTGACTATTGATAAGCTTCATGGCATTTTAACAGCATATGAGATGAGGACAAATTCTTATTCTTCATCCAAAAGGGAGATAGCCTTTATAGCCTTGAAGAAAAGTAAAGATAAGGAACGTGTGTCCAGTGATAGTTCTGATGAAGAGTTTTGATTCTGATGAAGCACATTTAATGAGGAAGTTGACGAAGGGTTATGGTAATTATAAAGCTACGTTACCTGGGGAAGTCCCCATAAATTTTGCATATTGACAATGAATTTTGACAATGAATTCTATAAGCAATTTGACTCTGATTCTCAATTGAACACAAATTTGGCATAAGAAATCTGCTAGTCCTTATATGTTATGGTTCTATAATGTATATGTGCATGCTTTATCCATGTTTTCATATGAATATTTTAAATTTCCCTGTATGTTTTTAGTTTTCCCTAATTTTATATAGCCATCCCCTTTGTTGTTCGCTAGCCGTCCCGAAAATTGGCAAAAAAAATCATCGTTCTAGAAATGCATACCCTCGTCCCCTACCATGTCCGTCCTGGAAACTCAAGGTAACATAGATATAAAGGCAAGTTGCCTTTCAAGTGTTTCAACTATGGCAAGGTAGGACATTTTACAGCCAAATGTCCATATGAGAAAAGTGAGAACAGCAGCTATGAACATAAATCTAAGCTCAACAAAAAAAATACAAGGTAAAGGAAAAGAAGACTCAAAATTTCAAAAAGAGTCAATTCTAAGGAGGAAAGCTGTTCATCAGATGATAGTGATGAGGAGTACTTATATGATGAGATTTTATTCATGGCCCTAGAAGAAACTAACATTAAAAATCAAGAAGATGAAGACTATTTTGATGAAGGAGAGGGAGAAGTAGATCTTGAAGAGGAGCTAATAAGTAATTTAAATGAAATAAAAAAACTTACAAAGAAAAATCAGAACTTGAAGTTGCTACTACAAGAAGAGAATGAGGCAAATACCAATATATCTCAAGCTCTTGGAGAGGCAGAAAAATTGATAATTGATTTGAAGATTTAGATTGAAGAAGCAAAGAAAATTGAAGAAGAATTTAGAAGTCAGCTCAAGCTTAAAGAAGAAAACTGTGAGAGACTTGAAGCTGAAGTTATTTCTCTTAGGAATTTGGACAAATCTTTGACACAGTGGAATCATAAGAAAATAGATCAGAAAAGTTTCATGTCTGTTGTGAGGTATTCACACATTGCCCCATTGCAAATGGGGACCCCCACTTTTTCGCTTTCTAGGTTAGTCGTCTTAGCCTAGTTGTTAGTTGTTGTCGAGTCTTTGCTATTAACCTTTTGTTTGTAGTTGCTCAGGAACTGATCAAGTCTCTCTCTTTGAGATGAAGTGAGGTTCAACACTCCCTTTGCCCAGCCAAAGCATAATCCCTTCCACTTCTCCTAGTTCTGTCAGTGGGCACCCAAACCTGATCACTCCCATTTCCATTCCTCACCGTTGCCACCACCATTTTCACTTCTCCTCGCTGCCTTCCATTGCACTCAATATCCTCTACCCACCTACCTTTCTATACTCCATCTACCCTTCCTTCCACCCATTCCCATATCCTAACCCACTTCACCTGCATAACCTACCTTATATTTCCTAACTTCCATCCCACATCCTTAACCTACCTTTACCTTTACCTCCACCTAACCCTCCCTCTTCCCATCCTAGCATACTCATCTCACACCCCTTAACCTTCTACTTCCCTTAGACTACCCTTTCCCTTACCTACCACTCTACCTCCTACCCCTGTCCTATCCTAACCCACCTTCCATTTCCTACATTTTCCCTTAACTACCACCTTACCCCCTTACCCTTTTTATTACCCCTTACACCTCCCGTTTCATTTTACTCCCTATATATCTTAACTCCTTTCACCAACCCCTTTTACCTCCCACATCCTAAACCTCCTCACCCCACGTATTTCCTACCTTCATCATCCATACCCCTTATGTCTCCCTTTTCCCAAATATCCTCTCCTTCCCCTCCTCACGTGGCATTTCCCCTACCACTCTTCCCTTCCCCCACAACACTTCACATTTCTTTATCCATCCTTGCCACATCACATTTTGGGCCCCACTTTAAACTCAAAATAGAGAATTAAATAAGTTTTTTAAAGGACTCTTTGCTGGGACCCACTAACTTTTGGATTGGGAATTTAGAATGTTTTTTTGCATTGCATGGGCCCCACCAAAATTTTGAAATGCAAAGAAATGTTTTTTTTTGAAGGAATTTTAAATATAAGGGAGAGCATCCACCTCACTCTACACCTTCATCCCTTCCACCTTATCCCCTCCGTGGCACTTCTTTATCACATCACCCCATCTTCTTTGCCACAATATCCTCTTTTCTATTACACCTTTCCACTCCCTTTTCACACCCCTGGCATATTTGGGCTCCACTAAAACTTTAGGATGGAGAATATAAAGCACATTTCACTGTAAATTTAATCCAAATCTCCAAGTTCACAATGGAAGATTCGCTTCAAAGGTGATGAAATCATTTTTGAGGACATTCAATGAGGATCGCCCAGCTAGTGCATACAGCAGCAACTGTGATATTGATCAAATTCTGATCATTTTGAGGCAGCAATCTTGATCTTTTACTTCAATGAATTCACCTTGGTATTGAAATCATTAGAGCTCACCCCAAAGGCAATTTGATTCACTCACCGATATATGATCAAGGAGATTTCTTTTTTGAACTCAGGCTTGAAGGACCACGATATTGAGTTTTTATACTTCAACAGTGGTTGAAAGGGCAGTGAATTTGTCACTCTTCATCAAGTTTGACCTCCAAGGTGGCAATATAAAGTTCAGATCTGAGACTTGAATCGTTTCAGTGATTATCCAAGTCCAATCAAGGTGTCTTCATCTGCAACGACTTTGTCCCTTTGAAAGTGTGACATACCAGGCCAGCTAGTTGACAAAGCTTTGAAGGTTTTCAATTCCACCGATCGTGTTTTGGTTTGCAAAGGTCCCCTAATCTGGCCTATCATGTTTGCGAAGTTGCCTAAGTTAGCTGATCAAATGGAGAGACGCAAAGACATTCAAATTAGCTGATCAAAGTGTTAAGTTACAAAGGTGGCTTAGAAACCTGATCAAGAAATGACATTGTAAAGCTCTCTCAAAAAAAATCTGACTAAGTGTTTGAAGGGCAAGTTAGTGGGTAACTTCATGTTCAGCCCTATGAGAGCAAAATTCATGTTCAAATCAAGAACGCACTTCACAAAATGTGATAGATGAGCAAGCTTCAAGAATCATCATACATGAGTGTACTTCACAAATTGGCACAGATGAGCGCACTTCACAAATAGGAAGAGATGAGCGAATTTTATGAACATGTTAACTAAAGCGCACTTCATGTGGTGGCTGATTGGAGTGAATTTTATGTTTGGAAGTGGAAGAGCGAAGGGTGTGAGAACATTTACCTCGAGCTAATCCAATTTGGAGATAGCTTCATGAATTGAAGAAGATGAGCAAATTTCACAAATTGGACTACATCAGCGAACTTCACATTTGAAGCCACATGAGCGAACTTCGGGAAATGGAGTACATGAGCGAACTTCAAGATTTGATGAGGATGAGCTAACTTCATGAGTTGAAGGAGAAGAGCAAATTTGGTTGCCTACAATAAGATGCAAATAATAGATCATTTCCTTGAAGCTAGTTCCATGCCTCAACGCATTTAGAAGAGAATGATTTCGAATTTGGGATAATGAAAGGCAAGTTAATTTCATGTTTGAGGTGAGACAAGCAAACTTCAAGAATCAAGGTAGATGAGCGACTTCAAGAATCAAGGTATATGAGTGACTTCGAGAATGGAGGGAGATGAGCGAATTTCATCAAATGGAATATAAGAAGTTGGCTTCAAAAATGAAGGGGGATGAGTGAACTTCAAAGATTAAGCCCTACGAGCGAATTTCATATTTGAACAAACATCAGCGAACTTAAAAAATCAGCCCACATGAGCGAGCTTCATAAATTGGATTACCTCAGCGAACTTCATGTTTGACCCTACATGAGTGAACTTCAAAACTTAAGGTACATGAGCAAATTTCACATCCTAAGGATGAATGAACTTCAAAATCTGCTATGGATGAGCGAACTTCAAAAGTGGAGGTGGATCAACAAACTTCACATTTCAAGGCATATGAGCGACTTCACATTTCAAGGTATATGAGCGACTTCAAGAATCAAGGAAGATCAGCGAACTTCAAGAAAGAAAGGAGATGAGCAAATTTCATGTTTGAGGGTATATGAGCGAACTTCATGACTTGAGGTGGTTGAGCGAAATTCATGATGGAAAAAAGAAGGAAATTTGAAAGTGTTTACCTTGAATTGATTCAATTTATAACAAACTTCACAAATTCAATGATATGACCGAACTTCACATTTCAAGGTACATCAGCGAACTTCACAAACTGGACTACATCAGCAAATTTCATAAATTGAGCTAGATGAGCGAATTTTGCATTTTGAGGATGAATGAATTTCAGAATGAAGCTGCATGAGCGAATTTTACATTTTGAGGATGAATGAACTTCAAAAATGGAGACCCATGAGCGAACTTCATGAATCAGCATAGATCAGCGAACTTCAAAGATCAGCATACATGAGCGAATTTGTCTCCTTTACTCACAACAAGATGCAAGGCAGCTAATAAGTCATTTCCTTAAGCTGATTTGATGCCTTAATTTCCTTGAGAGGGAACAATTTAGAATTTAAGATGAGGCAATGTGAGTAAGAAGTTAACTTTAAGAATCAAGGGGGATGAGCGAATTTCATGTTGAACTTCAGGAATCAGCTCATATGAGCGAATTTCAGAAATTAAGACACGAGCGAATTTTACAAGTAAAGATGCTAACAATCTATACATTCTTGATGATATCAAAAGGGAGAAGTTGGGAGTGATTTCACTCCATCATTAAATTGTTGTTTGAATTCAGAGGGATTTTTCATTGTCACTTTCTTTTAGCCCCATTTCACTTATGTAGGTTGGTTTCAGTCATTGATGTCAAAGGGGGAGTAGTAAGTTAGGGGGAGCAATATTATTTCAGAGATTCCTTGTTTTAGGTTGGCTGCAGATGGAGTTGCCATCAATGACCAAGGGGGAGATTGTTGGATATTTTGTCATTGATATCAAAGGATGATGATCAAGGTTGTCTAACAATTATGTGTTTGAGTTGCCTGGTTGTTTGGTTGAGCTACTTGGCTGCTAGGTTGAGCTGCTTGGATGCTAGCTTGAGCTACTTGCCTACCTGGTTGGGCTACTTATCTACTTGCTTGAGCTACTTGGTTGTGTGTTTCAGCTGCTTGCTTGCTTGGTTGAGCTGTTTAGGTGTTTGGTTGAGCTGATTGGTTATTTGCTTAAGTTGCCTACTTGTCTACTTCACTTGTTGACTTGTGCCAAATTAGACTATTTGACATGTTATCGTTTGAATATTCAAAAGGTTCAATTTCTATGTAGTAGTTTCAAGTGTGTGATAGCAAATGTAACGCCTAGGTTTAGAAAACGGAATAGTATTAATATTTTTTGGTGTGATAGTAAGCGGATGAGCTTCAACGACTTCAAATTTTACTTATTGGCGTCTTTCGTGGTATTTTGGTGTGAGGCGACCAATTTAAATATGTTTTCAATGCATATTCTCCACGCCTTCCTATTTTTGGGTCAACTCAGATATTCAATAACGCCTTGAATTCAAAAAAGGTTATTGCTGACCATTGTTTTTACCATGTTGTGAACGTGGATGGGAGTCAAAAATGTTTGGAGTCAATTATAAAAAGAGTTGATGCATGATTTGTTTGTGTTGTGTGATAACTACTCTTGTGTGACTAGATGGAGATTTTTTTGAGACGAGTATGATGGAGGAGTTGGTTTTGTGATTGACTCGAGCATGGTGTTTTAAGTCACGCGATATTATGACTCAGGAATGATGTTTTGAGTTAAGTATGAAAATCATTTTGTGAAATAGTGTGTGGGGTTAGAAATGTGAGGAAAGAGTAGATATACAGAGACAAGAAGATCATTGCAGACCTGTGTTGACGAACAAAGGGGGAATTTTGTGGCAGACTTATAGTGTTTTCATAGCATAATTGAAGAAGGATTTGTTGCAGACTTTGAAGGAGGTTATGGAGTCGAGCATGTGTGATGGAATCAAGCATATATGTTATGAAATCAAGCTTATCGAGAGTTAAGAACTGTTTTCAGGGGAATGTATGTAATTTTTATATGGCTTCAATGTTTCTGAGTCGGTGCTCACTTATGTAATTTGGGTTGGTGCCCATTTGTTAATCAAAGCCATTGTGTGTCATGGTTTTTTACCCAAAAGGGTTTTCCACGTGAAATCTGGTGTTTTCATCTTGATGTTTGTTCTCTCTATGTTTTATGAGGTTTCATGTTTTTAATAGTTTTAAAATACTGATTCAACCCCCCCCTCCTCAGAGTATTTTTTGTGTGCTCTTCATATAGGTCATGTTAATTGCAAGAGAAGACCTTATTGCTGAGTCACCATCAACTTTTCTCATTGATTTTTAACAGATATGTAATTGGTGTGCTAGAAAATAGGTGAGATGATATTCCTTGTGGTCTACAACTTGTGGCTACAAATTTCATATTCTAGTGCCCTTATGTTGTTAAACGCACTAGTGCAACTAAAGCCATCTGTGGTCTTCTTCAACATTATCTTCTTTTCCCTATCCATTTGTTGTTGTAAAGTTCATCTTGCTATAGGTGGGTTTATGTAATGTCCCCACTTTGAAATAGAATTTAATAATAAATAATAATAATAAAATAAAAATATTAAAGAATAAAAAATAAAAATAAAATAAAAACATAAAAGAATATAATTAAATATAGTTAAAATTTAATTAAGTTAATGAATGGTCAAAAGACAAGAAATGAAAAGTTGTGACTCCCTCAAACATGAGATATAAAAGGTAGAAGGAAACCTCATTTGAGGGGGGAATACTTAAGGGAATCAGAAGTGCAGATCTGATAAGACAACAATGAGGAGGCATGACCCTTTAAATGGATGTCTCTTTTCTTAGAGATGTGTCTCCTCAATAAAATAGGATAGTATAGAAGGATATGGAATGAAGAGAGGAAGAAAGAAGGAAGGTTAATGAAAGAAGAAAGAAATGGGCAAAAAATAAGGAAGTGACCTTTAAGGACAAAAAAGATGAAAGGTCGTGACCCTTTGATAGGATGGTAATTGTGAAAGGTTGTGACCCTTGCCATGGCAAGGCATGATGAAGGGGTGTGACTTCTCCCTCACAATGGAAGATATAAAGGGAAGAAGGCCCCATTTGAGGAGGGGAAGTATATTTGACAAATCTCTGCCTGTATATATGTAATACATGACAATTCCCTTAAGGAATTCCTATCCATTGGGCTATCTTATTTTGGAGAGGAGACATGGTACATACAAAAGATTGCAAGTAGCTCAAAAGCCACGCCAGTAGAGACACCCAAAGTAGGGCGGGAGGCGAGAACGAAGGTTGTCATTTTGTGCTCTTGGGTTGGGTGGAACAGCTCGAGGTGCCTTGTATGGTCTCTCAACTAGTGCTCCCTAATGATGATGAGTTGGTTGAATAGAACTTCAAAGGGAATTCCATATGTACATCTTGGATGTTACAATAGTAAATCTGAATTCTATTTGTTCGATATTGATTTATATGTTTATTTATCTTGTGGTACTAACTTGGTTGCAGGCCCTACATCAGGAAACTGAGATAACAATTTCTATTTCCAAGCATCATTCAAACCCTAATTGAAGAATTTTAGGGCAAATTAGGTTAAGTCCTAGTAGGGGACATTACAGTTACACCTAAGGCACCATCACAGATCTCTTGTATGCAATGATGCTTCTTTGATTGTAACCTCAAAAATACTCACCAACCCTAATGGAGAATACAATATTTGTAATCTGCTCACTGGTATGATATCGCTAGTTCACTTTTCAAAGTACAATAGTCATCACAAGCAATAATGGTTTAGCAGTGCAATCCCATTATTCCAACCACACTCACAAGGGAATAATTAGTACATGTTGAAACCTAAGAGTGAGTTTGCTAGGGAGGAATGAGTTAGGTACCTAATAGAGCTAGTGAGTGTGTTTTTGGGGTTGAAGCCAATGCTTAAAGAGGTCTTTGATGGTGCTTCAAAAGTAAATCTACCCACAACAAAATGAACTTATAAAAAAATGGACAAAGGGAAGGCAATAAGATTGAAAAAGACTACAAATGGCTTTTGTTGCACTACTTCACTTCCCAATATAGAGACGGTAGAGTATGCAATTGGCAATGAACACTTACAGCTTAGAGGCAACTACAACTCACCTTTCTCCCAATGTGACAACCTACATGTTTGTCGAAACCAACAATAAAAGTTGACAATGGCTTGGTGAAGGTTTCTTCAACCTCAATTAATATGGACCAAAATAGTGTGAAACATGAGGGCATGGTTTTTAGTTGAAGGCTTGTTGTAATGTCCCCTTCCTAAGCCAGTTCAGCATGGTGGAGTCGTTAGCCTATTCAGTTGATTCCCGTTGGCTAATGATTAGGGTTAGGGAATCATGGAGGCAATATCAGGTGTGATTTCATATTTTGACAATTGGATGAGCATAATGCTCTTTTTTGGAGCCTTTTCAAGTTAATTATTTCATATTTACTATTTTTAGTAAGTCAATTATGGGCACCAACAGAGTCAATTGACATGCTTGCTATTTTTTGTATTGTCGGTGGATTCAGTTTTGATGATCATCTCGACTTTTGATATAGTCCAAGGACTTTAAATTACATAATGATAAGTTATAAGTTAATAAAGTTAAATTAAAGATTTAACTTTATCATTATTTTAATTTATTTAAGAAAGGGACTATAGAGGCCAATTATTAAATCAAAGGTGATTTATTTTAATGGATGGGCCTTTATTATTTAATGCTACATTGGGAGATTAAAAAGGGAAGTGAATTTTATTAAATAAAAGCAAAAAAAAAAGTGTTTTTTTCAAAGAAACAATGAAAAAGGAAAAAAGCATTCCCAAAAAATAGAGAAAAAGCAAAAATGTGCTTTTTCGAAAAAAAGTAGCCAAAAGTAAAAAAAATATAAGAGGATTGGGGCTCTCATCTGGGCATATGTTGAGTATTGATTTTGATATTGCTTCTAATTTGGGGAGATTGCTTCTTCTCTTTGGTTTGTGAGGATGGAAACCCTTGCAAACAACATTCTTCACGTTGTTGAGGGATACAATCTAGAGAATAATCTGGTGATTTCATTCAGAGGTCACAATTGGGGATATTGGAGTCTACATTTTCAGTTTTGCAGAGCTTATTGAATATTAGATTTAAAAGAATAATTTTGGAGAAGATTGAGGAGGGTTTATTTTCTATTTTGCTGGTTGTATCTTCTCCCTTGCTGGTCAAACACTCTCTTGATGAGCGTCTAGGGTTTTGAGGAGGTTACACTTGCTAGTTTGGTCATTTTGGACCTGCACTTCCTTGCATACCTTCAATGTAGCCTTTGGAGGAGATTGAGGGTTGGCACTCATTTTGAAGTGATATTTTGGTTATTTTTGTGAGCAGCTCAAGCAAAACCATTGCTGCATTTTCTAGGTATGTTGGATTTAGCTATGTAGTGTGTTTTTATGAACTGGGTTGTTATTTTTGAGAAAAAAAGTATTTCCAGATTAGAAATCAAATCTGGAATTTTCAGTTGTGTTATTTCTGAATATTAGTGATTTTCTGAATTGAAAAAGTGTTGCATTATTCTCTCTTTATCTGCACTATTATTGTTACTGATTATATTGCAAGAACTAGTCAAAAACCCAGAAAAAAGAAAAACAAAGCACAAACAGGGCTGCATATTACACTTGCTCTCCTAGACGAAGGTTGGTGATTTGATCCCAAAATATTCCTTGGAGCAATAAATCTAGGGCTGCTAGGTGTGAATTTCCCAAATCTAAGAAGCACAGCTGTCTCCGATGTTGGTTACCAACATGGGTCATGTGTTATATAGGAGGTAATACAGATAACCATTGAAGCAAAACTCAATAATTAGCTTGGTTTCAAATTAAGAAGACAGATTAGTTACTTTTTTTTGCTGTTTCTTATATAGAGTCAGTTTAAAGTTTTTTAAAGAATGTAGGTTTCTCTATTTTTGCATACCACATCCCCATAGATGATTTGTTGGCATTGAGAGTGTAGTTAAGTCCTCCGTGATGTGGCTAAAGCAATTAGGAAGGATTGTTTAGTCAATTAGGGCATGCCAAACTATCCAGATGTAACATCCCATTGGTTGAATTGAAAAGCCCCAAGGGCTTAACAACCCTAACATCCTAGTAACCAATGAATATAAAGTTGATGCCATGGCAGTCAAACAAATCAGAATATTTGTCCAAGATATTAAACCAGTTAAACTTAATGGGAGCTATAAACAATTAGATTATGACTCAGTGTACATCATATTTAAACATGCTACTAGGGCCATTAAGAACTCTTCCTCAAAGTAAGAAATAAAAGAGAGATTATCACCCAGCAAAGAAATCACTCTGAAGGTTTGCTGCATTGGTGCAGGTGCATTCCAACTTGCACCTCCTCTCACACAACTAAGTCAAATACAAGGAAGGGGCAATGAGGCATTGGTATGTAGCCTCTGACTATGTCAACATGGACACTTCTGTTGCACAGCCCTCCTCAGTCTTGATCAAGGATGAGGAGCACAAGACTGCTACACAGGACTTGCATAGTGGAGCTAGAGGGTGGTGAGTGATGCTGGGGCTGCTGTGGTCCTAACAATTTAATTAATGACATTGATGCTCTTAATGAAGAACAACATGATGAATATTGATTTGTATGAATCAAGATTTGACATTGAATTGTCAATTATCACTATCAGCTGTCTTCTTAACTCTTTATAGAACTTGAGAAAAATGAATTGGCACACTGCTGAACCCAAACCGAACCAGCAACACACTAGATAACTGTTCATCTCGAAAAATGTCTTTATAAGAAGTTCTTACGAGCTAATTTACCAACTAAGCCTAAATATTGCAAGCAGATGACACAATAATCAAAACTGTACTCCTTTAGATCAGCAATTAGCCACACACAGTCACAACATGGGAACTCCTATTCCTCTTCTGTGTTCTAGATGGTGTGTTTTCTATTTATAGGAAGCTGCTAGATATTTTTAACTTTGCATACACCTTGATTGATGCCACTATCAAAAGTTAATGTTAAAACTAGTGACGCATACGTGAATTTTTATGCATGGTGCAAGGAAATAAAATCCTAAAAGCAGCAGGAAAAAAAGAACTGATGCACTGTATCAAATGACACTGCTGAGTTAAATGTGTCTCACCATGCATTTTACGAGCCAGAAATGTAATTCAAACAATATGAATGCTGCCAAATAGGTGCTTCAAATGTCTGAGCATGTGGAAATTTTTTAACTAACAGAGGCCTGAAAATAATTGTCGATTTCCAAAAGTAACTTTGCTGTTAGGGGTGTGACAATTCTGGTTGCAATTATGTATCCCTGATACCTACACTCAAATCTAACAATAAATGGAGGATTACCAGAGGAAATTATAAAAGCTTCAAGTTTGACACCAAAGATTTAATTACAAATAGAGGTAACAAAAGTTTCATGGTAAAGACATCCCAAGAGATTGCATGAATGGTATAGTACCGAAATTAAAGTTGATATTTAAACAATAAATCTGGCAACTTATAAAAACAACTTTTTGGCAGTGCTGCATTCAATTACAGAAATAATGTCAAAAGAAAAAAAGAATATTTCTTAGAATTCAAGACATATAATCACAAAATCGACTACCAAGTAGTGAGCAAAGTTTTCTAGTTATAAGGCATGTCAATACTTTAATTACTGCTCAAAGTTTTAATGCTCACCTTAATTTTCTCATCCCTGTAGGCCTCGAGCAGTAGCATCTGGTTGAGGTGAGGATGTTGCAGCAAGTGCTGACTTCAAGGCTACATTTGTATCAGCAAGCTTTTGTTTGCCCTTTTTTCCTGATAATAATCTTGCTATCTGTAATTGAGTTTTAGCTATGATCTCTGTGCGCTTAAGTTCCATCTCACCTCTCCTAACTTCTGTCTCAGCCCTTAATCGTTCTGAGTCCTTGTACATTTCCATCTTTGCCTGCTCAAGCTTGAGGATCGAATCAGCAAAAGATCTTATACTTTCTGCTACTTCGCTGGTTGAATTCTTCCTACGTTTGGATGAGTGGCCCTTTCCTGAACCCTCTCCTGCATTTGCAATTTTGCTTCGAGGGGTACTAGTGTCACTATCCACTGCTGCACTCTCCTTTCTGTTTGGCAAAGTGTTAGATCCATCTTCCTGGTTGCTGTCCTGCATTTGCCCCTCTGCTTCCACCACAATCAGATCTCGATTTCCTTCTATGAATTCACCCAGATTAGATCGCATGTCTTGTGCTTTCTTAATAACTAGGTCTGAGTCTCCAATTTCCACCTTTGGCAAACCTTGTAATCCCAAATCAGTGAGGACAGGTTGCCCACCTGTATCAAGAAATGCCATGCCAGGCTTGGACTGGGGCAATGCAGGGCATCTTAAAAATCCATCCATCCGGGCAAAGAAGGGCCAAGAAGAAGGTCCTGAGCCAGGATTGCAAGTACTAGTAGCCTCGGCTCTATATCGTTTCTTCATAGACTCAATTTTGTTTTTGCATTGTGACTGAGTCTTCATTGACTTAGCTCCTGAACTACGAGAAGAAACCTGTTTTGCAACATCCTCCCAGTCATTTCCTTTGAGCTTTGCTCGATTCCTAAAAAGCCATTTGGACTCATAAGCATCCAGAAGAGTACCAACAGCTCCTTCACTCCATTCATCTCTTTTAATCCTATCAGGGGTCTTTGAGACACCATTTTCTCCTACCCTTGTATATGACTGCTGTAACTGTTGATGCTGGGCCTGTTGTAGTGAGATTTGAGCATGATTCTGCTGTTGTTGCTGTTGCTGCTGAAGTAGATGGTTTCCATTCTGCTGTTTTTCCATTGAATCCAAGTTTCCCATTAACAATAAACATTTACCAATGCTTTTCCTATACAAAATTTGCTAGACATGAAAGCTCATTTTCCTTCCAACAATTAGCCAGGGAGGGGGCCACCTTAATTGCATTTTCCTTGCTTTCCTGATTATAAAATTTCAGTCGACTCAGACTTCACTCTGACCATTAATCTGTAATTAGAAATGATTATTGTCATGCTGAGTTTGCAGATTGGATATCTAAAGCAACTATGCAGTGTAAAGACAAAACTTGGAGGGCAGATGAATATATAGCAATACTACTTTACACAACTTTTGGACTGACACCATATTTAAAACTTTATTTTGTGGACTGGTAGAATACGCAGGCAATTAAAGAGCAACAGACAACTCTATTTCTTGGCCTGACAGAAAACAAAAATAAAAGACCAGATGAATATATAAATACAAGATCCTAAGAACATAAATTAAGGCCCCTTTTTGCAAATACTTGGGCAGCAAGAAAAAGTCTCGTTAAAGTGTTAATCCCATGCATATTCAATGCTAAGATCGAGATTTGCAGAAAAAATGATAGCTGGAAAGTCAAAGGAATACATGAAGCGTGGCTCTATATCTTCGTACCTTGTGGCTGTGAATATGAGTTCTTAACTCTAAACTGGGATCTTAGTCACGCTACTCACCTTCCTTATTGTCTGTTCACACAAGCATCCACAGGATTGCTACAGTGAATAGGCACCGTGAATCAGAGAAAATTTTACGGTTTAAATTTTATATGAGAGATTACAAGCTAATACAGCTAAAGTCAATATAGGATTAGATGATTTATGGTAAAAGAGGCTCGGGTGCATGCAATGCTAGAATACAGATGGATCAGTAAGATTAGGGCTCACTTATAGCCGTCAGTCTAACACAGGGGAAACTGTAGAAAATTTTCTTACGTATTTCAAACTATAAAGAAGAAAAAACATATAATTTCCACATGCGTAGTGATCAGAACAATGAGTAAATTGCAAAAGATAGAACGCGAAGAGTTTTTTCTATAAAATTACCATAATTCTTAAGGGATATGCCAAATGTATCACCGAACTGGTATATTCGTCTAATCCACATAATGAGTTTTAACACGCAAATTATGAAAACAATTCAAGAAAACGGGAACTTGCTAATGAACAATTCGCAGAGGAATTTTGTCAAACAGTTGACAGAAATATCCACTACTAAAAACCATACCTTGAAAAAGGGTTATGAGATTAAACGAGGAACCTTCATCTTTTTCAAAACAGCTGAATTTTACAAACCACACCAGAGATAAAACACTATCAGCAAATTACAGCTGATGGGTACGCCGATCCAGAAGAAAAAAATTAATTTGGATTAATGAAATTGCAAAATTGCGAACTTTAAGATAATTTCTAGTAAGTGAGTTGATGTATATGTGGAAAAAATGGCGAAAAAATGTACCTGAAAGCAGTATGGATAAGGGCATGGTCGCTTCGGGGGAGCAATGGCTTATCGGACGATGGCACGTATAAAAGCTCGTTTATTTGTTTGTTTGTTTCTGTGCGCGTACGATTCAGTCCACTGAGAGAAAAGAAAAGAAATATCTTAGTGGATCGCCATTGATAGTGGCAAAGGAAGAATGGGAGGATGAATGTCGAGCATTTAGTAAGAGTAGCTTGTGGAGTTTACTGCAGTTAGGACAAACCGCTTGGTGTTGGTCACCAAGACACTCATTATATTATAAAATATGAAAGGCATTTATGTCTTTGTGTATCTTAGAGTTTGGATAGCTGTTAGGGTCTATAAGAATGAGTTTTATCATTAGGGATTCCATTTGGGTTTTGGTAAGGCAATTTTAAAAAGTTCGTATAAGTCATTCAATAATAATAGAAGGTGATCTTATGTCAATAATATTGAGCTAGAAAATGAAAGTAGTTAAATTGGAAAATAAATAGCATTCTTTGTGATGCTTTGGAAAGATTATATTTTCTAACAATATTTATCTTTCAACATTATTATAGAGATGGAAATAAGGAAGTGCATTTCTTCTTAGAACAAAGATATAAGTGATGAATTGGAATTTGATTGCTAGATGAGATCTAAGTTTGTGGGATGGCCTAGTCAATTGTTGGGATGTCATTCCTTCTATTGAAGAACCATAATAGTGTTCTCGCCTCTTTTTGAACTGATATATTTAGTTTGTGACATTTGAATTGATTGATGCCATGCATGCCCAATGGGTGAGCTAGTTGAATGGATTAGATTTATGCATCTTTAGAAGTTGGCAAGAGGTGATTTTTGTAGATAGGATGAGTACTTAAGTAGGAATTGGTTTTTGGAACTTTGAATGGGAGGATAATTAGAGAAATTTGGCCTATACCAACCCCTTTGCTCTCTTGGGGAATTCAATATAGTCACACTTTTGAGTTTTGGCCATAGAGTGCTATGAATTTGGGACAAATTGATGCCCTAAATCAAGGATCTGGAATCCTTACTCAAAATTAGGCAGAACAACAAAATTTGGATGCTCAACGGGGATTTTGAACATTTGTTCATAGTTTCTATGATTGAAGAAGTGTATTTGGAAGTTGCTAGACTAGAAATTTTGACATTGTTAATCAAGCGCAGAGGATTTTATGCTCACTTTAGGCCAGCTATGGGATCTTGTTACTAATAAAGGAGTGGATCAAAACCTATTTTCCTCTATGTTTTGTAGTATTTCAATGAGGTGTGGATTGGATAAGACCTTAAATTATGAGATTGAGCTTGGTGTTTTGGAAAAAGTGAATCATATCCCTTAATTGTGAAATATGAAGAACATGATTTGATAGCTTTATATAGGACTATGATGATTGAAAAATCAAAAAAGGTGGTCTGCTAGTTAACTTTACCACTAAACCCATAAAAATTATTTGGTAAGTTTGTTGCTTGACTAAAAACCCCAAAGGGTAGTTAAGTGGTGCATGTTGTATGAAAACTAAAATTCTACCACATTCCACAAACCTATGTGTTGTCAATGAGGATGTAGAAAATAAAATAAGGAGTTAGAATATGCATTCAAATCCTATTCTATACCTAATTACATATTTAATTATATAAATGAATTAAATAAAAAATGAAAGAATCGTGTGTTCTCTTGCTTACATCTTCTTGTTGCACACAAGATTTGTGTGTGGTTGTTCTCTAGTGTATTTGTCCTTGAGAGCTGGTGTGGATGCTCAAATTTACAACATGACTTGGCACCCAAGAAGGATTATAAAAATGGCTTCCAAGATGGGTTAGTTATGGATTAGATAGATGATTGATCAATGGTTGAGATTGATTTAAGAGATCAATTTGATTGAGGTTGGTTGAGAGGATTGAGAGAAGGAGAAGCCTTCAAGTGTCACTTTGTGATTAGTGCAACTAAAGAGGTCCAAGATTAAAGGGACGTGAATGGTCAAGATTCTCCTACAAAGAGATTAAAGGTTGAGGATAAAAAGTGACCTTTTTGAAAATGAAAAAAAAAATCTTTTTTTTGGAGACATGTGAAGGGTCAAGTTTTTCTTAGAGATATGGATGACTAAGATTTGATGAGAGGATTTTAAGAGAAGTGGGATAGATGGGGCAAATGCATGCAAGTTTGACTGTGGCTTAAAAATTCTTTGGAATGTACAAGTGGATTTTTTTAGATAACTAATTGGTTCTAGTCAACTAATGATTTAAGGTGGGAAGATATAAATTAAATAAATAGTTTGTATTTATTTAATTTATATAATTGAATGTGGACTAGAGAGAAAAAAGGGATAAAGGATAAATTATTTGAATTTATTAAATTGATTCTTGGAAGATAACTATAAAAGCTAATTAGATAATTAATTTTATTTAATTAATGCTAGAAGGTGATAAAATTGGTTGTGGTCTATTAGGTGAAACTATATGTCCTAAATCCTAGAGCTTTTCTTCACCTTCAATGTTAGGGGTTCACCTTCAAAAAGGTAAATAGAGGCCCATAAATAGACTTAGGATGGTTAAAGGCTAACTACAAGAGTGGAAAAACACTCCTACTCTTTGGTCTCAACTTAAATCTAAGAGGTTATTTCTATAGTTCACCTAAACAAATCAATATATTAGTTTAGAATGACTAATCATTGTATTACACAACAATTATACCCAATTATGCTCTTAACCCCTACAATTTGTCACTAATTTAAGACAACGCTACTTTTAGTAGAGCTTATTATAACCAATTCTATACCTTGCCTAATACATCTTCAAATGACAATAATTATCAGTTCACAAAATGTGATCTCTTTTAATACATTTTACACGCAACAATGTATACACATGTGCATGATTCATTAAGCATTTGATATTTTAATCCCATTTCACATTAATCCGTAGATATAATGCCAAATCATGAACACCATATCAATTTTCTACTTATATTTCATAAGAACTAGTAAAATATTTTATTTTTTTAAATGAGCGTGGAAGTTTAGTATCTTCAAAGACCAATGCATTATTGGATAATCAAGTTGTGTTTAGTCATTTCAAGCAAAAAATCAATGAGCATTAGAGATATCATTCATATGAATACTTTTACTTAATACACCCTCTTTGAATTCATCAATATTCATATATAATAGATAAACGACAATCACATATAAAAAATATGTCATAGATCAAATGCTACACTATTTTCAAATACTCATTACAACTACACTAGCATATGTGATGGAAGGATATTTATAAAGAAAGAGCTTGTCACACTTTTAAAAACTAAAAAACCTCTATAATAGCAATGTCTAGCAAAGGAGACAATTTTTACAAGCATATGCTACGATTTAGCTACCTCTTTGTCACTTAGATAGTAGCTTCAATGATGGGCACACTATCAATTTTTGAAACCCTAGATAGTTTTACACTTAATACAATGAAAAGTTGAAGTGACTCACCCATACAAATAATAAAATATGCATACATATAGATCTTTGGTCATAGAAATAAAGACAATTTGAGAAAACATGGTATAGGAGTGATATAGGGATTGCTTGAACCATTGTCATTGTTAATGCCTACACATGACAAGAACATTGTTGTAGGGAAAATCAAATAATAAGAAATTCTTTATTGTTTTGATTTTTTTCCTTATGCAATGATGGTAGGGATGATTGAGTGTGTAAAGCCAAGATAGATTTGTAAAAACCACCATGAATCATTTTAAACACAACATGGAGACATTAAGTTTTAAAACCCTAGCAATTGCTTTAACTTGGCCACATTATTTTATCCTTTTCTCCTCTTCAAATCCATACTTGCAACACAAAATCCCATCATGATAGTCAATCTAATTACATCAAGTAGTTGTAGAGGTCATCATTGAGCATTAGTAAAAAATCTAATCCATTACCATCATTATCGCTTGAAATGACTTGCAAATATGATCTTTGTAATGATTTGACCCCCTTCATTAACTTTTCCATACCTTTTAATTTCATTCTCATAATCCCTGTGAGATTAGGGCACAAAACAATTGTTTGAATGATAAGGGTAGGTGTAGGGAAAATCAATCAATAGAAAAACCCCTATTCACCTTCCAACTTTTGTTGTCAAATATTACTTCAACATCATGTCAAAACCAAGTACAATATTCTTTTATTGATGAAAAGACATTTTTGTAAGTTGTTAGTACCTTTTTGGCATGTCAAGACCTTTTCCAATGTCCACGTTGCTTTCTAGGCCACTCTGGTGTGCAGGTGAAAAGATGGTTTAAATTGGTGGGACTTTTGAATGATTGTTGAGGAAAATTCACATCTTATACATTTTCTTATGATGATAAGAGTTAAAGGTGGAGAGGGAATCATGTTATAGAGGTATGTGGAATGAGGGAGGTCTAAAGGGGAAATCTTGAAAAGTTTAAATTTTTGGAATATTGGGGATATGGGGTCAGAAGTACCTTATGATAGGTACCAAGGTGAAGTAGAAGGGTGAAAATTTAACTCTAAAAGAAAATGCAAAGGGATTAGTGGAGTTTCGATTAATTAGGGAAGGTATCAAAGGGATGCATGGGAAAAGGGAAGCTTGCAACTTGGACTCTAACAAATACTTAATGAAAATGAGTTAGAGATTGGGACTTAGTGAGGAACCAAATGAAGCATCTTGGTTAGGGATGGTTTAGCTCCTTGATGTGAAATACATACAATTTTTTTATAGTAAATATTATGATGGTGAGGTGAATATGGAAGAAGTACTTTGGGAAGGGGAAAATTGATGAGTCAATGAAAATAAAGGACTTAGACATTTTAGTGGAAATGATTGAAGATCAATGATCAAAGATCAAGGATATTAATGCAATGGCATCAAGGAAGGTTCAAGTTTGATACCTTGATGATGAAAATTTTCTAAGGCATATTGGTAGGGATGTTGAGAAGTGATTGAAAGTATGACATCAAGGGAGACTCCTAAAGTTTGCAAGTTTGAAAAAACACAAATAACACTTTGAAAATGTTCTAAACTTAGAGCTTTCATATAAATAAGTAATTTTTGACATTGGTAGTGCACATAGGGGGAATTCATATGTATAAGTAATTATTGGATGAAATATAATCACGGGAAAAAAGAAACCTAAGCAAACGAGTAAAGAGGGACTCAATAAAAATTTGACACTAAAATATTAAGTCCCAATAGGCTTTATATGGGCATGCGCGACACTTGTTGATTGTTGGTTAGCATAGTGGTCTTTTCCTAAATGTTACAAAAAATATACTTTTTGCCCCAAAAGACTCAACCTATTAACAACAATTGGGTAAATAAAGGTAATTTCCATCTGAAGTTTGAAATAAAACCACAACTCCATTTATAAGATAAAATTTTGATTTTTTGATATATAAAAACTTTGGTATACTTTTAATTAGAAAGTAGGAAAGGTTTCTAACATTTGCCCATCACTATGAAACAAATGTGATGACATGAATAAAAAATGGAAATAACTCAAAATAGTACTTATAACTCATAGATTATGAAAGTTCATACAAAGAAACCTTAGCATCAATGCCAACTCAAAGATTGACGGTTGATTAATAACAAAGAAATGGTTGATTCATATATTAATTGAATTTTGAAAGAGATGAAAGATAGCTTACACAAAAATCACATTTCAAAGAACACAACATCCAAATTACATAAACTCACATATTTATAACAACACCATAAGCAACTTTCAAAATCTAATTCACAAAGACATAGAAGTTAAAAAATCTAGCAACATGTATTGATCTTCAAATTTTAGATCGATTACACTCATAGTCCAAGCATAAGGGGGACCCAAAATTTTGCTAATCCCTTTCAATATCCATTGCATACATATTTAAAAGTTTTTAAAATATAATTTTCAATGTATCTTGAGACATTAATTCTTTACAAGAACTGTTTAATAGCATAATTAAGTTTATTAAATAATAGCAACACATAAAACTGAAAAGTGGACAAGTGGCACCATTGAGGCTGGAAAGCTATTTCTTCCTATCCGATAGGTGCTTGGTCTTCCTATGTTTGTAATCTTGCAGCACTTTGAGGACTCTTGAGAATTCTTGCCCATGTGGGATGATCACATTGCTTGTTCACAATGCCCATAAAGCTTTCCCTTTTCTGATAGCCTCACTCTTAGCAATAAATGTCTTATAATGGTTAGTACACCAGATTAAGGATACATCAATCCTCGTTAACAATTCATGCGTCTTTTCACCAAAGGCCTTAGGGTTGGACAAAGCATCTATGTTGTTTGGAAATTCTATTTTCAACTCATCGATTGTGGCAATCCCAGAGTTATCATTCTTTTTCAATTGGTAGCCAATGTCTGTGAATTCTTGTATTACTTGTGTGATCATTCTATTGGCCTCCTTGAGAAATCTACTCTGCTCCCTAATGTTTTTCTATAGGAAGTTACATTTCCACTCTAGGATCTCAACCTATGTGTTGTATTGTGTGTCCTTGGTTGGTATTATGCATTCAGTAACAAGAAAAATCAAAGCCCATTCCAATAATTTCTCGAAGTCCCTTGATGACCTACAAGTGTGAAGAATCTTCCTTTTTATCATTACTTATTTCAACCGCCACACAATTCCTTGGCAACATAAACTCATTGTAGGATTTGATCAAATTATCAATGAATGGAATGCCTTTATCCTTCACTTTCTTTATCCACTCTTTTGTGATTTGGCCAAAATGGGAATTGTTTACAACCTTACTACTAAATCTTTAAATTATTATCCAATTTTAGATCCATTATGGCTTCCAAAGAGACAAAGTCTTGTGGTGATGGGTTGAGTAGTGACTTTAGACATTCTGACAATGTCTCAACTATTGCCTTCAGACTCTCCTTGTCCAACTTATCCTTTTCTACTCTCTCCATTAATTTGGTGACTGTGATCTAGAAATTGTGTAGGTCTCCATCCCTACTTGGAGATCCCATGTCAATGTGAGTGAGATTAAAGTCAATTGTGGTAGCATGACTTGGGCCCTTTTGGCACATAGGTTAGGCAATATGTAAGATGAGGTAGTCAAAGTTTTCATCCTCAATCATACGTGTAGTCTTAAGCCTCTTACTTCTAGGAACATAGGAAGACTGGAGCAATTGTGAAACGGTATCCTTGGTTAGTTCTCTAATGTACTCAATTTTCCTCTTTTTGGAAAATGAAACTTCCAAACATGCAAGGGAGGATAAATTTTGAGTGGCACTTTGCATGGCATCATGGTTGAGAAAAAGATTTCTCTTAACAGGAGGGGTTTTATCTAAATTTTGTAAATAAAAAAGAAAAGGAGACTAAGGCTTACCACCAGTGACACCCATTGTGTCTCTTTGTCCAACAATTTATTTTCCTTTATCTCCATCCTTTTAAGGCTCACTTTCTTTCTCCTCTTCTCCTTTCTCTTTATTCCCCTATTTCTCTTTCTCTTGCTCCTCTATGTCAATGTTTTGTTTTGAGACATCTCCATATATATTTTTGGGAGATTGGTGTTTCCTCTGTAGTTCTCCATCTCCATTTATTCTCGGGGTTGATTGGGATTGTTGTTTGTGTAGATGGAGTTGTGGAAGAATGGTTTACATTACCAGTGTTGCTCTGCCTCATTGATTTATTTTTCTTTGTTGGGGTGGTCTTAGAGACATGACTTTTCTTCTTAGCCACCCATACTTGGGTTCCTTTTAGGTCTATTGTAGTCCTTCTATCCAGATCCTCTTCCTTAGGTTGATTTGAATCAATAGGGTCTAGGGGCTGCATCTGTATATGATAGGTATATGTATGAGTTGACTATATCAGACCTATTTTCAATTACACCATCCACATCCCATTCAAGCTAGTAATCTATTATTTTCTTCAAGGTCATTCTTGACCAATCTCTCTTTCTCACCTCGAAATCATCTACACAGTCTTCCTAATTATCTTTAAGTTTAAGTTAAGGT
The DNA here is from genome assembly GCF_030272615.1 of Cryptomeria japonica. Taxonomy (NCBI): domain Eukaryota; kingdom Viridiplantae; phylum Streptophyta; class Pinopsida; order Cupressales; family Cupressaceae; genus Cryptomeria; species Cryptomeria japonica. The sequence goes on along the minus strand of NC_081409.1, from coordinate 840,516,730 downwards.
AATGTAGAGCCCAAGTGCAAATTATTTCTAACAAAATCTTTATTGTAAAATTTTAGCCCAAGGATATCACAGTTATACATAGCATATTTCTATGTCACCTTTAAAATATTTAAGGTGTTTGACTATGCCTTGCAACCATACATTCGTAAGCTAATGGGAAATTGAATGCCTATTTTCCTTCTTTCACTGTACCTCTTATTGACTTAAAAAATCTATCTACATAATTCAATCAAAATGAATTATCTTCCACATACCTAGGCAATTTTAGAGGGAAACCATTGCATGTGAAGGTAGAGAATTATAGAAAATACCTGGGCCATATATCTTTATTAGCGTGGCTACTTCGGGTGTCCTTATAACTCCCTTAATAGCCCCATTGTAAATACATCATTAACTCTTCTAAAATTAGCATAACTCTTCCGCAGTTATAAATCTTGATAAAAGTCATAAATTTGGATATTGTCATCAAATTCTTCCACATAATCCAAACTTGGCCAACCAATATCGAGTGCAAGATAGAGCATAAAACAAGTAAGATGACGTATAAAAGAATTTGTTAAGTCTGAAATGAGTTATCACATAATGCAACCTTTCACTAATCAAGCTCACCCAATCCAAATATGATTCTCTAGTACAAATGACTTGAATGAAGAAAAACATCCATATCTAGGTTAAATGCATCTTCATTCTCTCTAAGTCTGTGTAATAAGACAATTATGTTTGCAATTTCTCCTTTCAGAAAATATTTATGGATGATTTTTAGCAATTTGGATTGCCCCTTCCTAGGCATAGCAAACCATTCCTTTGCAATCATGTTCCTATAGACACCCTTCTTCACATTGAATTCACATTGAGACAATGTGAAATCCCAATTAGCATATTTCACTCTATTTGAGAGCTAGATGTTTGTTTGAATCGTGGCTCATCAAGGGTTATAAGAACCCCATTATCTTGTGTTTTGATTTCTCTAGTGTTAGGGTCGTATATGTTCATACATTCTAACACCAAATCTATACTTTGCATGATGATTGGGAAGGTGGCTACTTCAAGCAACCCACTTTTTGCTAGTCTTTGTGTAATTGGGTGCTCGTTAGGGTTTTCTACTCTCTACCAAAATTCGTTCAAATTTATGTGCCCCAATTTTGTATCTTCAATTTCTAGTTGAGAACACTTGAGCCCATTCAAGTGCTTGTACCCTAGGTATTTGAATTTCACGTTTCCCCCTTTTTAATGAAAATTGCAGCAAGAATTCAATCGAAAACGCTATCAAGTGTACAAAATTCTTAAGCAAGACCAACTGTTTAGTAGTTCTAAAAAACTTACCTCTTCCTGAAACAATGGTGGCAAGATTGATTGCTTATGGTGCTCATGTACCTTCTCTTGGTATAATTAATCTTTTGGTGGAAGCTTTTGAGTAATAAAAAGAGGGATTTAAAAGCTTATTCTGGTGCATTCAATGCTCATCCACTGTCATCTTGTGTAATTAATGCTCAATGCCTTCTGTAGTTCATGTCATCATGTCACCTTCATATTAGTTTGAATAGTCTGTTGGGTTCTACCTTTATCCCAACACAAGTCCTTCTTTTGGTTCCCATTTGTCTTGAGGATGAGTGTCAAACTATATAGCAGTTCTCGACACCATTTTAGGGGCCGCCTTTAGTTATTGAACTCTCTTTTAGATCTGAAACATATAATGAATCACTTTGAAATGATCATTGGGTCCTAAATATAGTTTTAGAACTCAACAATCATAAATTCAAACTTTTCTTTTTCCTTCATGTGCTTAGTGTCAACTGAACTGTCAGGCTTTGACATGGTTTGGAAACCACATCGGAGTCTGACGCTTGACTAAGAACTTTAAAACTCGGAAATCTCAAACAAAGACATATAAAGAGAGAACAAAACTCATTCAAGTTTACAAGTTGGGCTCCGATAGATGAGTCATTGAGGACTGACACGACTTCATGAACTAAGACAAAAGGTTGATGGAACTTAAAGACACTAAACATAAGAGTTTAAGTTAGTACAAAAAGGTTTGTCACACTCCAAAAGGAGTTATTGAACCAAAGTGAAATCTTGACATGTTAGAAAAATGACTAAGTACTAGAACTTTTTTGAACTTACATGAATACCATAACACATGAATATCATACCAAAGTTTCAAAATCTTGAAGGATGAGATCAAAATTTGATGAGGATGAAGAAACTTGGGCAATGGTTGTGTAATAGGCTACCCTATTTACCACAAACTCTTCCAAGCAGTCAATGAGGAATATCATCAAACAATTGTCATACATTCAACCTATGTACTATTTTTCTTTTCTCCTTAATGTAGAGGTGTGAGTTTGTTGATACCTGATGCATTTTTATGACATAGCAACTTACATGCATACTTTATTTTACATATATCATTGAGTTCATACAGTTAGTTCTAAGGCAAATGTACCCCAAACTAAGTTACTTAATTTAATGTTCAAATCACCAGAATAATAAAGTTCACGCATATGGTTCTTCACAGCATAAGCAACCAACATAGATTCCTTAATGAAGACAATATTACAATATGAAGGTCAACACAAAACCTAGTTAATCAGTGGTGTGGAAGACCATTCCCCACTCGCTGAGTGTACATAGTGCTATGGTTAGTTTTCAGCTTCCATATTTCCCTCTATGCATCCCAGATGATGTACATTTAGCTTGCTGGATACAAGCTGGTCGTTGTCTCTCCACCCAACCTGTATCGAACTCCAAGGCAGCTAGCTTCAAACTTAGGTGATACGCCCAAAGAGCCTCGTTGCTCATGTATGAACTGTTATGGACTGTTTCTAAGTGCTGCGGTAGCTACAAACTCACTGATTGCTCCTTTAAGAAGCCGTACTAATATGGTATGTTGTAGGACTATTACCCTTCCAAATATAATGATTGCAATATTGACTTCAATGCTGCAACTGGAGTGTTAACCTAACTTATCTTTGTGATTCAAACACAACTAAGAATTCACAGTCATTACTAGGAATTTCCATGCCATCGTTTTATTCATTAAATATTTGTTTGGAGTGACCAAACATTCAGTGAGTCCCGTGAGCTGTTAGGAGTGCTTGTCGTTCCTAATAGACTCCTGTGTTGCCAAGTCTACAAGTACTGCGAATATATCCACTGCCTGTCACATAAGTTCTACGATTTTCCTGTGATTGCCACGTCGATTCTTACAATAGCTATTCTATTCAAGGCACTAGTCAATACCCAATCTTCAAAGACACTATTTGATTTGCAACCTCATTCATTAGTGTTGGAAACTAAAGGAATACCTGACTTAATACTATGACTTCTTCCCAACAGAACTTTCACAATCAATCTGAAACATCTATGCCCTTCAACTCATACAAGGCCAATTTGTTTTTAAAAATTTCCCAAACCTGACAGGCAAGAGAAATGTCACACTTGAGGGATTTCATCCTCAAATGCCTGAAAATCATTCTAGAGATAAACTCTAGAAACACAATTTCCAAGATGCCATTAATGCTCTTCAAACTCTCTTTTATAACTTCTTTTGGGCACGCTTTCCAATTCATCACTAATGTGGGACAAACAAATGTTACAATAAAATAACATTAACTCCTTATGTCTCCCATTTAAAAGGGACTTTTAATTTTTTTTTTTCCAACATTACTCCCAGCATTAATTAAACATTAAAGTTAAATATTTAAATTTAACTTTAGGAGCTTTTAATTAAATTGCCTAATTAATTAATGACTCATTAAATTTGCAAACCTGATGACATATATTAATCACCATAAATACTGGTATTTTAAAATGCATCAAAGATTTCCCGCCACTGAGCCACAATTGATTTGCTATAAATAGTATTATCGGGAAACCTAATCAGAACACCTTCGATTGGCCCGAAACTAAAATCACCAAGGCCAAATCCCCCATTGATCCCTGTAAAGTCCTGGTTAGCCCTTAGGTCCAAGGTGAAACAGGCTAACAACACATCATCTAATGTCAGGCTAAAATGGGGACTTTATAAGTTGGCTCTATCTAGGGACGAGGACTGGTAAGGTTAAAGCTATTGACCTAGCATCTATGGTTTCACAAAACATATGACAAGAACTCTACGAGGAATTGGACGTGTAAAGAATGGTATGAACACACACCAATAATGAGACACAAACCCAAAAATGGACAACACCTAAACTATTCTAATATAAAATAGGGGTTATTTGTTTTACATCTGGTACAACTTGAGGTCTTGCCCATTGAAAGGGAGAGGCAAGACTGTTCCATTAGGATATGCCAATTTAAATGCATTGCTCCCATAGAATTGATGAATCCCTTTTCCACAATGAGTCAAATTTAGCATGAGCTCCTCTTGGTTCCTTTCTTTTATCCCATAGTAGCACCAAATCTCCCTCCATGAAATTACAAGGTCTTGCCTTCCTATAAAAAAAATTCTTCACCCTTGCCTGATATAAAGTGATCTTATCCACTATGTCATCCCTTTGTTCTTCAATTTTAGCCAGGTGCGTGATCTTTTTCTCCAGTGGATCTCTAAATTGTTGATCTTCAATCATAGTTTGGACTTTGGAGGCTAAAAGTTCAAGTGGGAGTGGTAAGGTAGAGCCGTTGTCATACACCAATTTAAAAGGGGACATTCCAATTACCCTTTTTGGAGCGTTCATGTCAGCCCAAAGGGCCTCATACAACTTCTTATGAAGATTATTTTGGTTCTTGTCAACTAGCTTCCTCATTATGGTTATTAGATTCTTGTTATTGGACTTCACCTGTCCATTCCCTTTGTTAGGGTTTCAAGCAGATCCGAAGCAAATATGAACTAACAATTATATGTAGATTTAAATACAAAAGATAAAGGAATAAAACAGAACACAAATAACACAGAGATTTAACGTGGTTCACCCAAAATGGGTTACGTCCACCATACACAACCGTCCAATCTTTCTTATTATCCAGCAAAAACGGTACATCAACCTTACAATGCCTTAAGCATCCCAACCGCTAACATGCATTTTTAGGGCAACAAACAAAGTCGACCTTTTTAGGGTTTTATTACAATGTCGGTTTTCATCAACAAAAAAATGGCAAATTTTTTTTTCTCGAGGGCTGCCGACCCGACGAGGATACATGCTGAGTGTACAGTACTTTGCTGATTAGTCGCCACATATCAACAATCTCCCACTTGGAGACTAATCAAGCTCCACACCAAACAATCTCCCACTTGGAGACTGATACTAGACGACACTACTGTACTTCCAACATCCCCTGGATAAAACACTTGGACTTGACTAGTATAAATTCCACAATTATCAATCAAGAAGACCAACAAAAACTGATGAAGAAATCAGCTTTTCCTGTGGAACTACCTTCATGAACATATCAGCAGGATTCTGACTTGTGTGAATCTTCTCAAGTCGTAACTGACCCTCCTCCAAAACAGTCTAGATGAAGTGGTACCTAAGCTGAATGTGCTTTGTCCTTGAATGAAAATCAGAGTTCTTTGCAAGATGAATGACACTCTGGCTATCGGTATACAATGGGCGATCCTCCTGTGTCTGACCCAATTCCTCCAGAAAACATTGTAACCAAATCATCTCCTTGCTGGCTTCTGTAGCAGCAACATACTCAGCTTCAGTGGTTGAAAGTGCAACAACCTTTTGCAGCCTATAAATCCAACTGACTGCAGTTCCCCTTATAGTAAAAACATACCTTGTAGTACTCCTCTGTGAATCAATATCACCTGCCAGATCAGAGTCAACAAATCCACCCAGAGCAGCATTAGATCCTTTGAAACATAAAGCCTTCGTAGTGGTTCCTTTCAAATACCAAAGAATCTATTTCACAGCATTCCAATGTTCCATACCCGGATTACTCATAAACCTGCTCACAACTCCCACTGCATGTGCAATATCTGGCCTTGTGCATACCATTGCATACATCAAACTGCCAACAGCTGATGAATACGGGGTGTTAGAAATTTTGTTTACCTCTTCCTGTGCCTTTGGGCACATCTCCTTAGTCAATTTGAAATGACTAACCAAAGGTGTACTAATTGCTTTTGCATCCTGCATGTTAAATATTTTCAACACCTTCTTTATATACTCGCTTTGGGACAAATTCAAGGTTCTATTTTTCCTGTCCCGTGTAATCCTCATATCGAGAATTTGCTTAGCTACACCCTAATCCTTCATAGCAAATGACCTGGCTAATTTCTGTTTAAGATCATTTATGTGTTGCATGTTAGACCCAGCAACAAGCATGCCATCAACATAAAGCAACATGATAATATAACTGCCATTATCCAATCTCTTAAAATATACACAATGATCATAATGACATCTATGATAACTGTGTTCAGCCATGAAACTATCAAATTTTAAATACCATTGTCGGGGTGCTTGCTTTAGGCCATACAAACTTTTCTTCAACATGCACACCAAGCTCTCCTTACCTTTAACCTCATATCCTTGTGGTTGCAACATGTAAATTTCCTCCTCCAAATCTCCATGGAGAAAAGCTGTTTTGACATCTAATTGTTCAAGATGTCATTTTTACAACTGGAGAAAATATTTCATCATAATCTATACCCCTTTTTTGTGCAAAACCTTTTACCACAAGTCTGGCCTTATATCTTTTCTGACCTCCTTCTTCCTCCTTCAGCCAATAAACCCATTTGTTAGGCAAGGATCTTTTTTCTACAAGTAAAGGGACTAAGTCTCAAGTCTTATTTTTCATCAAGGAGTCCATCTCCTCTTTCATGCCTAGCTCCCACTGTTGTTTGGCATCCACCTGCATTGCTTCTTCATATCCTTCTGGTTCACCAGAATTAGTTAATAAAATAGAATACAAAGAAGGAGAAAATCTTTCAGGGGGTCTACTTGACCTCGTAGAATGTCTAACACTTGCAAGAGTTTGTGGGACAATATGTTGTTGCTGAGCATCAGGTACCTGTGGTATTTCATTTTCAGGAATCTCATCCAACACCACATATTCTTGTTTGTCATGTTCATGCTTCTTTTCTTGGATCTGTTCTTTATACATAACCTTCTCATTGAATATAACATCTCTACTTCTAATTATTTTCTTATTTTCAAAATCCCATAACCGATAGCCATATTCATCTATCCCATATCCAATAAAGGTACATTTCTGAGATTTAGCATTAGGCTTGGTTCTATTTTCTTTATCAACATGGACAAAAGCTTCACAACCAAAGGTTTTCAGAAAAGAATAATTTACCTTTTTACCAGTCCATGCCTCCTCTGGAATACCACCATCCAAAGGGGTTGAAGGTTCTCTATTTATCAAATAGATAGCAGTATGTACAACATTTGCCCAAAAATGTAAGGGCAATCCAACATGCAATCTCATGCTCCTCACGCTTTCCATGATAGTCCTATTCATTCTCTCTGACACACCATTTTCCTATGGAGTTCCTAAAATTGTCTTTTGCTTTCGAATCCCATTTAAGGAGCAGTAATATTCAAATGCTTTGCTACAATACTCACCTCCATTATCCGATCTAAGACACTTCAACTTTTTTCCTGTCTCATTCTCAACCAAAGCTTTCCATTTCTTAAAAGTTTCAAAAACATCTGATTTTTGTTTTAGGAAATATACCCATGTTTTTCTGGTTGAGTCACCAATAAAAATAACATAATAACAAGAGCCACCAAGAGATGATACCTAAGCCGGTCCCCATACATTTGAATGCACAAGCTCTAACTTCTCACTCTTCTTCTCTTTCCTAACCTTGAGAAATCTGACTCTTTTCTGTTTGCCATAAACACAGTTTTCACAGAACTCTAAATCAATCTTCTTTAGTCCTGGCAATAGATTTTTGGAGTGAAGTATTTTCATCCCTTTCTCACTCATGTGCCCAAGCCTATGGTGCCACATTATCGAATCTGTTCTTGCAACATCTATTGTTGTTGTCCCTGCAGTAACTTTATCTGTAGCAACTAAGGTAGAGTAAGTGTTACCAGTACATAGATATAATGTGCCTACCTTCGCACCTTTAGCTACTACTAATGATCCTTTAGTGACCTTCCAGATACTGTCTGAGAAGGTAACTATGCAACCTTCACTACCTAGTTGCCCTGCAGAAATTTATTTTCTTCTTAAGTTAGGAACATGTCTTACCTCCTGCAGAAACCAGTCATTTCCATTCTGCAACTTGATCTTTATCTTTCCTTTTCCAACAATTTGACAGGGCTCATCATCACCCAAATATACCTATCCAAAATCACCTTGAACATAATCTAGAAAATATTTTCTATGGGGCGTAGCATGAAATGAAGCCCCAGAATCTATTACCCAAGAATCATTATCATTATCCAAACATAAGATTAAAGCATCTTGTAAAGTATTACTTGCAATATTAGCTTCCTTACTGTCATTTTCATTTTTGTCTCCTTCTTTGTTTTTTCGAGACCAACAGTCTTTCTTTAGATGACCAAGCTTTCTGCAGTACCAGCAATCTTTCTTTCCTCTAGATTGAGAGCATCCTTTCTTTGACTTCCCTCGTGACTTCTCATTCCAAGAGCCTTTTCCTCTTTCCTTTGATCTTCCTCTGTTCTCCACATTCAAAACACTACTTGATGATGTTGGAGTCTCACCTATGCTTTTCCTTTGCTTTTCCTCACTTAGGATAACACCAACAATATCATCCAATACCAAAGTATTTTTACTAGAGACAGAGTTACTTACAGCCATAACCAAGCTATTCCAACTTTCTGGCAAAAAGCATAAAATCAAGAGAGCCCTAACCTCTTCTGTAAACGTAATTTTTACCGAAGACAATTGACTAGTAATTGTATTAAATTCATTCAAGTGCTCCGCTAAAGATCCTCCCTCACTCATTTTCAAATTAAACAAACACTTCATAAGAAATACCTTATTCGAAGCTGAGGGTTTCTCATACAACTTAGCCAATGTCGCCATCAAATCTACAATCGTTTTTGCTTCTATGATATTGAATGCTACAGACGGTACAAGGCACAATCGAATGGATCCCAGTGCCTTTCTATCTAAAATGTCCCACTCTTCATCTGACATTGTGGTCGCTTTCTTTGCCTTTCCTTCCAACAGCCACCACAAATCCTTTTGATACAGGTAATCCTCCATCTGCATTTTCCATAACTAAAAATTCTGGTCGTTAAACTTTTCGACCTTGAATTTGGAATCCTCCATTGCCCTCACTCAAATCTGAAAGTCCTGCCAATTTACAAAAAACCTTGCTCTGATACCAATTGTGAGGGTTTCAAGCAGATCCGAAGCAAATATGAACTAACAATTATATGCAGATTTAAATACAAAAGATAAAGGAATAAAACAGAACACATATAACACAAAGATTTAACGTGGTTCACCCAAAATGGGTTACGTCCACCATACACAGTCGTCCAATCTTTCTCATTATCCAGCAAAAACATTACATCAACCTTACAATGCCTTATGCCTTAAGCATCTCAGCCGCTTATAACATGCATTTTTAGGGCAATAAACAAAGTCAACCTTTTTAGGGTTTTATTACAATGTCGGTTTTCATCAACAAAAAATGGCAAAATTTTTTTCTCGGGGGTGAGGATACGTGCTGAGTGTACAATACTTTGCTGATCAGTCGCCACGTATCAACACCCTTGAGGATAATAATCTGATGAATGAGCCAAGGTAATTCCATGTTCATAAAAAAAAAGTGTCACTTCTAAAGAGGAAAAAACTATAGCATTATCTGTTACTAACTTCTGTGGGGTTCTGAAATGTACCATAATATTTTCTTTAGTAAAATATCAAAACTACTTCTGAACTAATTTGTTTCACTCAAGTAGCCTTCACCACTTTGTAAAATAGTTTGTTTCCATCAAAATATGTGTATGGTCAACACTAGATGAGGTATTGGTTTGCCTTATTAAATCTTGACCCCATTGTTGTGAAGGTCCCTTAATCACCACTGGTTTCAGGGGTAGAGTCACTAACTACGATTTACTAGTGAATTGCTTATTTTTTTTCATACCTAGATACCCAATGATATGCATCTTTGAACGTACCTAGACAATAGTAACATTGTGTCAAAATCTTGAATGTTGTTACAATAGATGAGTAGTGATCATCGTAGTCCTCATCATGAAAGGCTATTAAAATTTGTCTTATTCTTCTTCTTTATAAACATAAATTAAGGATATTCTATCTAAGCCTCTCTTATATAGGGTATCATTCCAGATCATGTACTTAGTCAAGCTTTTAGTTTCAATTCTCTTCTTTCTTTAGGAGACAAACTAGAAGGACATTCCCCATAAGTAAGGTAGAAGGCAATATTAGAGAACCACAGGTCTTGTAGACTAACCAATAATACTTGAGGGTTTTTTTCTTCTACTATAGGCTCATTAGTTTTCATTAACTTGCATAATCCTTGGCCTCTAGCTAATTTGGTTGGTTTAATCTCAAGGTCATATTAGATCGCAAAAATGAAATAAACAACAAATCTAATAGTGAAACCGGTTAATGGCAGTATTAGATCGCAAAAAAGTAAAAATAAAGGATGTATCTAAAGGTAAAAACCTTTTTGAGGCACCTAAAGATGGGAGACTTGACACTCTTCCTGAACATTACCAGGACAGGTCACCAATCTTTATTGAGCCCACTCAATCAATAAATATCGAATCACTTATCCATTGCTCCTAGAGCTAAACCTGTCAAAGCAGAAATTAAGAAAGATGAATCCACATGTGGCATTGTTGGTCAAAGCAAAACTGAAGGAGTTATCAGATGTCGGATTCATCCGACCTATAGACTATGTTGAATGGATCTCAAACATTGTACCAGTTTCTAAACTCAACAAAAGTATCAAAATATGCACAGACTTTAGGGATGTCAACAAAGCATGTCCAAAGGATGATTTTCCTTTACCAAGCATCAATACTATTGTTGATCTAACAATAGGGCACACAATGCTATCTCTCATGGATGGATTCTTTGGCTATAACCAAATCAAGATAGCCCCAGAGGATCAAGATAAAATTGCATTCATCTGTCCATGGGGAACATATTGCTGGAACATCATGCCTTTTGGCTTGAAAAATGCTGGTGCAACTTATCAAAGGGCCATGACAACAATCTTCCACGACATTATGCATACTTTCATAAGGATTATGTGGATGATTTTTTGGCTAAATCATTCACTAGAGCAGAACACCTGGGCATTCTAGATAAAATCTTTCAATGATTGGAGCAATTCAAGGCCAGATTAAACCCTAAGAAGTGTGTCTTTGGGGCCAACATCTGGCAAACTGTTAGGATCCATTGTATCAGAAAAAGGCATCGAAGTAGATCTAGCAAAGGTTTAGGCTATCATGGAGATGCCACCTCCTAAAAATATTAGCCAACTATGATCTCTGTAGGGTAGGCTACAATCCATCAGACGATTCATCGCTTAGTTAGTAGATAAATGTCTCCCATCTAATCATCTGCTTCATAAGAATATACATTTCAGATGGGAAGACAAATGTGCAGAATCATTCCACCAACTCAAACAATATATGATTAATCCACCAGTTTTGGTACCACCAATAGCAGACAAGCCACTCATTCTCTATATATCAACAACAAAAGTATCATTGGGGGCACTGCTAGCACAAGAAGATTCAACAGGCAAAGAAAGGGCTATCTATTACATCAATAGGACTTTAAACGGATATGAACTCAATTATACATTCATTGAAAAGGCTTGCTTAGCAGTGGTGTTTACCTCTCAAAGGTTCCACCACTATATGTTAGCCCACACAATCAAGCTGGTAGCAAAAATTGATCCTCTCAAGTATCTACTCAGCAAGGTAGCTCTCACAGGAAGACTAACTAAATGGGTCATGATTCTAATTGAGTTTGATATTTAGTACACATAACGATGGTCTATCAAAGGACAGGTAATTGCAGATCAACTGGTAGAAGGACCACTACCAGACCAACAACCACTACAGGTGGAATTTCCAGACATGGATGTACTCACTATCACCCCCAAGCAATGGACCTTATACTTTGATGGATCCTATACACAACATGGATCAGGTGCTGACATCCTGTTCATCACTCCAGAGGGGCACACAATTCCAAGATCTTACAGACTAATGTTTCCATGCACCAACAACATTTCTGAATATGAAGCCCTGGTAACTAGAATCAAGGTAGTTGTAGAATGGCGAATCACAGAATTGAAAGTCTATGGGGATTCTCAATTAGTTATCAACTAGATCAACAATGACTATCAAACGAAAGATGATAAGCTAATGTCTTACAAGAGAATGGTGGATGACTTCAAAAAATACTTTGTGCACATCACCTTTGAGCAGATTCCAAGATTGGACAACAGAGCTGTCGATGCAATGGCCACTATTGCCTCACTTCTACAAATTCTAGATAAACAAAATCATTACGAATTCCTGGTGGAGCAATTGTTTTCCCCAGCTTATGACAATTCTGCATCCCAAGTCATCTGTGCCCTAACCGGTTCTGATTCCCCTCTATACGGGAAGACCTATGAATATCTCAAAAACAATACTCTCCCACTCGACTTATCTCAAAACCAAAAATGAATCTTCATCCGACAAGCCGCTCGCTATACCTTAACCGCTGACACACTTTACCACCGAGGTCTAGATGATACTCTTCTTCGATGCCTCGATCATAACTAATATGACTCTGCCTCACATGAGCTTCATGAAGGTATTTGTGGTACACATTCAAGTGGTCCTACTCTTGCCAAGAAACTTCTGAGGATGAGATATTACTGGCCGACAATGGACAGAGAGTCCTATAAATTTGCTAGGAAATGTCCTAAATGTTAAATTCATGGTAACCTCATACATGCACCAACACAGGAGCTACAATCGTTCACCACATCTTGGCCTTTCTATCAATGGGGACTCGATCTAGTAGGAAATATTCATCCTTCCTCTTCAAATGGGCATAAGTTCATTATCACCACCACAAAGTAATTCACCAAGTGGATTGAAGCAGTCCCGATGACCACTGTAATTGGAAAATAGATCTCATCATTCATCCTCAACTATCTCATTTGCAGTTATGGTATTCCTAGTTCCATCATCATAGATAACGGATGTCCTTTCAAGAATCAAGATGTGTGAGAGCTATGCGAATGATTCAAAATCCAACATCGCTTCTCCACACCATAATACCCACAGGGAAATGGCCAAGTAGAAGCATCAAACAAAACAATCCTGAAAAATCCTCAAGAAAACATTAAATGATACTAGCAAGGATTGACATGTACAACTCAATCTGGCACTTTGGGCCTATAGAACGAGTATCCGCACACCTACAGGGTCTACACCATTTTCATTGGTGTATACACCATATTTATTGGTGTATGGTTTAGAATCCCATGTCCTTGAGTATCTTTGAAGGGTCTCATTCTAGATGAGGAATATCGAGTGAACAGGTTGCAAGAACTAGAGCTTCTTGATGAAAAATGACAACGTGCCTATGACCATCTCAAGGCGTATCAGCAACAAATGTGCAGAAGCTATAATCACAAAGTCATCCCAAGGGCTTTCAAAATTGGTGATCTTGTCCTAAAGGAAAATCCCAAAAATCAGCAAGATCGAGAAAAGACGGGGAAGTTTGAACCTAATTGGTTAGAGCCATTTGTCATCATATTAGCCTATGGATCAGGAGCATATCAATTGTCCACTTCAGAGGGGACATTCTTGACGAACCAACCAACAACATCCATTTGAAGAAATTCTACACTTGAGTCGTCCAATGCACGTATCAAGCAAAAAAGCAAAAAAAATAAAAGTCTCAAAAATCATCACTAGGGTGAAAACCTGGCAAACAGACACCTTATGACACAAAAAAAAAGAAGCAAAAAAATCAGAAAATACAAAAAAAATGAAAAAATCAAAAGTACAATAAAAACAAATGGTGAAAACTTGGCAACAAGCACCACTTGTGAGAGAAGAACTCTTATATCTATTAATACTAGCATCCTATCTTTGATCCATCTGATTGAAACCAATAGCCATCACAAAACGCTTATACACGCAGTATCAATCCTAGACATACTTAGCGTAGTCACTGTCCTTGATTATCTGATCAGTTATCTGCATCATAGCCCACCATGGCTTAGTGATCAATTTTACATATACATATCAAATACTATCTAGAATGGGGGCAAGTTTGTGACCTCACTAGGGGCATTTCGCCTTTGGGTTTTGACATCAGGACAAACACATAGCAAGACAACAAGGATCAGAACAACCAACAAATGACAACGACAGTGCAAAAAGACTAGATATTATGGAATTAAACTGATTGGAATTTGTGATGCTAAAAATGTAGTATATAAGAAGACATACACATATAATGAGACAATAAAACATAAATGAAAAGCTTAATTAAAAACTAGATTAAAAATGCAAACCATAAGCCTTCCTTGAAATGTCCCATTTTCCTCTATTCTTGAGGACCTTGAAGGTGTTAGATTGATTAGCTCTCAGTGGAGAAATGACCTCCAAAGTGGCAACTCAAGAGTTGAGTAGCTACTTGATCATGATTGATTATGAAAATGATATAAAATGTAATGCTATGATTAATCCAAAATGCTAATTACTAGATGATTGAAATGAAAATTGCTTATAGTAATGATGCTAAAGCTATGAATGCAAGGGATCCTTATTGCTAAAAAATGAGGGGTATTTATAGGAATTCCAAGGCCAAAGTTGAGGTGGCAGGAATCAACGGTCCAAATCTGATCTGAAGATATCAAGGGCCAAGATTGAGGAAGTTGGAGAAGAGGTTGGAGGAAGGGACACTTGTCATCTCTGTGGTGACAAGTGTTAAGGAGCCTTGCTCATGAGAGGGCAAGTGTCCAAGGGAGGAGACATGTGGCAAAAGTGCCATGTGTCTCAAGGGGAAAATATCCACACCATAGGAGGTTAGGATAAGGAGGTTAGAATGTGCAAGATAGGATAGGGTTAGGTGAAATGGATTAGGTTAGGGGATGGTTAGGTTAGGTGGTTAAAAGTTAGGAGCCATGTGCTCATTTGAATTTAGAAATTTAAATAATTAGAAAATGATAATTAATCTCAACAAACTTGAGTTTGTTAATCTTAATTAGGGATTAGAAGAATTGATTTATATGGGGTGACATTAATTAATTTAAAATTAATTAATCAAAGGGGGATATGAAATGAACTATATAAATAAATCATGTAGATTTATTTACTGGTAGATGAATAGAGAAATTAATAAAATTTCTTGTGAATTCAATTAATTGGGAAGGGGAATTAATCAAATAACTATGTATCTAATTAACTATCTTCAGACTATTTTTAGGTGTATACATTTTGCCCCTCTTTGAAGCGATGTGTGATGACGCATTGGTTCAAAGAAAACTCGATTGATGATGTTGCTGATATTGATTTCGATAGGATGCATATTTGATCTTGATTTGATGCGGATTTGGTTTCGATATGATACTAATTGATTTTGAGATGATAAATCTTGATATGATGCGGTTTTGATCTTTGAGATGATAAATCTCGATATGATGCCCCAGACGTTGATTGATAGATATTGATGCGAGGATGCCCCATGGGAGATGAATCAGATAATTTTTGAATGTTTTTGAATATTTTTTGATTTTTTGATTTTTTGAAATTTTTGAAATTTTTTTTATTTTTAGATTTTTAATGATTTTCCGATTTTTAGAGATTTTCAGAGTCAATCCGATTCATTTCTTGATATGAAAATTGAAAACGCTACCCTACCAGGTTGATTAGTTGATTAAATGATTAAAAAATCAGTGGAATAAAAATCCCACTTAAATGCCCCATTGTGAGTTTAAAAAGGTGAATTCCTTTTACCACTCCTCATTTGTGCACTTCAGTTTTTTGAAAAAAATTGCTCTGGAGGAAGGAATGACAATCTGGTACCAACAGAATAGGTTCAAGCGAGTTTGGTGATACGAGCATCTTCTGGCATACGATCCACCGGTACGTACTTCGAAAAATCCCAACTTTGTTAATTTTTAGTTGATTTTTGAAAAAATTAGTTGTTTGCATAAAATATCATTTTTTAGCGTTTTCGCCAGATGGGTTGGGAAAAAAATTACATTTTTGAGATGGGTTTTTCGATTTACGAAATGGGTTTGTAAGATTTTTTTGAAATTTTTTCAATTTGCATCTACACTCTGCGGTATTCTTTCTCTTGTTTTCATTTTAGCTTGGAAAGTTTTGAAATATTCAATTATGTTGTCGTCACTAGCAGTTCCCATGCCGGTAAAAGCTTCCTGTAATTGTTTTCCTACCGGTATATCATATCTAAAGTATTTAGGTCCTGTACCGGGGATTTCCTTAGTGAAATACAACATCAAGCATACTAAAAGATTTCCAAATCGGAATGTCCTTTTGTTATCTCCCTTAATCTTTCTCAAATTATCAATGAGTTCATCTTTTAGCCATTCACACACATCTATTATTGCATTGTTGTTAACCATCTCATAAGCACTATTTATACAAAGACTAGAAACTGAATTTAGTCTATTAGCATGTGTGGTCTTGTATCCTAATACCATACTTACAAATCTCACATTGATGTCTTTGATATCATTCACTCTTAGTGATCTATTGTCAAATATTGCTCCGGTTAGGGTCATCACTTTGTTGTTAGGGACCTTCTTTGTTTTGTCAGGTTTGTTGCCAGTTGAGGGTAAACCAGTTACTGCCCTAATTGCTCACCGGGTAAATTTGCAGACAAAATCCAACCATAGAAATTCTCCATGTGCTCTACTTAAGACAATTCTTACTACTTCTTCCAGAAATTGGGGAATGTTCAGTATCTCCACAAAACCGAGAGTTTCTATACTCTTGTATTCGGGTTTGACAACACCATTTTCATCACATATCACCTTAGTATACATTTTCATCAATTCTTCAGAACCTAGTTCTTCTATATTGCAATGTATATAAATCCTAGGGTCTTCTGCAAAAGCTACACCTTTAGGAATTTTTGAAAATACCCCTACAGAGTCATCTTGCTTGGCAATATCGGGAATTATTTTAAATACGGGCCTAGGGCATTTCACATTTTCCACAATAGTAGGATTCCAAATAAACTCAGGAGCAGAAGAAGAAGCCATTGAGAAATACCTTTAGCTGCCTGAAAATATTCTGAATGCTTGAAAGAAATCACTCTGCACCTTCGCCTTGAATGCCTTCGCTCTATTTTCACGCTCTCTGCTAATTTGAATGCTCGGTGAGTTCAAAAAGAGGGAAATTAGCTGATTTATAATGACATTTCTCTTACCAACCGTATTAAATGCTCGTCGATTAAGTGAAAACTTAACACATTTGCCGATAAAGAAGAAATCTATCTTCTCAACATCGACCGAGGGTAATCTGCATGATTTTCAACTTACTGCGATACCCCCAAAGGGTTACTTCTCAGTTGGATGAAGAATCTCCTACTGGTGGAGGATTACTCTGTTATAGAGATAGTTTCATCAACATTCTGATCTCTCTTCCTAATCCATTGTTTTGAAAATTCTTGCTTTAGCTCATCTATCTTTTCGTTGCCTTTCAAACTGGATCCTTTATTGTTCGCCGGTGAAGTCTCGCTTCTAGAAAATTTGACAATATGTCCAATTTTGTTACAAGCATAACAAGTCACATTATTCCTCTGAATAGCCTTTCCATATCCTATGCTGGTTTGTGTTCTACATTGATTAGATAAGTGCCCATATCTTCCACAGATATAACATTTCACATTCATTCTGCAATTTTCTGAATTATGACCAATTTTGTTGCATTTGGAACATTGACCGGTGGGTGCATTAATATTCTGATTGTTTCTAAATATACATTGATTTTCTCTATGACCATATTTGTTGCAATTGAAACATTTGCCATTAAACTTATAAGCATTAGGTTGTCTTACCGGTTTGTTCTGTTCTAGATTGTTTGCAATACCGGATTTTTCTCCAACTTCAAATCCAAGTCCATTTGTATCTCCATTAGGTTTCTGACTTTTCAGCATGTCATCAAGCTCCTCTGAACTTTTCTTGAATTTATCTTTGTGTTGATTTGTAGTAGCTAACTCATTTTCAAGAATTTCCTTTTGTCTCACAAGCTCAATTTTATCATATTGCATGTGAATTAGATCTGTCTTCAACATATCATTTTCATGACTAAGTCTTAGATTTTCATTTCCAGCATCACTGAGTCTCCTAGTCAAATATTCTTCATTCTTCTTCTCGTCTTCAATATATTTACATAAGATCATAGTCATATCTTGCATTTCATTTTTCATATTACTGTTTTCCTGTCTCAACTTGTTTGCAAGTTCATTAAGAGTTTCTTTTTCCTCATCATCTTTCTGCATCTTCTCATGAAGTTATTTTATTTTATTTTGTGCTATAGCAAGGTTCTTCTGAATTCCTTTAATGAATTCCTATGCAGTCCTTAGATCATCTTCAAGTTTGATATTCTTCAATTTCTCTGCATCATAATCTACAAGAGCTCCTTCCAATTGTTTTCTTAAGTTCTCCATCTGTACCGGTGTCAGAATCTTCCTCAAGCTGTTAGGCTTTTGAATATAGAGGACCAGGATCTGATACCAATTGTTAGAATCAATGACAGTCCCAAAGACACTGAGAGGGGGGGGGGGGAATCAGTGTCTAACCGGTTAGCAAAATATTTAAACTTATTAAGAACTTTGTATCCCAAAAAAGTGTATCGGTAAATAAGAATTAATGCAACAAATAAGAATAACAGAGACAACATAGAGAACACACCATAACACAAGATATTTAATGAGGAAACCCAGCGTGGGAAAAACCTCGGTGGGATTTGTGACCCACAATATTCACTCACTGGCCAATGAATAAATATTACTTACAAAGAGGGGCCTGCACATGCAGGAAGGCTAGCAGCCTAGAGCTCACTGTTCAATCACAAAACAAAAGTCTCACTGACTTACAAAATGGAATATCAAAATCCAATATAATGTACTGCTTTAGATCAACATCAACTATGCCAGGTTCAATACCAGTTTAAGCTCAGTCTATTACCAAAACCTTCGCTGTCAACTATATCACTTTATACAAAATATCATCTATCCTCTTTCCATCTCCTCTATCTATCTCAAAATGATCTATAAGATCTCATACATATATATGAGTCTTTTACAGTATGCAATGTCGGCTTGTACAAAAGATAATTACAATATAAAACAATAAAAAAAGTTTATTCCATGTCGGCTTAAGTGTCGGTATGCATTATTGCCATTGCCGGTGAAGTGCTTGCCGATGTATGTAGAAGTCTATTGCCGGTGCCAGTAACTGCCGGTGGGTTGACAGATGATTGCCAGCTGGTTGCCATCAATGACAACATCAACTATTCTCATAAGAGTGTAGAATGCCAACATCAAGGATGTCTCAACGACTATAGAAGCAAGGAAGGAATGTGATGTTTTATTTGTCTGCTATATGTGAGTGAAGCCTTTTACCTTGCAAATTTTTCCTACGAAGCAATCAGGTGACATATTGCTGGGGACATTTCGGATTTGTATGGAACAAAGGTTAACTCTTGTTTTTTTATGCAAACAACACTCAGGTCGTCTTGGTTCAATTATACCTTGATGCTTATGGCGTCTTGCAATATCAAAACTCATGTAAGTTATACTCAGGTCATTATGGTTCAATTATACCATGATGCTTGTATCAACTTTCAACAAATCAAGGCCCGATGATGAAAACAAAGGAAGCACTGGCACATTAATCACAACAGATGGCAATATTTAGAACAAGAATGCATATTAAGCTTTGCACTAGCTGCATTATCATATCATGTTACTGATTGCATTAGGTGCATTAACATTATCATTTTAATCTGCATTTAGATTGCATTATCATATCATTGCATTTAGTTGCATATCATTTAATCATGGCATTAAGTTGCATAACTTCATCATCATCATCATCATCATCATCTAGTCACATTCATCATTTCATCCATCACATGAATATCTATTGCATCATCATGGAATCTTTCTTCACTTTCACATCTTCATCATTCTTCCAACCATCATCTATCATGTCTTATACATGACGTATCTTTCCTGAAACCAGACACTTTGATCATCTTTGTCTTATATAGGATGTATCTTTCCTGAAACTAGACATTTTGATCATGTCTTATACATGATATATCATTCCTGAAACCAGACGCTTTGATCATCTTTGTCTTATACATGAGGTGTCATTCTTGAAACCAGACTTGACCTCAATCTTATCAATTTGATCAATATGATAAATCATATCATTATCCCCATACATGAGCATATCATATCGATAACATGTAGAATGCTAGATCGCATTATCCACAACACACAAAACCACAAAACATGTTAGAAACATCTGAATTCATCAAATCCAACCATCATCTTCATATCACCTTCTAAATATATAGTATCATTACAAACATTATATAAGCATGTGAAAAAAGAAAAAAACACACACATCACATCATTTGCATCATCATTTGCAAAAGTCATATAGATTAAAAGCATATCATATATCTCATCAAAATCAAAATCCCTGCATCCATATCATATCATCATGCACATGTGTGACCACATGCTGATCCAAAGTAAAATCAATGATATAATAAGAACCAATTGTCAGTCACAACAAAAAATATCTAAAGTCCCTGGATATCATATTACATATCAAAAATCAATCAATTCAAGTTCCATATCAAAAATCAATCAATCCGAGTTCCATATCGAAAATCAGTCAATCAGGACCCATATCGAATTAGGACCCATATCGAATCAGGACCCATATCGAATCAAGACCCATATCGACCTATTGACCCATATCGACCTTTGGAACTATCGTGTGTGTGAAGTAGGGTACCTGCAGTTGCAACACAAGCACTCAATAGATCATTACATGCATGGTTAGAAAATTGAAATCAAACAAAAGATAAACCATGACAAAGCGACCTATCGCCTCCTAAGAGATGCGAGTGTGGATTTGCTCTTAGATCTGGATAAGCAATCCCAGTGACTTGACTGCACCTAAACATAGGATTTAAAAGGATATGATATGCAAGCTAGATGAGTGTATGAATATGCTAGATTGATCCAAGAGGCTAATTAAGCTAATGATATGCATGATTAAGCTAAGATGATGATGCAATTAAGCTAGAATAGAGATTGATTAAGCTACATGATTCAACAATTATGCTAGAAAATGATCAAATTAAGCTAGATCTAAGATGCAATTACCTATAATCACAATGCTTAAATGATATGCTAAAATGGATATGCCTATAGTAACAATGCATGAAATGCTATGAGATGGGATCTTATGTGCTCCAAAATGGGGGATATTTATAGGATTTCCAAGGCTAGGGGTGAGGTGGCAGGAATCAACGATCAAGATTGAATTTGAAGATATCAAGGGTGAAATTGGAGGAGGTTGGAGAAGAGGTTGGAGGGAGGGACACTTGTCATCTCTGTGGTGAAAAAATTGTCAAGGAGCCTTGCTCATAGGAGGGCAAGTGTCCAAGGGAGGAGACATGTGGCATAAGTGCCATGTGTCTCAAGGGGAGAATATCCACACCATAGGAGGTTAGGATAAGGAGGTTAGGATGTGAAAGATAGGATAGGGTTAGTTAAACCCAGGGTTAGGTGGAATAGGTTAGGTTAGAGGGTGGTTAGGTTATGTGGTTAGAAGTTAGGAGGCATGTGGGTAATTTAAATTTAAAAATTCAAATAATAGGAAAAGGCTAATTAACTTTCAACAACTCATAAATTGATTTGTTTTAATTAATTAGGGGATTAGAAGGAATGAATTAAATGGGGGGGGGAGGATTAATTAATTCAGATTAATTAATCAAAGGGGACTATTGAAATGAACTTATTAAATAAATCCTTAGATTTATTAATAAGTAGATGAATGGGAGAATTTAATCAAATTGCTAATGAATTCAATTAAATTAGGAAGGGGGATTAATTAAATAATTGCTTATTTAATTAATTATCTTCAGACCATTTTTAGGTGTATACATTTTGCCCCTCTTTGTAGCGAGGTGTGATGACGCGTTGATTCAAAGAATATTCTCATTTTTGATGATGGTGATGTGTTATTGGTTCGATAGGATGCCCTAGACATTGATTGATAAATTGCGATACGATGATGCCCCCTTGGGAGATCAATTGAGATAATTGACTTCTGCAGTATTTGGATCGTTGTGAAATTGATTTCTTGATGATGTGATTTGATTTCTACAACGTTGATTGATGAAAGTGCAAGTTCTTCGATCACAATGATGTGGTTCTCGATGTGATGATTGATAGAGCTTGATTGAATTCGACAAGATTGATTAGATTGATAAGATCGAGATTTAGTTTGGTTTCAGGAATGACACCTCCTGTATAAGACAAAGATGATCAAAGTGTCTGGTTTCAAGAATGACATATCCTGTATAAGACTTGATCAAAATGTTTGGTTTCAGGAAAGATACATCCTATATAAGACATGATAAAATGGATCATATGCGATCAATTGATAGAATTGATAAAATTGATTGGATAAAGAACTGACGGTTTGTTGATATCATGTTGCAGGAAGATTCAGATATGCTGATGTTGGTACATTTGAGGGAGTAGCATAAGATTTG
This sequence comes from Cryptomeria japonica, assembly GCF_030272615.1. NCBI lineage: Eukaryota > Viridiplantae > Streptophyta > Pinopsida > Cupressales > Cupressaceae > Cryptomeria > Cryptomeria japonica. Next base: position 840,494,012 of record NC_081409.1, on the reverse strand, counting down.
CTTTGGGTCAACAACATTTGGAGAGAGATGAGTTATCGTTGTGATTGTGTATACACCTATGATGATACAGTGATGATTCATGCGATAGATTTGGCCTTGGATAAGATGAGATTTTGTGATCCCATGCAAGAATGAAATGCAAGCGAAATGCAAATGCAAAATGCAAAGCTACGATTAGACCAGTCACTGGGTTATTACATTTGCCATCATTGATCTTTTTAAGATGTGGGAAGTGAGTGCAAACATCGATTGTATAATTTAACCATGATGACCTGAGCACTACTTACTTGGATTTTGATATTGCAAGTTAGCACAAGCATCGAGGTATAATTGAACCAAGATGACCTAAGTGTTGCTTGCATAAAACATACAATATTAACTAGTCTATATGCAAATTAGAAATGTCTTCAATGATACTCCGATGATCATGTCCTGAGACAAATTTGCACATATTAATGATTAATTTACAGACAACAGACAAGAAAAATATCATGTTCCTTCCTTGTTCATCTAGTCAAAGACATCCTGAAGTAACTTAGAAATCATGATAGCGAAAATCAAGATATAAAAGTTGAACCAAAGTGTGAAAATCATTATCCAAAAGATATCATCCATTAAAAAGTGTGTGATTTTCTTAGACTGACATGTGATAGTTTGATGGTTAATAATTTTATCTCGTGTTCAACATTGGATGTGTCTCAATTTTCGCTTGACAAGAGTTGCCTAACTATTGTTCTACCTGTTTGATTAAGCTCAAAATGATCGAAATTTTTTCCCCCAACTAGGTGTAGGATTTTGCCCCAAGCCTAGAAACAAATTCATTATAATATACCCAATGATGCAAACCATGGTGAGAAATCAACTGCAAGGCCGATGTATGTACAAAGGCTTATTATGGAGATGAACATCGTTGATGGAAATGAATGCAAGTGGAAGGATGCATGAATTAATAGATGGAAGAGCTAGCTGATAGATAACGGCTGTTGCCAGGTTTTCACCATCTATTTTCATTGCACTTTTTCTCATGTTTGATTTTTTTTTTCTTTTTTCGCGGTTTTTGTATTTTCTGATTTTTCACTGTTTTTGAATTTTTCTACTTTTTTCACTATTTTTGGATTTTCTGCTTTTTCACTATTTTTGGATTTTTCTTCTTTTTCAGATGCATGTTATTGATGGGTTCCTCAAGATAATCTTCGTCCTGCGTTGATAGCTGATATGCTCCTAATCCAAAGACTGTCGTGACTACAAATAAACCTAACTAGTTTGGTTCAAACTTCCCTTTCTTTTCTCGATCTGATTGGTTGTGTGGATTTTCCTTTAGTACTAGTTCTCCAACTTGAAAGGCTCGTGGTTTGACCTTGTGATTATAACTTTGACACATTCTTTGCTGATATACCTTTAAATGATCAAAGACATTTTATCTTCGTTCCTGGATAAATTCTAACTCTTGTAGTCTAGATACTCGTTGTTCTTCATTTGGGATAAGACCTTTTAATGATACTCATAGAGAAGGTATCTCTACTTCTATTGGTAGTATTGCTTCTGATCCTTAGACAAGAGAGAAAGGTGTGGCGCCTGTTGGTGTGCGAATACTGGTACGGTAGGCCCATAGAGCAGGGTTCAATTCAATATGCCAATCTCTGTTAGCATCATTTACTATCTTTTTGAGGGTTTTCAAAATAGTTTTGTTTGATGCTTCTGCTTGCCCATTCCCTTGTGGATAGTAGGGTGTGGAAAATCTGTGTTGGATCTTGAATTTCTCACATAGCTCTTGTACATTCTGATTCTTAAACAATCATCCATTATCAGTGATAATAGTCATGGGTATGCCATAGCGACATATGATGTAGTTCAAGATAAATGCAACAATTTGTTTTCCAGTGATATTTGTGAGAGGTATTGCCTCAATCCATTTTGTGAAATATTCTATAGCTACAAGGATGAATTTGTGACCATTGGATGAAGGAGGATTTATCTTTCCTACTAGATCAAGACCCCATTTGCAGAAAGGCCAAGATGCTGCCAAAGTATGAAGCTCTTGTGCTGGTGCATGATTCAAATTTCCATGGATCTGACATTGTTTGCACGTTTTAGCTATCTGAAAAGAATCTCGTTCCATAGTTGGCCAATAATAGCCCAAGCGTATGCATTTTTTCGAAAGGGTAAGACCACTTGAAGGCATGCCACAAATGTTGTTATGGACTTCATTTAAGGCCTTCTTAGATTCTTCTTGCTTGAGACATCTTAAGAGAGTACTGTCCAAACTTCGTTTAAAAAGTGTATCCGCAACAAGAGAATAATGGGAGTATTGGCGAATAAAATTTCTCTTTTGGTTCTTTGACAAGTCAGGAGGGAGGATATTATCTTTCATGTATGTATAAGTTTGGCCATAGCGGGAGGAATCATGCCCAACAAGGTGACAAATAATTTGGGAATCAAGACAATTATGAGCAGGGTAAAAAACCTCTTCCACCAAGAATTCATAATGCTCTTGATTTTTCTGTGTCTGAAGTAGAGAAGCAAGTGTTGCCATGGCATTTGCTGCTTTGTTGTCATTCCTTGGAATCTGCTGAAAAGTTATTTCGACAAAGTATTTCTTGACATCATCAACCATTTTCTTATAAGCATTATCTTTTCATCTTTTGTTTGATAATCATCATTGATTTGATTGATGACTAGCTGAGAGTCTCCAAAGACTCGAAGTTGTGTAATGTTCCATTCTATGGCCATTTTGATTCTTGTGACCAAAGTTTCATATTTTTCCGTGTTATTGGTGCATGGAAAGCTTAATTTGTACGCCTTTGGAATTGTATGACCTTGTGGTGTAATGAATAGAATGTTTGCTCTTGATCCATGTTGTGTTCTATTATTGATGCTTGCTCCTGGACTGATATTCAGGTGATGTATTATAAGATATGGGTCTAACCTTGGAATGTCTACATATGACCACCTTTTGATTTGCCTCCTTTTGAAGAGTTCCAAATACTTTTGCCTTTCTAGTCCTGATAGAGAAGTTGTTGGATATAGATCAGTTGTGCCAATGGTAACTGTCTCTGTTGGTTCTATCAAGATATATGACCTCTCTTGATAGTATTCAGGTAAGGTGTCAAATCTCCCATTTTTCGGCACCTCGAGGATATTTTCACCATTAGATGCGTCCTTTCTTTTTAATTTATCATGGTCTAATGTTGCCAATAAATGGTTTTCAGCAATAGACCTGATATTGTTTTCTTGATTTTCACTTTTGCGACTAGGAGATTTGGCACCCACTTGACTTGAAGATATGTTAGCGAAATCCCTGGTGGAAGTTGTTGTGGGTTCGATTGCATTAAGATATAAGGATATTGCATGGTCATTAGGAAAGGTATCAATGGCAATATGTCTTTCATTTTCCCAGTGCATAAATTCAAGATGGATTAAGGGTAAAGGATCCTCAGGTTGAATTATTTTAAAGATATTAGGGGTCATGATAGAGATGTCAGAGCCTTCAATATGTATTTCAATGTCTAGAACAATACTCTCGTCAGAATGACCTCGCACAAGTAGCTCCTGATCGTCCTCGATTAAGTCCAAGTCAACAGAATGTGATCCTGATTCAAGTGAGCTAGTTCCTAACGTTTGCCCCACATACACATGAACTACATCTACATCTACATCTTCTTCTTCCCTTTCAATTGCAAGTTGCTCTTGTCTATTATCATATTCATCTTTTTGTTTCCTAGAGGATGTGTCCTCATGTAGAGTAATTTGTCCATACCCTAAGCCTGATTTGTCTGTAGCCTGCTGAGTATGAGGTTGTATAGGTTCTGAGATACCTTCTTCTCTTTTATTTGTGTGTAGAACATCTTTGTCTTATGTTTCCTCTAATAATGTCCCAATACTGATAAATGCTCCATCAAATATAGGAAGATTTTTCACAATGGGTTGTTGTTTAAAGTTTGATGATTTTTTATAAGACTTAGGAGAGAGTGATATCCGTGATAGTGAATATTCTCCATTCCATCAATCTCTTAGTTGTATTTGTTTTTCCATGCTTGACAAGATTGAGGCAAATGATTTTCCTTGAGATTGTGTGCTTGAAGACAATGCCTCTCTGTTATGTGGAACAATAACCTCTTGAGCTGGTTTCAGATTACTTCAATACTGTAATGGATTTGAGTCTGCCGAGATCGTGATTTCCTCCCCATTGTATGAAAATGTTAGGCAGTAATGATATGTTGATGGAACATATTGTATGTCATGTATCCATGGTCTTCCCAAGAGTATGTTGTATGATAAATCCAAGTCTAGAACTTGGCATGCTGTGTCTTTCTGTAAAGGTCCAACTCGGATGGGTAACACCACAATTCCTTTGGAGGAACACTCTTCTTCATCATATGCTTTGATTATTATCTTTTTCCGAGGATCAACTACATCTTCAGAATAACCTAGAGCACGGACAAGACTCAATGAGCAAATGTTTAAGCCAACTCCCCCATTTATTAGGACACATTTAATGAGCATTCTATGAATGAGGACTTCAATTTGCAAGGAATCAATACTTGGACATGAAGGATATGGGTTTTGAATACGATCCTCTGAAATAAGCTTTGTGGCCATTATGGATATCCCTTGGGGAACTTCATCCTTGGGTGTATTGTTTGGTGAGGATGTTAGGGAAGGTTCTTGCAAGTTTTCAAGAGGTGTAGGAGTAGATGCCTTTGGAAAGTCAATTTGCTTATGGGGGGATGAGCCATTGCTAGACATAGGTGCACGATTTTGATCTTCCTCAGCAAAATCCCTTAGGGATCCCTTTAAGAGTTGCATAAAAGAGCCACCTTTCTTTGGAGATGTATTTGAATCCTTGTGAGGTTTTGACATAGTTGGCTTTTGATTTTGGACTTGTTTGATTTCTCTGATATGTTGACTTGTTATGTCTTCTTCTTATATTTTGCTTTGGTATTCCATGTTTCTATGATCTTTAGATATTTCAAATGTTTTTGTTTCTATTTCTGCGATCTTACGCCTCTATACTTTAGTTAAAACGAGCATACACTTATGTTGAATATTGTGCAATGATTCAATTGTCTAAAAGGTGTTTTGGTAGGTGACCAACTATCAATGTAGATATGATAGAGTGATATGACATGAAAAGATAATTCAAATATTTGAAAGTTTGCAAGTTTTTCGATCTTTGGTTTGGAGTGCAATGATAGTGATTTTGATAAAACCAAGTCCAATAGGAACGATATATCCTACGATGTGGGACAAGGTTATCTTGATCAAACATTGTAGTTTCATGATAGAGGATGATAGATCCTGATGAGAAACTATGTTTTGAGTGATTAGTTTATCAAAGAGGGTGATAATGCACTTTGAGATGTTTAGATCTTGAACTTGTTGAAGGTGAATACTTGAAAATCTTGAGGTGTCTAGTTCTAGAATCCAATTTGACAGAAGATAACTTGACTGAGTGAACCAAGAAGACAACTTAAGCACAAAATGACATATATCAGGTGTTTATGCTCATTGTAAATTGACCAAGAAAACATGAAAGATCTAAAAAAGACATACAAGAAGACAACTCTGGACTGACAAAGACAGAAATTCGTATGACAATTTACACAGTCCCAGATGACAATTCATATAGACCCATATGATAAACTAGGAATCCCGTATGACAAAGGTATAATCTCGTACGACACTTCTCATAGAACTAGATGACAACTGATGACACAAAATCTTTTGCTGATCTGACTCGTACGATAATTCCCATAGAACCAGATGATAAACTAGCTTTCTCGTATGACAAACTAGAAAGCTCGTACAACTGAGGACAAAACAAAGACAAAATTTTTACTTTGACAAATTTTTGATCAATGAAGTTTGATGTTTTGATTCTATTTTCTAGTTTTAGATGTCTGAGTTTCTGTTTTAGGGACGAAAACATAGCAAAGACGTGATATGATAAGTGACCTCAAGCACAACACGCTAAATCCTAAGGAAGTTGGTTGAGAGAGAAAAACTTTGCTTGCAAACTTAGGTACACACCCAATAGCTAATCAGTATATAGCCACTGAGTCTCATGCAATGGATTCTCAATGTCATATTATCCGAATCCAAACGCTAATGGGGGCATGATATGGCAAGTGTCTTGGGAGAGTCACTATCTCTCTTGCACAAAGATTATCCCCCTTTCAAAGGTGAATCGGGTAGCTTCTATCTTAGGGTTTGTAGTAAGGATTTCTGTTTGGAGTTACCCCTTGCAGTCATGCAAGCGTGATTGAGGCCTATAGGCCAACACGGTACCGAAACAAGAAGTAGTCATGCAAGCATGATTGAGACCATGAGACCCTACTAAATGTACGATATGAGAGATCTCAAAAGAGAAAACTCAAATAATCCCATCCTCCGAGACTTTAATCCCGAGAGGCCTATTTTTTACAATGAGTCTGAAAGCTTAGGTCTAGCTGTACTCACTTGGGTTAGTCTCACAGGGTGATTACTTTTTCCCACTGTGATAGGCCCACTAAAGGTAATCAAATCTCAAACATAGAAGCGCTTTAAGGGTTGGGACTTCTGATTGTCCAAATGGACAAGAGCATACTCTCCTACCTTTTAGACAACTTCTCAAGCATAGAAAACAAGATGTTCATTAACCATTAGCAAAATAAGTGTGCCTAGAAAACTTAAGAATACACAAAGTCTTGTTGATTTTCCTATAGGCAACCTGCAAAACAAATACATTAGTAATCATGTTGTTTTGAAGAGATGAAGCTTTGGCAAGTGTAATCTTCGACAATAACTCTACAAAAATCAATTAGGCTGCTAGAAAACTCACAAACAGACCAGGGTTAGCATTAGTAATAGCCAAATTGAAGCATAAAAACCCTAAAATGCAATCTGTTTTGAATATACAAAAGAAGAAACTCGTACTAGTATTATCACCTGCTCGTACGAGTATTATCACCTGCTCGTACGAGTATTCTCACATACCCATACGAGTGCACAAAGAAACTCGTATGGTATTGCAAAGGTACTTGTATGAGATTGTAGAATAGGCCCGACCAGAAATCCATGAGATTGGAGATTTTGATGACGAGAGAGACCAAGAAATTAGATTTCCTGCCCCATGGTGGGCGCCAAAGTGTCGTGCGTATGAAGTAGGGTACCTGTAGCTACAACACAAACACTCAATAGATCATTACAAGCATGGTTATCAAATTGAAATTAAATGAAAGATAAACCATGACAAAGTGACCTATCGCCTCCTAATAGATGCAAGTGTGGATTTTCTCTCAGATCTGGATAAGCAATCCCAACGACTTGACTACACCTAGACAAAGTATTTTAAAGGATATAATATGCAAGCTAGATGAGTTCATGATTATGCTAGATTGATCAAAGAGGATAATTAAGCTAATGATATGCATGATTAAGCTAAGATGATGATGCAATTAAGCTAGAATAGAGATTGATTAAGCTAAATGATTCAACAATTATGATAGAAAATGATCAAATTAAGTTAGATCTAAGATGCAATTGCCTATAATAACAATGCTTAAATGATATGCTAAAATGGATATGCCTATAGTAACAATGCATGAAATTCTATGAGATGGGATACTTTGTTCTCCAAAATGGGGGATATTTATAGGATTTCCAAGGCTAGGGGTGAGGTGGCAGGAATCAACGAGAAAGATTGAATCTAAAGATATCAAGGGTGAAATTGGAGGGAGGGACACTTGTCATCTTTGTGGTGACAAGTGTCAAGGAGCCTTCCTCATAAGAGGGCAAGTGTCCAAGGGAGGAGACATGTGGCATAAGTGCCATGTGGCTCAAGGGGATAATATGCACACCATAGGAGGTTAGGATAAGGAGGTTAAGATGTGCAAGATAGGATAGGGTTAGTTAAATCCAGGGTTAGGTGGAATGGGTTAGGTTAGAGGGTTGTTAGGTTAGGTGGTTATAATGTAGGAGGTATGTGGGTAATTTGAATTTAAAAATCTAAATAATAGGAAAAGGCTAATTAACTTTCAACAACTCATAAATTGATTTATTTTAATTAATTAGGGGATTAGAAGGAATGAATTAAATGGGGGGAGGATTAGTTAATTCAGATTAATTAATCAAAGGGGACTATTGAAATGAACCTATTAAATAAATCCTTAGATTTATTAATAAGTAGATGAATGGGAGAATTTAATCAAATTGCTGATGAATTCAATTAAATTAGGAAGGGGGATTAATTAAATAATTTCTTATTTAATTAATTATCTTTAGACCATTTTTAGGTGTATATAGGAACATATCGACAATCAGGATCATACCAACGCGACCTCGGTGGACGTGTGGTGCATGTACGCGCTATGCCCACATTAGTCTTCCTCATTTCTTCAAAATTCCTTTTAAAATTTATCGGCAGATAAATATAAAAAAAATTAACAATTCAAATCATCCAACTTTCGAAAATCGTCTCGCATCGTGCCACTGCCCCGGAAATCATAATTTTTCTCATTTTATCTCCCAAGGGGGCATATCGACATCAATTTCATATCAGTCTCATATCGACACCAGCTTCATATCGACTTTTCATATCACATCAGTTCTTCATATTTGGGGCATCATATCGACTTTGGCGACAACATCATAATGATAAATCTTGACGACAAATGAAACGTTTTCTTTGAATCAACATGTGGTCACACGTTAACTCAAAGAGGGGCAAAATGTAGACACCTAAAACTGGCACAACACATTAAATGGGTTTTATTCATTTAATCATCATTGAATCACCTATTAATTAAATTAAGATTTAATTAATATCCCTATTCTTCTAATCGCCTATTAATTAAATTAACATTTAATATATATACCCTTCTTCTATCCAAGCCATTTAATTAAATACCCCCTCTAGCCATTTTATTAAATTCACATTTAATTAAAAATATCAATTTATTTCCTTTCCCATTTTAATGAAATTTACATTTAATTAAATCCCCCCCCCCCACTTGCAAAATCCTACAAATGTAAGTTGCATCCTCTTTTGGCTAAATTAAATCTTTTTAATTTACTAAAATTCCTATTTTCCCTCACCCACTTGCCAAATCCTACATTTCCCATTTGCCCTCCTAATTTCTTCTAGAATCCCTCTAATCCTCCATTAATTAGTCTAATTCTCCTCATCATGTCCAATCCCTAAATTTGGGGGAGTCACTTCCCCAAATTTGGAGAAAGTCTTCAAATGCATTTAAGACCTTCTCCTTTCAACAAGGTAACTTGTTGAATACCCCCAAATTTGTAAGGTTCTTACAAATTTGTCCCCTAGACCACTAGTGGTTTTCTTCTTGGGAGAAGTTAACCCCTAAAGTCTTCAAAGGCATTTAATGCCTCTTACAAGACCACACCCCTAACCCATGATGGTTGTCCACTTGACCATCTTTTATCCTTGCACAAGAGTTCACCTCTTGGACAATAGCCTGCTTCCTTGGATAAAAGTATTATCCAATGATGTAACCCCTTGAAGCCTTCCCTAATGCTCAATTATCATCTAAATGCTTTCTTAGCATCTCTCAAGTCCTCTCAAGATGACATTTGTCAACTTAGGATTGGATCGAATCCCTCACATGGATTGATAACTTTCAATCCTAGCCCTTGTTGAGATTACTCAATCTCAACCATCCATTTCTCTATTTTCTCTATAAATAGAGCTCATTTATTCAATCTAAGGATCCCATCCACTTCTATTGCATACAATCTATAGTTGAGATGTGTTGTGCAGTTTATGAAGGAGCTCAATCCCCATCACCAAGCATTTAGGCCATCTTAGTTGCATGATAGCTTAGTTTTTTTAATACATGTTAGAATATCTTGCTAGCTTAATTCATCTCATTTTCGTAGCATTCTCATATCTCATCCTCATATTAGCCTAATTAGTTCACTTAATCTTTCAATTTGGAATTAATTTAATATCTTCATCTCGCATCTTGCATCTCCATCCATCATCTCATCTTAGCTAGGATATTAGTTGTATGCATTTTGATCCTAGAATCATCATTCATAACTTGTTCTCTAGGTTGTCATCTTGAGGATAAAGTTCTCTTCCAAGTGAGGGCCACCTTGAATCTTAGAGATCTTTAGGGATAGAGGAGCATGGGATAGACTTTGCAATCTTGAGGTTTCTTGGACTAACAATTAGATTAGTTTGCATTTTCAATCTCTTGATTTCACTAACGTAATGTCTCATGTGTGTGTGTGATTTGTGTTTTCTTGTACGTGTAGGCGTCCCCCACATTTTAACCACACACTTGTATCTTGGCTACCCACGTGCCTCTCCTATTACAACCAATTTATTGTTGTGTAAGGATACTCTTGACAACTAGGTCTGGCACAAACATAATGGCACGTGAGTACAAAATATAGAGCCTAAATTGTTTCACTTCCTTCACCACTATAAACACATGCTTCTCTATCTAAGAATAATTGAGTTCGAGTTTCTTTAGAGGCATGCTCATGAAGGAAATGGCTATTTCTATTTTCTGTTGCTAGGATATATTGTTGTCATTGATGTCAACATATTCCTATGTTTTGGTGATGCAAAGAGTTGTTTTGGTGTTCCAGTGTTTGCAGAGAGTTGAGCTCGTTGTGTTGCATTGTTCTAGTGTTTGATCTGTTGAGATCTAGTATGATTATATCTTGTGCTGCAGATTTGAGAGAGTTCTTGGGATGTTTGTGTGTATCTTCAATTTAAGTGGTTCATGATTTGGTGCTCCAGAAGTTATCTTTTTAGTCTGAGTTGTTGTTCTTGAGTGTTAGCGTGTTGATCAATGGAGATTTTATTAAGTGGTGTTGGTGCAGTTGTTGTGGATGGTTCTAATATGCTCGTCAATGTTTCCTAATTGTGTCATATCTATTTTGCTAGTTTGTATTGATTATTGTGCGCATTATTAAAGATCTTATCGGTCTGGTGATATTCTTCATGTTATGCAGTGTTTTTGGTGGTGTAGTGTGTTGCGGTTGATCTTGGCAAGATTTCTGGTGCTGTTGTGTGTTCAAGGAATTGATTTGGGTCCATGCTATGTCTTTTATGGCATTGTATTGTTCTGGTGGTTGATTTATGTATCGTTTGATGTAATTTTGTAATTAGGTGTTAAGGGTTGAGCTGACCTTGTAGTAAAGGTTGGTGATTTGTATAAATAGGTGTTATATTCATGTAATTTGGGTATCATGGTTGTGTCTATATTATCAGAGAGTGGTGTATGTGCAAATAAGAAAATTCATCTTTCGGTGTGGTGTATTGAGTAGAGAGTGTTGCAGGGCAAACAACTGTGCTTAACCGGAACTGTCATCAGGCATTCAAAGATGCTATTGTTTCAGTTCATCTAAATTGGATTGTAGTTCGAATATTATTGTAAGGTAGTGAACCTTCCTTGAGGGTTGTAGCCTTCCAGGTCATTATATTTTGAGTAGTGAGCTCTAGGCAGTGTGCTTGAATGCATGTGCATTCCCCATTGTAATATTTACACATACTACCTTAGAGCATCATCTTATTATGGGTAGGTTCCTACCATGGGTTTTCCCCATAAATTTTTTTGGTGTTATGTGTGTTGTTGTTATTGTGTTTATCTTTATTCTTGCTGCAGTTAATCAGATTTGAGATTGTACTTAATTTGTTTTATTCAGTGAAAACTGATTCACCCCCCTCTCAAATATCCTTCATTGTTGTTGCCAACAATTGGTATCAAAGCTAGATCCTCTGAAAGAAGCTTGACCACTTGAGGAGATCCAAGATGGCAACCTATGTGTTCAAGAAAGAGAGTCCTAGATTTGATGGAAACAATTATACTATATGGAAGGATTGGATGGAGTGCCATTTGAAGTATCTTGGAGATGATTATTGGAAGATTACAAAGAATATCTACTGTTGGTTAACAAATTTGTCCTTCTTAAATACCCTTCAAAAATGACTCGCAAATGTCCAAATTGAAAGACAAAAAAAGAACCAACAATTAAGTCACTTGTAATGACAATTGCAAGTACTCTATGAATTTGGATATGAAGGTGCAACTCCCTTCGTTGGATAAAATATATGTTTTCTAAATATACTTTTAACCAAAAAGAAATAAAGGCAAACTAGCATCTACCCATAACCATGAAAGTAGATGTGAAAAACTGATTTAAAATGAAGTGAATGAAGATAAGTGAAACACAGTTTAATTACCCACACCCACAAAAATACCCTTTCCAATAGAATCAAAATGCCTTGGAATCTGATCGAGTCTCACTCATGCCTCAAAGGACAAGGGGGACCAAAATGCCTAGGCAAAGAGCTAACAACAGATTTCTTTCCAATATACAAATTATTTCTAAAATCAAAGTTTCAAAATTAAATGCATACACACAGTTTAATGTAACAAAAAAGGCAATGAAAGGTAATTACAAGAGAAACAAAACTCATGGTAATCAAAAGAAAATATTGACAGATGCATAGATCAACAAAATCTTCTTTATTTCATCAATGCCAAAATGTGAGCTCACAGACTCAACACTTCTGTAAAATAAAATTGTGTAGTCTAGAAAACTATGTTGCCCTCTTTTTTTTTTTACAGTAGAAAAAGAATTCCCCTCCCTTGTTAAGAAATTACAATTAATAGTTTTTCTTTAGAAACTTCTCAGTTTTTCGGTAACTTTTTTATTTATGTAACTGATTCTTAAAAATAGAAGAAAAGATTAAATTTTCTTTTGTGACCTTGGGTTTCTTTTTTTTTGCAGCTTTTTACCTTCTAGTGAAATTTCTGCTCTTAAAATTGATTTAATTTTTTTTTAAAAATGCTTTAAATTGCTGCACATAAGTGATTGAGAGAGTTTTAATTTTTCTTGCAACCACTTTATATTAAATTCACCACGGATTAACCAGGCATCATGGGGCCATGAAAATTTGTGAGCTGTTATGATATTTAAAATTACAGATGGGTGGAAAGGTGAGCGGAAAATGGCATTTCTGTGCTTTGTTGGTTGAGCTAGGGCATTTGTGCCCTAACTCATTCTCTATTTTGGTTTGTTGGTGTGTCAAGGTGGGGAGCTTTCTGCATTCAGGGTGCAAGTGTGGCTTCTTTTCTCGGTCTCTTCTAGGTGGGATTTTCGTGGCACGGTGGTGGATTTTGGCTTTTGCATGCAAGTGTTCCTTGGTTTGCTGCATTCGGTTGGTGCCGATATTGGGCGTGGTAGGGGTGTGCGGCTCTTTCTGAGTCATCTCCTTAGTTTTGGGGGCTTCAGCCTGTGAAGGCTGTGTTTGGTTAGTCGTGAGGGTGTTGAGTTGAGGAGTTGTGTGGTTTCTTCTTTGCTGGGCTCCTCTTTCTAGCCTACGGTGGGGTTCTTTCTTGGAGCCGAGGGTGTGTGGTGGTTGGGTGGGACTAGTGGGGGTGCCCACCCTTCTGCAAGGCGGGAAGACTCAAATGGCCATGGCTCATGGGGATCTGCCACAAGCTTCTTCGGGGTTGGACTTCCATGCACCTATTGATTCAAAGTCTCCTAATCAAAGCAATAAGGTTTTTGTCAACAATCTTTTCGCTTCGAGTGAAGGTAATGCGGAGGTTGGCTCGTCAGGTGGTGCTTGAATCACTAAGATTAATGGGTGTTTAGAGAAGTGCAACGAGAGGCCAAAATTGGTGATTCCACTGAAAGTGATTGTCGAGGATGTAGAATATTATTCGAAGCATTATTGTTATTGTAAGTTTTTGGGTATGAGGATCTCTTTGTAGTTCTTGGAGGTTTGGGCCCAACGAACTTGGGCGCCTGAGGGTGAGATGGAAATTATGGTGTTAGCCAATAATTATTTCATGCTTACTTTCAGATGCATGATGGATCAGAATAGGGTCTTTGAAGGAGGCCCTTACTTTCATAACCAGGTCGGTTTGTTCATTAAACCCTAGCATGCAGGATTCAATCCATCTGAGGAGCTACCAAACCGCATCCCTATTTGGGTTTGTTTGCCATGTTTGTCGATGGAATGCTATCGAGAATATGTTTTGCACTTACTTGCATCATTGCTCGACAAGCTAGTGGGCTCATCTACTCAAACTTTGAGTAAGAAGGTTATTACTTTTGCGCGAATTTGTGTTGAGATTGATTTGAGTAAACCTTTGCCAGATGCGGTGGATATGTGTGCGGGTCCATACTCTTGGGTACAACCTTTAGATTATGAGACTCTTCCCTTTCATTATCGTTTGTGTCATGAATATGGGCACTTACAGCGTAGATGACCCCGACCTAAACCAGTGGATGTTCAACCCTCTATACCTCCTCACAACCCATCTGGGGTGGATAAGGGGAAGGGTCTTGTTTCGAGTGAGGTGGTCATCTCTGAGGGGTTCGTGCTTGTCAAACCTCATAACAAGAACATGGGTCAAAAGAGGACTTGGAGAGAGTGTCAGGATGAGGATACTTTCAATAGGTTTGAAGTTTCGGATGATCTAAGTCAGCAAGAGATGAATCCTGGTTTGATGATTTTGGATTAGGATGTTGGAGGTGTGGGCCCTTTATCCCCTCAGGTGGATGAAACTTTGCACATGGACACAGACCTATAGATGGTGGCTCAGAGGGAGGTGGATCTTGCTACTAAAGCATCAAAGGGGGCTAGGGAATCTCCTCTCCCCTTGCAGAAATCGAGTGTAGAAGTGGGTAAAATCAATAAGTTGTCTCCTCAGTTGGGACTTATGCAGAAAGATTTTTAGAAAGGGGGGACAGACAAAAACTCTAATATTGACAAGAAGAAATATGTAGAGAAGATTAAATTGATAGGGGAGACTTTGGTAGAATCAGGGTCTGTTAAGACTCTGGATTCTCATTTCTCGACTCCCTTAAAATGATTGTCCTTTCATGGAATGCTAGGGGCTTGAACACTGGCCCTCGACAAAAAGTTGTTCGAGATTTGATTAGATGTCATTCTCCCGATGTCCTTTTTCTATAGGAGACCAAGTTATCTATTGAGAATATGATTGGCCTAGCTCCTAAGTTATGGAGAAATGGTGATTTCCAGTGTGTTGGTGCTATGGGGTCCTCTGGAGGTGTAGCCTGCTTATGAAACCCTCAGAAGATTTTCCCCTACTGGTGGATGTCTTTTAGGTTCTCTATTTCCATGGTGGTTTCTTGTTTTGAGACAAGTGAATTGGTTCTTCTTACCAATGTGTATGCACCTGTCGAGCTGCAGGGAAAGCAACTAATGTGGTCTAATATCCATTCGATCCATAATATGTTGGCTTACCACCCTTGGATTATTGCAAGAGATTTCAATGCTATTACTGAGCTTTCTGAGAAACGAGGTGACACAGTAAGATTGGAGCCCTCTACGTTGCTACTTCAGGACAATATCTCTGAGCTAAATCTTGTTGATATTAAGCCCAACAATGGGCATTTTACCTAGAACAATAGGAGAGTTGGGGACAATTGCATAGCTGAAAGACTAGATCATTTCTTGGTTTCTTGCTTTTGGGTTGGTGGTATGTGGTCCTCTTTTTCAGAGATTTTGGATTGGAGGGGTTTAGACCATTGGCCTATTAAGCTCTCTATTTTGTCTGCTCGGATTCCTCGGACTCACCATTTCAAGTTTAAGATCATGTGGCTGCGAGATCCTGATCTTTATGATTATGTTGCTCAATGGTGGAGGTATGGTAGACCCTCTCATGGTACGACAATGTATGTCTTTTCTAAGCTTCTTCAATTTGTTAAGTATCAGCTTAAGCGTTGGAACCAACAATGTTTTGGGAATATTTTCCATGAGAAGTCTACTGCATAGGTTGAATTGGATAGCATTACGAGGTCAATTAGAGAAGGGGGGGCTATTGTGGAGCTTTTGCAGGAAGAGTTTAAGGCCATGAAGACTTTGGAGGAATGGGAATTGTAGGAGGACCTTTTTTGGAAACAAAAGGCTTGTATTGAGTGGCTTCAGGAAGGCGATAGGAATACTGCTTTATTTTGAAACTCTGTTAAGGCCAGGCATCATGGTAACTCTATTCCTCATTTGATTAATGATAGGGGAGAAACTCTCTATTCTCTTCATGACATGTCTAATGAAGCTGTGCAGTATTTTACCTCTTTGTTTCTTAGAGGATTCACAGGGGAATTTAGCTGAGGAAGCTCAGGTTCTTTCTTGCATCTCGTCTTTGGTTACTCTGGATATGCAAGATCATCTTATGGGGGACATTTATTTGGAGGAACTTGAGGGGATAGTGTTTTGGATGAAGAAGGGTAAGGCCCTTGGCCCAGATGGCTTCCTGATTGAGTTCTTCCAAGAATTTTGGGACATTATTAAGATTGATCTTCTGGCGGTGGTTCAAGAGTCTCAAAGAAGTAAATAGATGCTGAGAGCCCTGAATTCTACCTTCCTTGCTCTCATTCCCAAATGTGAGGGGGCTGATAGATTGAGCCACTTCTGTCCCATCTCCCTTTGTAATGTGGTTTTTAAAATTATCTCCAAGCTGATAGGCTAAAAAAGTGGCTTAAGGTGTTAATCTCTAAGGAGCAAAGTGGTTTTGTGGTAGGACGACAAATTTTGGATGGGGTTGTTATTGCAACATAAACTATACATTCTATGGCTAACTCTAGGGATAAGGCTATGTTTATTAAGTTAGATATGGCTAAAGCTCATGACAGAGTTCGATGTTCGTTCCTACATATGATTCTGGTTGCCTTTGGCTTTGGAGAGGAGTGGATTAAATGGGTTATGAGCTGTGTTATGTCGGCCTCTTTCCCTATCTTAATTAATGGGGAGCACTCAGAGCTGTTTGGTGCCTCCCGTGGACTGTGGTAGGAGGACCCTCTCTCTCCTTACTTGTTTCTTCTTTTTGTAGAAGGTTTGGGTTGTTTATTAAGAAGGCATGTGGGTTTGGGCTTTATTTAGGGGTGGAAGTGGGGTGATGATTTACCCACTCAGTCTCATTTGCAGTTTGTGGACAACACTACTTTGATGGGTATGGCTACCATTCCTGAGGCTGTGAATATGCATAAGGTTCTGGATATTTATCTAATGGCCTTAGGGAAATTGCTTAATGAAGACAAGTCTTCCATTTTTTTCTTCAACACAGAGAGGCTATTCAAAGGAGGATTGCTCACATTCTTCATTTTTAGATTGGGACCCTTCCCCTGTCTTATCTTGGGATTCCTATATCTATTGGTCGGTTACCCAGGGAGATGTGGCAACCCATTTTGGACAAATTTCGGGTGAGAGTTTCCCATTGGACCCACCGTTGGTTTTAGTTTGCAAGAAGAGTTCAGTTGCTTAAATCAGTTGTTCAGGCTTTACCCATTTATAGGTGTATGATTCAGGTTTCTCTATTGAGTTTTGTTAGGGATTTGGATACCCTAGCAAGACAATTTTTATGGGCTGGTAGCTTATTGTCGTCTAAGTGGAGCTTGGTCAAATGGGACATTGTGTGTTGCCCAAAGTAGTAATATGGTGGTTTGGGACTACAACAGTCGGTGTTGTCTGGTATGGCCTTGGCTGCTAAATTATATTGGCAGTAGTGTGTTGAATAGGATCGAGGCTGGTCTAGGATTCTGTCTCATAAGTATTTCCATGGTATTCCTCAGAAAGAGATTCCCTGCTATCCTCTGATGGGGAAAGGTTCAACAATTTGGACAACTCTCAAGAAGTGTGATGCTCTTGTTAAGGAGGGTCAATTTTGGATATGTGAACATGGAACAAAGATCTAGTTTTGGTTTGATTCTTGGGATGGTCATCCCCCTATTGTCTCCCAGTTTGCTCATTTGCAAAATTTGTGCCAAAGATTCTGTGATGCGGGTTGGTTGAGGGTTAGTGACTTTAAATTTCTATCTTTGTAAGGACAATTAGTCTCTAATAGGTGGAAAACTCTTGATGAGTGGCTAGTGAGGGATATGGCAGAGGACTATGAGGAGTTGTATAATATTCTTTTCGGTATCCATTGTTGTTCTCTCATGGGGGAGGATGTCCTCTTGTGGGCTCCCAACCCAAGGGGATTTTATACTATTGCTTCTGGATACCAGTGGCTTCTTTCTCAGAGGTTCGAGGGGGTGGAGGTTTAGTGGCAGAAGTGGGTGTGGAACAAGTTTTCTTGGCCTAATGTAATTGCTTCATCTAGACTCTGGCCTAGAATAGGTTCTTCACATGGGATAATATTCAGAAACGGGGCTTCCAAGGCCCTTCTATGTGTGTTCTTTGTAGGTGTGGGGAGGAGGATTCTTTTCACTTGTTTTTTTAGTGTTCATTTTCTTTGTAGCTTTGGCACTTCTGGTGGGGTGTTTGGAATTGTCCTTGTATTCATGCTGACTCTCTCATGGACTTTTGGGCTAGAAATGGAAGTCTCCCCTCGGTTTCTCCCTTTCTGCAAGATGAATGGTATGTTGGACCTATCTTCTTGCTGTGGCAGGTATGGCTAGAGAGGAATAGAAGGATCTTCAAAGGTGAAAAATTGCAGGTCCATCAGGTGTGGTTTAGAGTTTTAGGTATGCTTCATGAGACAATTGAGGTTAAGGGGGAGGTGGTGCTTCAGCTAGAGAAGTGGGATGCTGTCATGTTGGACAGGTTGGGTTTCCATGGGTGGTCGTTGGGTTTTGTGTGTTGTAGGAGAAGGTTGCAGGTATGGCAAAGAGTTCAGAGGAGGGGGAGATGGTAGCCCCCTCCTGCTGACACTTTGAAGATTAATACTGATGGTTCTTCCATGGGTAATCTTGGGCCTACTGGTATTGGTGGTGTTGGTTAGGACTCTTATGGTTCGGTGGTGTTCCTTTTTTTTGTCCATAAGGGTGACAAAACTATTAACCTCATGGAAGGTTTGGCTATCCTCCATGCTTTGGAGCAAGCGTAGGATTAAATGCGAGTCAGATTCCCAGGTTTTGATTGATTTTCTTAATAGACAAAATGTGTTAGATGTTATTTGGAAGTTGGCTGGGCTGGCGGAGCAAATTTTGCTGATTTGTTCCTTGTTAGAGATGGTTTCCTTTGTCCATATTCCTAGGGAATGGAATGGGGTTGTAGATTGTTTGGCCAAATGGGCCTCTGAGCACTTGGATGAATGGAAGATTGATGAGTGGCCTTAGATCTCTTATGAGTTACGTATGGATCTAGAGAGGGTTCTTGGAAAGGATAAAGATGGTGATGGTTCTATATGACGGTGCTCTTTGCTTGATGGGCTTTTTGTGCCTTCCTGGGTTCTTACCCGTTGTTGGGTTGTAATGCTTTCTTTTGATTAATAAAGTTCTTACCCCCTTTTTAAAATAAAATAAAATAAAATAAAATTACAGATGGATTTTTAACCATTTTTTAACAGCTCGCCAAATCAGGGTACTTCCTTTGTAAACTAACCCTGCCAACTATATTGTTGCATTGAGAAAATATTAAAATAATACATCATGTGAGATCATATGGTCATAAAATTAAATCTGGGAGCATTTAAGGCAAAAATATTAGGTGGGTTGTCTTTAGATTTTGAAAATTTGTAACTTTTTTTTGGCTGCATTTTTTGATTGGCGGATATATGTGCAAAATTGGACTGTCATTGACTGAACCATTGAACCACTGAACCATTTAACCATTGATCCTTTTTTATGTTGGTTTGAAGGTTCAAAATTAAAAAATTTTCCCACAATATTCTTCATTAATCACTTTGCCTTTACATTCTCATGTGCGTTGAACCTTTGAACCGCAAGGTTCAATCCGAAGGTTCAGAATTACAAACTTAGGTGAACATAAAGACGAAAGTCATGAGATTTTTAAATAACAAATCTACAACTTGGGGAAGTGATTTTTTTTTTGTAAAATTTCCAAGTTCAAAAATTGGGGTAACACCTACAATATTCCTCAAAATGCTCAGGTTACTGCTACTGAGATCAAGGATGTTAAACATAACATAAGAGCTAAGGAAGCATTGTTGAGTGCCTTGACCGATTCAGAGATGACTAATGTGATGGGTCTAAAGACTGGACATGAGTTCTAGGAGAAGTTAGAGAACTTGTATGAAGGAGATAAACATGTCAAAGTTGCTAAGTTGCATATCTTGAAAGGAAAGTATGAGATGCTGAAGATGGGAGATGATGAGAACATATCAACTTTTATGGCTGAGGTGAATGAACTTGTTATGAAAATTAGATGTGTTGATGGACCTCTTGAGGAAGATGATATTGTTGCTAAAGTGCTGAGATCTTTGCCTCCTGCTTATAAATCTAAAGTTGTTTCTATTGATGAGATTTAGACTGTGACTACTATGATAAGAGATAGGTTGGTTGGTAAGCTTGCAAATTTGAGTTGAGTGAATTTGGAGAATTACATGGTAAATTTGAGATTGCATTTATAGCCTCTGTATCCAGGAAGCAGAAGTATGATCTGAGAGAGAATTCATCTAGGGTTTCAAGATATAAAAGAGAAATTTAGAGAGATGGAAGAACAGGAAAGAGAGTTGGATGAGCTTGAAGCACTTATTGCTCGAAGATTTCCTAAGAGAACCGATAAGTATGATGGAAAGTTACCTTTGAAATGTTTATCTTGTAATAAGATAGGACATTTTTCTTCTAGGTGTCCTGAAAGAATGTTAAGGTATGATAAGCATGAAAGGCATGATAGATCTGATAAGCATGATAGATATGACAAGCACGATAAGTACGATAAGCCCTATAATCCTAACCAAAAGTACATATATTAGAAGAGATGTTATTACGCTGCTGATGAAGGTGTGATAGATGAAGAGTCTGAGAATGAGAATTCAAAAGATGAATTTGTATTTATTTCTATCAAGGAAGATGATCCGATACCTGTGAATTCTACAAGCTGCATTGTTGAGGAGAAAGCTTTGGTTGCTAAGATTGAAGAGAAAGATGAATGGGTAACTAACAGTGGTTGTTCACATCATATAAAAGTTGATAAATTGTTTTTTGTGAATATGCAGAAGTATGATGGTGGTATAGTGAGATTTAGAGATGATAAAACTTGTGTGATTTGTGGTAGAGGTTCTATTATTTTGATGGTAAGCATAATATTGATGATGTCCTATATGTTGAAGGTTTGAAGCATAATCTTCTGAGTGTTGGATAGATGGTTGTTAAGTTATATGATTTGCATTTCAAGAATGGTAAATGCAATATTTTGAATGCCTCTGGTATAGAGATTGCATCAGGGACTAAGACTAAAGGTAATATCTTTCACTGGAATGCTGGTGAGAAAAGTTGTTCGATTGCTCAGATAGATGAAAGTTAGTTATGGCATAGAAGGATGTTTCATGTTAATTTTGACTGCATGATAAGGATAAGTTCTACTCAAGCTGTTAGAGATTCGCTTAAGATTGTGAAGCCTTCTAATTCGGTTTGTAAGGAATGTTAGTTGGGAAAGCAAACAAGAACTTCATTTAAGAGTAAGAAATATACATCTAATGGATTGTTAGATCTTGTGCATATTGACTTGTGTGGTCCTACAAGAGTGAGAAGCATGCAGGGTGACAGGTATTTCATGTTATTAATTGATGACTACTCTAGAATGATGTGTGTTACTTTTCTAAGGGAGAAATCAAAAGACCTAGAGAAATTGAAGATATTCAAAACTAACATAGAGACAAAGATAGGGTTGAAGCTGAAATGTATGAGATTTGTCAGAGGAGGAGAATTCACATCCGGTGAGTTTGATTCATTTTGTGAGAGGAATGAAATTAGAAGAGAATTATCTGTTCCTAGAATCCCTCAGCAGAATAGAGTTGTTGAAAGGAAGAACAAAACTATTTTGGATGTTGTTAGGAGTATGTTGATTGAAGAAGATGTTCCAAAGACCTTTTGGAGAGAAGTTGTTAGCACTGCTATTTACACATTCAACCGGGTGCATATAAAAGGTGATTCCAGTAAGACTCCTTATGAGTTATGGTTTGGTCATGTTCTTACAGTTAGATATTTTAGAGTTTTTGGAAGCAAATGTTATATTAGAAATGATGAGGATATAGGAAAGTTTGATGCAAGATGTGATGAAGGAATCTTCTTGGGATATTCTACTAATAGCAAGATCTACCAGTGTTATAATGAGAGGTTGAAGAAGATAGTGGAAAGTGCAAATGTGAAGGTTGATGAATGTCATGGAAAGAAGATCAGAGATATGAGTTTGATGATCAAGATGTTATTTCAAAGCCTGTGCAAATTGAGATCTTGAAGTAGAATGCCCTGATAGAGGCGGTTAATCCAGATATTTCTGCTGCCGGTGAAAAAGTTCAAGAACCCGAGAATCAGAACAATCTGAAGACTCCAAGGTATGTGAAACTGAATCATTTAGAAAATCAGATTATTGGTGATAAAAAAGGTGTGATGACTAGGAGAAGGATTGTTGCTAAAGAAATATGCTTGATTTCCAAGATTGAACCTAAAGATGTTGCAAAAACATGTAAGGATGAGACTTGGATAAAAGCTATAGAAGAAGAATTGAATTAGATTGAGAAGAATAACACATGGGTGCTTGTTCTGAAACCTAAAGACAAGAATGTGATTGACACAAAATGGGTGTTCCAAAATAAATTGAATGAAGCTGGTGAAGTGGTCCGAAACAAAGCAAGGATGGTATGTAAAGAGTGTTCTCAGATGGAAGGAATTGATTATGAGGAGACTTTTGCTCTGGTAGCTAGAATTGAAGATGTTAGATTATTTCTTGCTTTTTGCTTATAAGAATTTCAAGGTATATTAGATGGATGTTATGTTAGCATTTTTGAATGGTGATTTGGAAGAGGAAGTCTACATTGAGCAACCAGATGGATTTTCATTATCAGATGAAGGACATATGGTATGCAGAGGGAAGAAAGAATTGTACGGATTGAACCAAGCCCCTAGAGCCTGGTATGCTAGATTGGACAAGTATTTGATGAAGTTAAGATTTTGTAAAGGTACTGATGATAGTAATTTATGATTTGAGTATGAAATTTGCTTACGATATGTAGAAAGAGTTTGAGATGTCTATGATAGGTGAGATGAAATTCTTCTTGGGATTGCAGATTACACAGACTAGTAAAGGAATTTTCATTTCTCAATCTAAGTATGTGAATGAACTATTGAAGAAGTTTGGATTAGATGATTCTAAACTAGTTGTAACTCCTATGGTGACTGGATGCAAGTTGTTTAAGAAAGATGAATCTCTAAAAGTTAATTAGACCTTGTATAGATCTATAGTTGGTAGACTGTTGTATTTGACTTAGACTAGACCATATATTATGCATGTTGTTTGTGTTTGTGCTAGATTTCAAGCCAATCCTAAAGAGAGTCATGTTATTTTTGTGAAGAGGATTTTTGATATTTGAAGGGGACAATTGACTATGGTTTGTGGTATCTAAAGAAAGATGATTTCATGTTATGTGCTTATACTGATGTTGATTGGGTAGGTGATGTTCATGACCAGAAGAGCACTACTGGTGGAGCTTTCTTTCTAGGAAAGAAGTTGGTTTCATGGTTCAGTAAGAAACAAGATGCTATATCTCTATCTACTGCTGAAGCTAAATACATTGCTGTTGCTAGCAAATGTACTCAGGTAGTTTGGATGAAGAATATGTTGAAGGACATTAGGGTTGTTTATGATGAGCCTACAATTATATATTGTGACAACTCAAGTACTATTAATATTTCCAAGAATCCGGTATTGCATTCTAAGATAAAGCATATATCAATTAAGTGTCACTTCTTGAGGGAGAAAGTCAATGATGAAGAATTCAAATTGGAGTATGTATATACAAAGGATAAGGTTGCAAATATTTTTACTAAGCCTTTTCCTACAGATACATTTGTATATTTGAGAGACAAGTTAAGGGCCTCTTCCTTTCTTGATGAGAACTAGATGCATTGAAATGCATCAATTTGATGGACTTCATTGTCTTATCTTCTTATCCGGATTGATGAGTTGGTGCTGCTACTCAACCATAGTAGTCAGTGAGTTGTTTAGATTTGTGAGTTTATCCTAAGGGGGGGAGATTGTCCTTCTTAGAGGGAGAGAATAATGATTTGTATTTTTTCTTTGGCATTGTTGTCAAAGGGAGAGAGAAGCATGTGAAAATTGCCTTATGTTTGAAGCTTTGTGTGCATGATCTTAGGGGGATATACTGTTGGAGATTGCTTATATTGATTCATTCCTTTGCATTGATTGTTTTTCACATTAATATGTTTCCATAAATACCAAAGGGGGAGATTGTTGGATATTGCTGCTGAAAAGATATGTTGTTGTCATTGATGTCAATATATTCCTGTATTTTGGTGATGCAGAGAGTTGTTTTGGTGTTCCGGTGTTTGCAGAGAGTTGAGTTGGTTGTGTTGCGGTGTTCTGGTGTTTGATCTGTTGAGCTCTGGTATGATTATATCTTGTGTTGCATATTTGGGAGAGTGCTTGGGATATTTGTGTGTATCTTCAATTCAGGTGGTTCGTGATTTGGTGCTCTGCAAGTTATCTTTCTAGTCCGAGTTGCTGCTGTTGAGTGTTAGCGTGTTGCTCGATGAATATTTGATTAAGTGGTGTTGGTGCCGCTATTGTGGATGGTTCTAATGTTCTTGTTGGTGTTTCCTAATTGTGTCCTATTTGTTTTGCTAGTCTGCATTAATTATTGTGCATGTTATTGAAGATCTTATGGGTTCAGTGATATTCTTCATTTTATGCGGTATTTTCAGTGGTGTAGCATGTTGCAGTTGATCTTGGCAAGATTTTTGGTGGTGTTTCGTGTTTAAGGAATTGATTTGGGTCAATGATATGTCTTCTATGGAATTGTACTGGTCTAGTGGTTAATTTATGTATCGTGCGATGTAATTTTGTAATTAGGTGTTAAGGGTTGAGCCGACCTTGTAGTCAAGGTTGATGATTTGTATAAATATGTGTTATATTCATATAATTTGGGTATCATGGTTGTGTTTGCATTATCAAAGAGTGGTGTATGTGCAAATAAGAGAATTCATCTTTTGATGTGGTGTATTGAGCAAAGAGTGTTGTAGGGCAGACAATTGTGCTTAACCGGAACTGTTATTAGGCATTTGGAGATACTATTATTTCAGTTCATCTGAACTAGATTGTAGTTTGAATATTATTGTAAGGTAGTGAACCTTCCCTGAGGGTTGTAGCCTGCTGAGTCATTATATTTTGAGTAGTAAGCTCTAGGTAGTGTGCCTGGATGCATGTGCATTCCCCATTGTAATATTTACACATACTACTGTAGAGTATCATCTTATTATGGGTAGGTTCCCACCATGGTTTTTCCCTTAACTAGATTTTCCACGTCAAAAATATTGGTGTTATGTGTGTTGTTGTTATTGTGTTTATCTTTATTCTTGTTGTAGTTGATCAAATTTGAGATTATGCTTAATTTGTTTTATCCGGTGAAAATTGATTGACCCCCCCTCTCAGTTTTCCTTCATTGTTGTTGCCATCATCTTGTTCTTATTCATTTGTAATAGGATAAATGACATAGTATGCTCTGAAGCATAGCAATATATAATGAAATCCTTGCTAAAATATGGGTGCACTAGCACAAGAGAATGTGCAATGGCTCTCTTAATGTCTTCAAAAGACTTCTAACCAGAATCATTCTACTTGAAGCATTGTCTTTCTTTCATCATGTCAACTATGTGTTTAGTTATCTAAAACAAATCAAGGACAAATCTCCTCAAGAAGTTCACTTGACCAAAGAAAGATTTTGTGCCTATTCTGCTAGAAGGTAGGCTCAACTGCTAGATAACCCTCATTCATTTAGGGCCAATCATAATCCCTTCTTTAGAAACAATGTGGCCAAGAAGCTTGCCCTTTATAACATAAAACACATACTTTTTGGGATTCAAGGAGATATCATGCTCCTTGCATCTTTGTAGAATCACTTCCAGATCTTTGAGATATTTTTCTCTCCTTTTAGAGAAAATAGTTAAATAATCTAAGTACATATTGTTCAAAATTTGGAGGAATTGATTGTGTTGCATTGATGTTTGTCATTGATGTCAACACTAGCTTCTTTGGTTGTCTATCAGATTCTGGTAGAGTGGTTGGATTTTGATGATGATCGGGAGATTGGTCTCCGGTATATTCTGATTGGTGGAATTTGTTTGGTTCAGTTATTCATGTCGATCAGATGCATGTCACATTTAGTTGGTTTGGGATTTGGTTATCCGAAAGCTATCATATGTTCTAGTAAGCCTTTTGGTTACCGGTAAGGGTTCTATCGGTAGAGCTTCATTGAAGATATTTTGATAGATTCGATAAGTGGTGTTGGTGCAACTTCTAGAAGGTTTTCAAGATGCTGATGGTTATCCTAACAATTGGTATCTGATCTTGGTCCTCTCTGCAGAATCTTAACCTCTTGAGGAAGATCCTATGGCAAGTAATCATTCAACTTCAATTACTTACCGGAAGGACAACCCTAGGCTTGAAGGAACAAATTACAGAGTATGGAAGCTTTAGATGGAGACTCATCTGAGATGTCTTAGCAAGGAGAGTTGGGAGATCACTGAGAAAGTCTATACCCCTAATGATCCAGAATTTTGTAACCCTCCTCTGACATAATTAGATAAGAACATTGAAAGTTATTGTAGAGCTAGAGAAACCCTTTTGAGCATCCTTTCAGATCAGCAAGTAATGGGATTAATGAACAAATCATTTACAAAAGCTATATGAGATAAGTTGGAGACTCTGAATGAAGGTGACCCTACTGTTAAAATTGCTAAACTTGATGGTTACCAGGTAAGGTATGAGAACCTGAGAATGGAGGAAGATGAAAGAATTACTACTTTTATAGAAAGTGTCAATGAAATTGTTTTGGGAATTCAATGATGTGGTGGATCTCTAAGCGAAGATGAGATTGTTTCTAAATTATTGAGAGCTTTACCATCTTCTTACAAGATGAAGGCTACTACAATTAATGAGCTGAGAACAATGTCTAACACTGTCGTTGTAGTCACATAAATCTATCCACTTAATTAAATGAATATTTAGTATTTATTTGATTATTTAACCATCAATCAATAATTAATTAAATTAATATTTAATTAATTCATCTGAACCCTCTTCTCCTATTAATTAAATAAATTATTCAATTTATTTGATTTAATTCACTTAACCAAATTCAGACCATTAATTAAATAAATAAATCATATTTATTTAATTAAATATTCTCTCACATTTAAATAAATTAATATTTATTTAAATCCCCCAAAATCCCACCTCTCACATTTAAATAAATTAACATTTATTTAAATCACCTTTATCCTCTACCAACTTGCATTTTCCTACAAATGCAAGTTGCACAATTATTTTAAATAAATAATTTATTTAAATCACCTTTATCCTCCACCCACTTGTATTTTCCTACAAAAGCAAGTTGCACAACTATTTTAAATAAATTATTTATTTAAAATCCTATTTATCCTCACCCACTTGAAACCTTTAATGGTTTCCCTTAAAGTATTCAAACTTGATGGCTTTAAAGTCTTCAAACTTGATGGCTTCCTTCTATAATCTTCTTAAGACTTTAATGGTTTTCCTTAAAGTCTTCAAGCCTTTAATGGTTTCCCTCAAAGTCTTCAAGCATTTTAATGCTTTATCTTCATTTTTCTCATTTAAATAAATTAATATTTATTTGAATATTTATCCAAATGCAAATTACACCATTTAATTGAAATAAATGATTTTATTTTAATTGAAAATACCAAAATTTCTCCCACTTGCATTTTCCTACAAAATCCACTTGCATGCCTAAACCCCTTCTAGAATTTTCTAATCACTTCTAAATAACCTAACCCCTTCTCTAAACTTTGTCACATTCCTAAGCAAAAGGGAAGTCACTTCTCAAACCCTCAAAGTCTTTGATACCATTAAAGGCTTTCAACCTTCAACCACTAAATGGCTCAAAGTCTTTGATAACCATTGAAGGCTTTCAACCTTCAACCACTTAATCCCCAAAGTCTCCAATAACCATTAATGGTTACCTCAAACCCTCTCACATGGTTAAAACATTTGTTTTGACTCAACCTCTACCCAACCCAAAGGTCTCATCAGGCCATTAATGCTTTGACCATGATTATCTCTTAAACATTTGAACAAAGGTTTATCCTTGGATTAACTCTTAATCGAGTGGGTAATCTTAATTTGGACTTGACCCTTAGCCTCTAGATAACCATGAGGTCTTCTCAGGCCTTTAATGCCTCCAACCTCTTCTCTCAACCCAATCCTATGTTGACACTTGTCACCATTTTATTGGTGCCAATTATGCACATGGATCCCCAACTTTCAAACTTGGCCCTTGATTAAACCATTCAATCTTAACCCTTCATTTCCCCATTTCTTCTATAAATAGAACCCTTCTCCTCAAGCAAAAAAAGAGAAGCATTAGAGTATTGTTGTTATACTGGCATTAGCATAGAGCTTTTTCATAGCATCGCTATCTACTCTTGCATAGTATTTGCTTATCATATTCAACCATCTTGAATCTCCATATGGCATCCATGGCTAGTGCTAAAAGCTGAGAGCTACACTCATTTGGGACTTGGAGAGGAGAGGAACAAGGGAGAAGCAACTATGAGCATCTTGATTAGCTATTTTATTCTATGTTTATATGCTTTCTATTTCATGCTTAATATCTCTCTTGATATGCCTGTTTAGGATAATCTTTTGTTGCTAACACTAACGTTTGTTTCTTGTGCTCTTGTGTGTGTTGCCATCAAACAAATTTTCTAATCCTTTTTGCAAAGCATCATTTGGTGAACCCGACGTGAATCCAAACACCAAAAAGATCAACTTTTTTTTTTAACCAATAACATGTTTGAATGTTGAAAATGTCGCACAGGTTGCGTTTTTGACACTGTTTTGGTGCGTTTGACATTATTTTGGCGCTATTCACCCTATTTCAGTGCTTTTGCCTTCTCTTGTCTTTCCCTTTCTTTTAGTGCGTTTTTGTTAAATAGCGCCTTTGTTCAAACGCAGACTAGCGCTATTGTAACAGAACATTGTACAAATCACCTTGTAACCAAAAAAAAAAAAAAAAAAAAATTAAGCTTGTAGAAGCCCACCAAATAGGCGGATTTTACTAACTATTTTTCTCTTTTGTGCAAATTTAAATTAGATTAAAAAGTAGATTTATATTTCTTACTAACTTGTTTTTGAAGTTGGTTTTAAAAAAATGAATTCACTTTTTATTTTGGTTTAAAATTAACTTCACATTTCAAATTTGGGCTTTTAAAAAAAAAGAATCACACATTTGTTTGGGCCTCTTAAAAAGAATTTCATTGTTCCAAGGTAAAAAGAACCACAAACTTATACAAAACAACTTTATTTCTTGCAAGTTAGGAAACAAACTTTGTTTTGGTGCTTAAAATCAACAAAACAAAATTTATTTTCTTGCATCAACTTAAAAGAAATTTACAATCAACACTTTGTTTTGGGGGCAATCTAAAAAGAACAAGCCATTTTTCCTTCAAGCTCAAAAACAATTTTACTTTGAGCAAGACGTGTTTTTAATTCAGTTGACTAGGATTTCAAAGTTCCTAGTTTACAAAATATTTTGTCTTTGAAGTTAAAAAGAACACCATGACTGTTGGAGCAACATCTCCAAATAGTTAGATCACATTGCAATGACAGATTAAAAAGAACAAGTGTTTTTCATGCTTGGCACACTTGTGCAAAGAGTTGGTCGAGTGGTCCTACTTCTAACACACACTATCCTCTCCCTTGGCTTTCGTGGTCCTAGGTGCAAGAGAAAAGTGTTAGTAACACTCAAAATTTTATCTTTTTAAGAGAGGCCTGCCAAGGGATCGATACTCTTGGGAACGACCTCGAGCGGTAAATCCTTTGAGCCTCTATAGAAATCAGGTGAGAGCAAAAGCTGTAGCCTTGGGTATAGCTGTTCCTACAGTGTAACTGGCCGAAAGGACAAATGGGCCCCACCACTAGTTACAAGGCTCTTAAGCTAGTCACTGCAGAATGAACTTATGTCCAAAAACATGGAACATGACTAAATACCTTTAAGTAGTAGCCCACTCGTTCTATTGATTGAGGATATTTGCAATATAATTTAGTGCAAGAGCATAGATGGTTTTGCTCCCAAGATACTCACCATACATATTTCCTTGAGTAGAAACATAGCTTTTTGAAAAGTCACTTGTGGCTTGATAAAAGTGGTGACTCCCCCATCATAGGGATCATCTATTTGTTATGCTCATGCAAGACTTAGTATATCACATGCTTACCTGCCACGGCGGGATTCATAAGGTATGTAGTACCAAAGTCGAAGAAATATCAAGATGTGGGCTAAATTTATCACAACTGGCCATTTCACCTTAGGGATAAAAAGTGTTTGAAGTGTGTTCGTTTTAAAGACCAAGTACAAATTGAGCCAACTTCAGGCTTTGGAAATACACCTTAAAATACATCTAAAGGAAGGGTCATATACAAGTCCAAAGATTGGGTTGATCTAGACCCATACTCATTTGTGCCTTTTCGACAACATTCTTGTGTTTGTGTGCTTGCTTTGTTTTCTTGTCAAATAAAAATCAGAAAATCACTTCCCAAAAACAAAGTATTCATCCAACCAAACATCTGTCAAAACAACCAAAAACATCAAAAACAAGGTACAAACAACAAAGAGTCAAATTTTATGACCATTCTTCACATCTTGCGAAAGAAGAAGCATCATCAGAATATCAACTTGAAAAGAAGACCATTGAGCTCAAAGGCTTTGATCAAACGAAGGAAATTCTTCTATATCAATAGACAAATCTCTGTCTCCCATAGAGTTTTCTTGCGTCACATGTGTCTCTACCTTCAAGGAAAAACAAACGAATTTGATTCCAAATCATTGAACCGTAGAGATTTTATGCAATATAGAGCTCTGAGTTATCACAAAAACCAAGGAGGAAAGATTAATCCCAACTTCTTCCCAAACGTCTGTATCACATACAACACAGCAAAAACAGAAACACACATACACTCCCTTAGGGGAACCCATTGAAACAGTATTGCGACAACTCCTCTCTCAAAATTTGGTCACTCGACCTAAGCTATCAAACTATGAGCCTCAAGTCAAACCAGCATGGTGGAGAGATACTGAACACTGTGAATTCCATCAAGGAAGAGGGCACAAGACAAGTAATTTGCACCGATTGAAAGATCTCATTCAGGATCTTATTGATCGAGGAGAAATTGAAATTGAAGGACATAACCCTAAAACAACCAATAATGATCATTTGATGTTCAAAAATCCACTTCCATCACAAGATCAAAGGGATCCTTCCACTTCCAGGCGAGGCACTGATACCACTGATTATACGCAGGCTGCGTATAATTACACTGTAAATCATCTGTATGATGCCAATGAACAAGTTGCAACCATAACCTTCAAAAATCCCAACTCAAATTGCAATGTTGTTACACGTCGTGGCAAAGTTACCATCAAGGCAGCTCCACAAGGCACCACCTCCATCCCAAAGCAGTACAATCTTGTGGAACAATTAGACAAAACCCCTGCACTTATATCCATTTTAGAGCTTTTGCGTCTATCGCCATCTCATAAAACTATCTTGGATCAAGCACTCCAAGAAGCGTCAGTCCCCGCAAATCTAAATACGGACCAATTTCAAGCTATGGTTGGAAGTCTAAAGTCATCACCTTGTCTCACTTTTTCTGAAAGTGACAACTCTTCCTTCCAACAACCACATAATGCCTCACTCCACATCGAAGGATTTATTAACTAGCATAGGATCAAGCGAGTCTTGATCGATAATGGAGTAGGCCTGAATATTTTCACACTGTAGTTGGTCACAGCATTGGGATATGCGGTCAAATCAGTGGATCCTCGTCAGAAGATCACAATCAAAGCCTAAAGTCATCACCTTGTCTCACTTTTTCTGAAAGTGACAACTCTTCCTTCCAACAACCACATAATGCCTCACTCCACATCGAAGGATTTATTAACTAGCATAGGATCAAGCGAGTCTTGATCGATAATGGAGCAGGCCTGAATATTTTCACACTGCAGTTGGTCACAACATTGGGATATGCGGTCGAATCAGTGGATCCTCGTCAGAAGATCACAATCAAAGCCTATGACGATGCAAAGCGTTCATCCAAAGGAGCTGTGGTACTACCAATCCGAGTGGGCCCCATGGTAAAGCACATCATTTGTCAGGTTCTGGACCTTCCTCTGCCATACAATCTATTGTTAGGAAGACCTTGGATACATGCCATGCAAGCCGTTCCATTTACCTACCATCAATGTATCAAGTTCCCACATAACGATGTAGAGATCACAATTCTGGGTGACGCAAATCCCTTTGCATATTGCCATAATATCAACCATCAACCAGAGATTACCGTTCCTAATAATAGAAAAGCCATTTCCTCCACATCATATATAAGTCCCGCCTCTGTTGCCCGTTCAAACATCATTATACCCAAGCAAGAAAAGCTTAAAATGAAGATAGCAGAGGAAGGTCCTGGGGAATACAACTTGAGTCAACTCTTTTGTATGGGACAAATGCCCACTTCTCCTAGAACTCATGGTAAACCACAGCAGGTACTCCAACAACCACTAAACATACCAGCATGTGCTTTGACACCTTTCGTTCTTGGAAAGAGTCAAGAGGAAGAAACACAAGATGAGGACCTGGCGGAATGGATCTATAAAGATCCCATTACCACTGATAAACCATGAGTTACACTTCCTATAGAACAGTATGGCAAAGGTCTCCTCATTATGCAAAGAATGGGGTATGATGGTCAAAGTGCTTTGGGATATTGCAAACAAGGACGACATGAACCCCTGCTGCCGGAATTCAAGCCCAAAGGTAATATAGGCCTCGGCTTTGAAAAAGAGATCTTTCCTAAACTCAAGTTCAAAGGAAAACCCAACAAACCATTTTGTCCACCTATTGCAAAGCGGGCACCTTTCATAATCAAAGCACCCTCAAGCACCATCCCAACAGCCCCACTGAGGCTCAAAACCCCAACACAACTATCACCAATGCCACTCATCCCATCAAACGAACTCGTCATCTCATCAGTCACACCATTAGTAGCAATAACTGTATCAACACCCGCAACAACATCTATAACACCAGCAGTCCCAATAGAAGCAACGGAATCAATATTACCAATACTCCCTATAATAGATTCCTTGATCCCCCTCAATCGCCCTGCAGCACCGATCATTACAAAGGTACATCAACCAATCACACCTGCGGTATTTAACTCAAAGGACATCCCAGTATGGTATAGTAATCGGATGCTGGAAAGTGATTAAGAGACTGACTCACATGAGTGGGAATTTGATTCTGTACAACTTAACACTTCAGATGAGGAAGACACATCACCACCTCCACCACACAAAGATATCCCTGTTTACGGAGAAGCACAGATAAAGACCACTTGGGTTCCTGAGCTGGAAACATCTTCCACAGACCCTACGTTTCATCCTACACCTGATTCTGACAGGGAGAGTACCATTAACGACCTTCACCATAATGTCTTAACCCTCACTGATACATCTAACACACTTAACCTAATCGATGAAGTAATGCCCATTATCCACCCCGAACTTATCGAATGGAACCAACCAAATCCCCCATGTCTTGACTTCTTCCAAAACGATGAGGCTATCATTGGCTTTTTGGAATTAAGGGATAACCTACCAAGCGGGGATCACAAAGCTGGATTCGCCATTGAACTTAATAGTGCAACATACTTCGGGGCGGATGCCAAACCTTTCAGCTGCAAAAATATAACACTAAAACATGGATCTTCTAGTGAAAACCACACTGTGGCACTGTTTGATCCGACAAAAGTAAAAAGAAAGAGCGTATCCAATGGTGAAAACCTCTCTGAGGCACCTGAGGATGAAGGGTTTGACATTCTCCCTGATAATACACAACAGGAACGATCCACAATTCTCATCGAGGAAACCAAAGAGTACAATGTGGGGACTCCTGAAAATCCTCATATCATACATCTGGCATCTCTTCTCACTCCAGAGGAACAACCTAAATTTATAGAGTTCTTCCAGAAGTGTCAGATCAACTTCGCATGGTCATATGCAGACATGCCTGGGCTTGATCCTAATTTAGTCATGCATCACCTCACCATCGCAGAAGGAGCCAAACCTGTCAAGCAGAAGCTTCGTAAGATGCATCCCCAGATTGCAGTGCTAGTCAAAACAGAACTCAAGAAACTCCTAGATGTTGGCTTCATTAGGCCAATTGATTATGCAGAATGGATCTCCAATATTGTGCCAGTTGGCAAACCAAAAGGGGGCATCCGCATTTGTACTGACTTCAGAGATCTAAATAAGGCCTGTCCTAAGGATGACTTCCCCCTACCAAATATCGACATCATAGTGGATCTAACAGCAGGACATGCCATGCTTTCACTCATGGATGGCTTTTCAGGATACAATTAGATAAAGATCGCACCAGAAGATCAACATAAGACAACCTTCACATGTCCATGGGGCACATATTGTTGGAATGTAATGCCCTTCGGTCTCAAAAATGCAGGAGCAACCTATCAAAGAGCAATGACCACCATCTTCCATGATATGATGCATACTATGATGGAAGATTATGTGGATGACTTACTAGCAAAATCACTCACCAGAGAAGGACATCTCCACATCTTAGATAAAATCTTTGATAGACTGGAACAATATCATGTTCGATTCAACCCAAAGAAATGTGTCTTTGGAGTAACCTCCGGGAAGCTTCTAGGATACATTGTCTCAAGCAAAGGTATTGAGGTCGACCCAGCAAAGGTAAAAGCAATCATGGATATGCCACCACCAAAGAATATCAGCCAGCTAAGGACATTACAAGGCCGACTTCAATCCATCCAAAGATTCATTGCACAATTGGCTGATAAGTGTCACCCATTTACACATCTGCTACACAAGAACATCCGCTTTCAGTGGGATGCCCGATGCCAGCAAGCATTTCAGACGCTTAAAAACTATCTCATGAATCCACCATTGTTGATGCCACCAGATCCAAGTAGACCATTGTTACTCTATATCTCGGCAACAAGTACAACATTAGGTGTATTACTGGCACAACATAATGCAGAAGGAAAAGAGTGTGCTATTTACTACATCTCTCGCACACTGGTAGGCTATGAACTCAATTACACCCCTATTGAGTGAGCTTGCCTAGCAGTAATCTTAGCAGCCACTAAACTAAGACACTATCTGTTAACACACAAGGTACAACTCATTGCAAAGATTGATCCACTCAAGTATTTACTCAGCAAAGCAGCATTGACAGGTCGCTTGGCCAAATGGATGATGATTCTAAGTGAATTTGACATTGAGTATGTAGACCGTAAAGCTATCAAAGGTCAGGTTATTGCAGATTAGTTGGCTGATGCGCCTTTCATAGGTGATCATCCTCTCATTTCCAATTTTCCAGATGAAGAGATATTCATGATCACAACAACACAACCATGGAAACTATATTTTGATCCTTCATACACTAGGCACGGCTCGGGGGTAGGCATTCTGTTTATCACACCTCAGGGTGATAGCATCCTGAAGTCTTACAGGCTCACATTTCCATGCACAAACAACATAGCAGAGTATGAGGCCTTGATCACAGGACTCATGTTAGCCGTACAATGGAAATTACAAGAACTACAAG
Source organism: Cryptomeria japonica (assembly GCF_030272615.1). Taxonomy (NCBI): domain Eukaryota; kingdom Viridiplantae; phylum Streptophyta; class Pinopsida; order Cupressales; family Cupressaceae; genus Cryptomeria; species Cryptomeria japonica. The sequence continues at coordinate 840,458,414 of NC_081409.1, read as the reverse complement.
TATATGGCGATTCCCAACTAGTCATTCGACAAGCAACTGATGAATATCAGACCAAAGATGATAAACTCATGCCATATAAGCAAATGGTGGACACTCTAAAGACATCATTTATTACTATCACTTTTGAGCAGATACCAAGAGATCAGAATCGAGCTGCAGACGCTATGGCTACCATCGCATCTCTCCTAGATTTTCCACAGAATTCAACACGCTACGAGTTCTTGGTCGAATAGCTTTGGATCCCCGCTTATGATATCCCCGAATCCGAAATGATATGTCGCCTTGTCGGTTCTGAATCCCCATGGTACGGTGAGTTCTACACCTATCTCCGCGATCACACCCTTCCTCCCAACCAATCAAAAAACCAACGTAAAACCTTCATTCGCCAAACTGCTTGATATACCATTATTGCCGAAACCCTATACCGACGCGGTCTTGATGGTACTCTCCTTCGATGTCTGGAACAAGATGAGATAACAAAGGCTTTGGAAGAGGTACATGAAGGAATTTGCGGGACTCACTCAAGTGGTCCATCACTAGGCAAGAAACTCATGCGAGCTGGATATTATTGGCCATCTATGGAAAAGGATTCCTACTACTTTGGCAGGAAGTGCAAGAAATGCCAAGTTCATGGCGACCTGATACATGCACCAGCACAGGAATTGCAACCAATCACAACACCATGACCTTTCTGTCAATGGGGCCTTGACCTTGTGGGTAAGATTCATCCATCTTCATCCAATGGCCATAAATTCATTATTACCGCCACCGAATATTTCACAAAGTGGATCGAAGCTGTTCCACTTACCCAAGTCACCGGCAAGCAGATCGCCTCATTCATCCTCAACTACATCATCTGCTGGTATGGTGTGCCCATGTCCATCATCACAGATAACAGTCTTCCTTTCAAAAATCAAGATGTCCGTGAACTTTGTGAGAAATTTCATATCCAACACCGCTTTTCCACTCCCTATTACCCACAAGGCAATGGTCAGGCCGAAGCATCCAATAAAAACATATTGAGGATCCTAAAGAAGACAGTCAATGATGCCGGCCGTGATTGGCATGTTCAACTAAATCCAGCGCTATGGGCATATCGAACTAGCATTCGAACCCCTACAGGTGCAACTCCTTATTCATTGGTCTATGGTACAGAAGCTATCTTGCCTATTGAGGTCGAGATACCATCATTACGGGTTTCCTTGCACAATCTCATCGATGATGAAGCCTACAGAGTATCCCGTCTTCAGGACTTAGAGTTACTTGATGAGAAACGACAAGCTGCATACAATCACCTCAAAGCCTATCAACAGCGCATGAGCAGAAGCTACAATCACCAAGTTAGATCTCGTACATTTGAGGTAGGTGATCTTGTTCTATGAGAGAATCCTCGTAACCAACCAAACAAAGAACATCAGGGCAAGTTTGAATCAAACTGGCTCGGCCCATATGTTGTCACTGCTGTATTCGGGTCCGGGGCATATCAGTTGGCTACATCAGAAGGAGAACCGCTTGCAGATCCAATCAACAGCATGCACCTAAAACGGTTTTATACCTAAGCTTTACAGAGCATCAGGCTCCCCTGCATACCAGAAAATACCAAAAACATTCAGAAAAATATCTTGAAGAAATACAAAAACATCAAAAGAGTAAAATAAAAATAAAAATCATGCATCTGAACGGTGAACAACCACTCTAGTGGCACCTTGGGTAAGTACGATGGTGAAAACCTGGCAAACAGGCGCCACTCATAAAGGCTATGGCTCCATTGTCTTTCAGACTTGTTGCGATCGCATCTACTTCATACATACATCCATCCATCCAAAACCATGGCTTGTTATTCCTCTGCAATTATGATGATACTCCATACATCTTGCATTCCGCTTTTTCATAGTCATGTCTAAAACTGGGGGCAATGCCTTTAACCTATTGATGGAAGTGGATTCTACATTGTCTTATGATTCATTAAGTTCTTCATTCAAAGCAATCGTCAAAAATAGAAAAACATTCTGTAGTCACATAAATCTGTCCACTTAATTAAATGAATACTTAGTATTTATTTGATTATTTAACTATCAATTAATGAATTAATTAAATTAATATTTAATTAATTCATCTTAACCCTCTTCTCCTATTAATTAAATAAATTATTCAATTTATTTGATTTAATTCACTTAACCAAATTCAGACCATTAATTAAATAAATAAATCATATTTATTTAATTAAATACTCTCTCACATTTAAATAAATTAATATTTATTTAAATCCCCCAAAATCCCACCTCTCACATTTAAATAAATTAACATTTATTTAAATCACCTTTATCCTCTACCCACTTGTATTTTCCTACAAAAGCAAGTTGCACAATTATTTTAAATAAATAATTTATTTAAATCACCTTTATCCTCCACCCACTTGTATTTTCCTACAAAAGCAAGTTGCACAACTATTTTAAATAAATTATTTATTTAAAATCCTATTTATCCTCACCCACTTGAAACCTTTAATGGTTTCCCTTAAAGTATTCAAACTTGATGGCTTTAAAGTCTTCAAACTTGATGGCTTCCTTCTATAGTCTTCTTAAAGACTTTAATGGTTTTCCTTAAAGTCTTCAAGCCTTTAATGGTTTCCCTCAAAGTCTTCAAGCATTTTAATGCTTTATCTTCATTTTTCTCATTTAAATAAATTAATATTTATTTGAATATTTATCCAAATGCAAATTACACCATTTAATTGAAATAAATGATATTATTTTAATTGAAAATACCAAAATTTCTCCCACTTGCATTTTCCTACAAAATCCACTTGCATGCCTAAACCCCTTCTAGAATTTTCTAATCACTTCTAAATAACCTAACCCCTTCTCTAAACTTTGTCACATTCCTAAGCAAAAGGGAAGTCACTTCTCAAACCCTCAAAGTCTTTGATAACCATTAAAGGCTTTCAACCTTCAACCACTAAATGGCTCAAAGTCTTTGATAACCATTGAAGGCTTTCAACCTTCAACCACTTAATCCCCAAAGTCTCCAATAACCATTAATGGTTACCTCAAACCCTCCCACATGGTTAAAACATTTGTTTTGACTCAACCTCTACCCAACCCAAAGGTCTCATCAGGCCATTAATGCTTTGACCATGATTATCTCTTAAACATTTGCACAAAGGTTTATCCTTGGATTAACTCTTAATCGAGTGGGTAATCTTAATTTGGACTTGACCCTTAGCCTCTAGATAACCATGAGGTCTTCTCAGGCCTTTAATGCCTCCAACCTCTTCTCTCAACCCAATCCTATGTTGACACTTGTCACCATTTTATTGGTGCCAATTGTGCACATGGATCCCCAACTTTCAAACTTGGCCCTTGATTAAACCATTCAATCTTAACCATAAATAGAACCCTTCTCCTCAAGCAAAAAGAGAAGCATTTTTAGAGTATTGTTGTTATACTGACATTAGCATAGAGCTTTCTCATAGCATCACTATCTACACTTGCATAGCATTTGCTTATCATATTCAACTATCTTGAATCTCCATATGGCATCCATGGCTAGTGATAAAAGCTGAGAGCTACACTCATTTGGGACTTGGAGAGGAGAGGAACAAGGGAGGAGCAACTATGAGCATCTTGATTAGCTATTTTATTCTATGTTTATATGCTTTCTATTTCATGCTTAATATCTCTCTTGATATGCCTGTTTAGGAAAATCTTTTGTTGCTAACACTAACGTTTGTTTCTTGTGCTCTTGTGTGTTTTGCCATCAAACAAATTTTCTAATCCTTTTTGCAGAGCATCATTTGGTGAACCCGACGTGAATCCAAACACCAAAAAGATCAACTTTTTTTTTTTAACCAATAACATGTTTGAATGTTGAAAATGTCACACAGGTTGCATTTTTGACACTGTTTTGGTGCGTTTGACATTATTTTGGCGCTATTCACCCTATTTCAGTGCTTTTGCCTTCTCTTGTCTTTCCCTTTCTTTTAGTGCGTTTCTGTTAAATAGCGCCTCTGTTCAAACGCAGACTAGCGCTATTGTAACAGAACATTGTACAAATCACCTTGTAACCAAAAAAAAATAAAAAAAAATTAGGCTTGTAGAAGCCCACCAAATAGGCGGATTTTACTAACTATTTTTCTCTTTTGTGCAGATTTAAATTAGATTAAAAAGTAGATTTATATTTCTTACTAACTTGTTTTTGAAGTTGGTTTAAAAAAAATGAATTCACTTTTTATTTTGGTTTAAAATTAACTTCACATTTCAAATTTGGGCTTTTAGAAAAAGAATCACACATTTGTTTGGGGCTCTTAAAAAGAATTTCATTGTTCCAAGGTAAAAAGAACCACAAACTTATACAAAACAACTTTATTTCTTGCAAGTTAGGAAACAAACTTTGTTTTGGTGCTTAAAATCAACAAAACAAAATTTATTTTTTTGCATCAACTTAAAAGAAATTTACAATCAACACTTTGTTTTGGGGCAATCTAAAAAGAACAAGCCATTTTTCCTTCAAGCTCAAAAACAATTTTACTTCAAGCAAGACGTGTTTTCAATTCAGTTGACTAGGATTTCAAAGTTCCTAGTTTACAAAATATTTTGCCTTTGAAGTTAAAAAAAACACCATGACTGTTGGAGCAACATCTCCAAATAGTTAGATCACATTGCAATGACAGATTAAAAAGAACAAGTGTTTTTCGTACTTGGCACACTTGTGCAAAAAGTCAGTCGAGTGGTCCTACCTCTAACACACACTATCCTCTCCCTTGGCTTTCGTGGTCCTAGGTGCAAGAGAAAAGTGTTAGTAACACTCAAAATTTTATCTTTTTAAGAGAGGCCTGCCAAGGGATCGATACTCTTGGGAACGACCTCGAGCGGTAAATCCTTCGAGCCGCTATAGAAATCAGGTGAGAGCGAAAGTTGTAGCCTTGGGTATAGCTGTTCCTACAGTGTAACTGGCCGAAAGGACAAATAGGCCCCACCACCAGTTACAAGGCTCTTAAGTGAGTCACTGCAGAATGAACTTATGTCCAAAAACATCGAACATGACTAAACGCCTTTAAGTAGTAGCCCACCTGTTCTATTGATTGAGGATATTTGCGATATAATTTAGTGCAAGAGCATAGATGGTTTTGCTCCCAAGATACTCACCATACATATTTCCTTGAGTAGAAACATAGCTTTTTGAAAAGTCACTTGTGGCTTGATAAAAGTGGTGACTCCCCCATCATAGGGATCATCTATTTGTTATGCTCGTGCAAGACTTAGTATATCACATCCTTACCTGCCACGGCGGGATTCATAAGGTATGTAGTACCAAAGTCGAAGAAATATCAAGATGTGGGCTAAATTTATCACAACTGGCCATTTGACCTTAGGGATAAAAAGTGTTTGAAGTGTGTTCGTTTTAAAGACCAAGTGCAAATTGAGCCGACTTCAGGCTTTGGAAATACACCTTAAAATACATCTAAAGGAAGGGTCATATACAAGTCCAAAGATTGGGTTGATCTAGACCCATACTCATTTGTGCCTTTGAGGCAACATTTTGGTGTTTGTGTGCTTGCTTTGTTTTCTTGTCAAAGAAAAATCAGAAATTCACTTCCCAAAAACAAAGTATTCATCCAACCAAACATCTGTCAAAACAACCAAAAACATCAAAAACAAGGTACAAACAACAAAGAGTCAAATTTTATGACCATTCTTCACATCTTGCGAAAGAAGGAGTGTCATTAGAATATCAACTTGAAAAGAAGACCATTAAGCTCAAAGGCTTTGATCAAAAGGAGGAAATTCTTCTATATCAATCGACAAATCTTTGTCTCCCATAGAGTCTTTCTACATCGCATGCGTCTATGCCTTCAAAGTAAAACAAACGAATTTGATTCAGAATCATTGAACCGCAGAGCTTTTATGCAATATAGAGCTCTGAGTTATCACAAAAATCAAGGAGGAAAGATTAATCCCAACTTCTTCCCAAACGTCTATATCACATACAACACAGCTCGAGAAATACCACCAACACCTGAAAGGGAAGAGGTAGAGTTTGTCCCATTTGTGACGCAAAATTTTTATTGAAGTTGAAAACATTTTCATCCATCATCTCACTCATACATCATCACTTCATCATCAATCCGTCCCAACTCTCAAAACATTAAGAGGTTCTTGTCCCAAGTTCTCTTTTAGATATTGCTTGAAATCAAACACATCACATCACTTTTTAGATTGTTTCTACATCTAGGATAAGCTCATCCTAAGAGACACATCTACGCAGGTTAAAACTAGTTCATGAGTGAATCCTCTCATTACTAGGTAGTTAAATCTGTAACACATCTCAGATTTCTCTACACCTTATCACATCAAAACTTATCAAACAAACAAGCAATTCAAAGAAGGAATTTTGGTTACATCCACCTTAAAAGTGTTAAGAGATCCACATGCAACACAATTCACCAACCATCAATCTCTCATTTCAACAAAAACTCATCATCATTTTCACACAACTTCAACAAAGACTCATAAACAAAATGGCTCAAACCCGATCACAGTCGAGACAACGAGAAATAGAAAGAGAAGAAGAAGAAGAGGAAAATCTCAATGAATTTCAAGAAGCACTTGGAGGAAATGCAGATGACGAAAACCCAAGGACTCCCACTCCTGCAACAATAGAAAGGGCTCAGCATAACCCTCTCTTTAACAGACTTTTTGACGAAATAGTCAGGAGCAATGCGGATGCTCACTTCTTAAGACTCGCTCAAGAAGGAGCAAAACTCCCCTCTGACTTTGATCTTGCCCAATTAAGACAAGCATCAAAAAGACAAAGTCGCCATGAAGAGGAAAGAGGTAGAGATCCCATCAGATATAACATTCCTCGAGGTAACCCACCACCTCCTCCTCCAAATGAAATGGAGATGTTGCGGCAACAAGTCGAGAATCTCACCCAACAACTTCATAGTGGTGTCAAGATTAACCAATTCTCACTCAATGACATCTGTCCCTATCCTTTTGATAGGAATCTTTACATGCCACCCTTTCCACGAGGATTCGAAACACCCAAATTCGAAAAATATAGAGGAAAGGGAGATCCTCGTGATCATGTCCGAGAATTTCATTCTGCTTGTCTCGAAGTAGCATATGAAGACACATACCTAATGCGCCTTTTTCCCCAAAGCTTGGGAGGAACAACCACATCATGGTTTTCCCGACTACCAGGTGGCATTAGAACATTTGAGGAACTCATCCAGAAGTTCCTAGCTCATTACTCTCATAACATTGAACGCGACATCACCATAGCTGATCTGTGCAACACCAAACAAAAACCAGGTGAACTATTCTCAGTATTCCTGCAACGATGGCGCCAAATGTCTAGCAGATGTTCTCTTCAGTTACCTGAACGAGAACTAGTGGAAATATTCATTTCCAACTTAAACGAAGAAATGGAATTTCACCTGGATGTCAAAGACACAGACTCTTTTAATGATATGATCACCAAGGGTTTGAAGTGTGAAAGGGCACTTATCAAGAAGGGACTCATCAAAATCTTTAATGAACCAAAAGATGGTCCTCGCCCACGCTTCAATAGCGATAAACCAAACTTCTGGAATAAAAACAAGAATATCGTCAATGATGGGGTTGTGGATGCCAGGACTATCCAAAATGCACAACCTGTGGTTTGGTTTGCAGGACAAAATCCTCCACCTCAAAACAACACAAATGGTCCTACAAATCAAGGTCGCATCACATCTCACAATGAACCAAGACCTCGTCAGCAAAAACAAAAACGCACATACACTCCCTTAGGGGAACCCATTGAAACAGTATTGCGACAACTCATTTCTCAAAATTTGGTCACTCTGCCTAAGCTATCAAACTATGAGCCTCAGGTCAAACCAGCATGGTGGAGAGATACTGAACACTGTGAATTCCATCAAGGGAGAGGACACAAGACAAGTAATTGTCACCGATTGAAAGATCTCATTCAGGATCTTATTGATCGAGGAGAAATTGAAATTGAAGGACATGACCCAAAAACAACAAATAATGATCATCTGATGTTCAAAAATCCACTTCCATCACAAGATCAAAGGGGTCCTTCCACTTCTAGGCGAGGCACTAATACTACTGATTATACATAGGCTGCGTATAATTACAATGTAAATCATTTGTATGATGCCAGTGAACAAGTTGCAACCATAACCTTCAAAAATCCCAACTCAAATTGCAATGTTGTTATGCGTCGTGACAAAGTTACCATAAAGGCAACTCCACAAGGCACCACCTCCATCCCAAAGCAGTACAATCTTGTGGAACAATTAGACAAAACCCCTGCGCTTATATCCATTTTAGAGCTTTTGCGTCTATCGCCATCTCATAAAACTATCTTGGATCAAGCACTCCAAGAAGCGTCAGTCCCTGCAAATCTAAATACGGACCAATTTCAAGCCATGGTTGGAAGTCTAAAGTCATCACCTTGTCTCACTTTTTCTGAAAGTGACAACTCTTCCTTCCAACAACCACATAATGCCTCACTCCACATCGAAGGATTTATTAACCAGCATAGGATCAAGCGAGTCTTGATCGATAATGGAGCAGGCCTGAATATTTGCACACTGTAGTTGGTCATAGCATTGGGATATGCGGTCGAATCAGTGGATCCTCGTCAGAAGATCACAATCAAAGCCTATGACGATGTGGAGCGTTCATCCAAAGGTGTTGTGGTACTACCAATCCAAGTGGGCCCTGTGGTAAAGCACATCATTTTTCAGGTTCTGGACCTCCCTCTGCCATATAATCTATTATTAGGAAGACCTTGGATACATGCCATGCAAGCCGTTCCATCTACCTACCATCAATGTATCAAGTTCCCACATAATGGTGTAGAGATCACAATTCTGGGTGACGCAAATCCCTTTGCATATTGCCATAATATCAACCATCAACCAGAGATTACCATTCCTAATAATAGAGAAGCCATTTCCTCCACATCATATATAAGTCCCGCCTCTCTTGCCAGTTCAAACACCACTATACCCAAGCAAGAAAAGCTTAAGATGAAGATCGTAGAGGAAGGTCCTGGGGAATACAACTTGAGTCAACTCTTTTGTGTGGGACAGATGCCCACTTCTCCTAGAACACATGGTAAACCACAGCAGTTACTCTAGCAACCACTAAACATACCAGCATGTGCTTTAACGCCTTTCGTTCTTGGAAAGAGTCAAGAGGAAGAAACACAAGATGAGGACCTGGCAGAATGGATCTATAAAGATCCCATCACCACTGATATACCGCGCATTACACTTCCTATGGATCAGTATGGCAAAGGTCTCCTCATTATGCAATGAATGGGGTATGATGGTCAGAGTGCTTTGGGATATTGCAAACAAGGATGACATGAACCTCTACTACCAGAATTAAAACCCAAAGGTAATACAGGCCTAGCCTTTGAAAAAGAGATCTTTCCTACACTCAAGTTCAAAGGAAAACCCAACAAACAATTTTGTCCACCTACGGCAAAAAAGAGGCCTTTTATCATTAAAGCAGCCTCAAGCACCATCCCAACTACCCCACTGAGGCTCAAAACCCCAACACAGCCATCACCAATGCCACTCATCCCACCAAATGAACCAGTAATCCCATCAGCAACACCATTAGCAGCAACAACTGTATCAGAACCTGCAACAGCATCTATGACACCAATAGTTCTAGCAGAAGCCATTGAGTCAACATTACCAATACTCCCCATACCAGATCCTTTAATCCCCATCGACTTTCCTGCAGCACCGATCATTACAAAGGTACATCAACCAATCACACCTGCAATATTTAACTCAAAGGACATCCCAGTATGGTATAGTAATCGGATGCTGGAAAGTGATTCAGAGACCGACTCACATGAATGGGAATTTGATTCGGTACAGCTTAACACTTCAGATGAGGAAGACACATCACCACCTCTGCCATGCAAAGATATCCCTATTTATGGAGAAGCACAGATAAAGACCACTTGGGTTCCTGAGCTGGAAACGTCTTCCACAGACCCTACGTTTCATCCTACGCCTGATTCTGACAGGGAGAGTACCATTAACGACCTTCACCATAATGTCTTAACCCTCACTGATACATCTAACACACTTAACCTAATTGATGAAGTAATGCCCATTATCCACCCTGAACTCATCGAATGGAACCAACCAAATCCCCCATGTCTTGACTTCTTCCAAAACGATGAGGCCATCATTGACTTTTTGGAATTAAGGGATAACCTACCAAGCGGGGATCACAAAGCTGGATTCGCCATAGAACTAAATAGCGCAACATACTTTGGGGTGGATGCCAAACCTTTCAGCTGCAAAAATATAACAATAAAACATGGATCTTCCAGTGAAAACCACACTGTGGCACTGTTTGATCCGACAAAAGTAAAAAGAAAGAGCGTATCCAATGGTGAAAACCTCTCTGAGGTGCCTGAGGATGAAGGGTTTGACATTCTCCCTGATAGTACACAACAGGAATGATCAACGATTCTCATCAAGGAAACCAAAGAATAAAATGTGGGGACTCCTGAAAATCCTCATCTCATACATCTGGCATCTCTTCTCACTCAAGAGGAACAGCCTAAATTTATAGAGTTCTTCCAGAAGCGTCAGATCAACTTTGCATGGTCATATGAAGACATGCCTGGGCTTGATCTTGATCTAGTCATGCATCACCTCACAGTAGCAGAAGGAGCCAAACCTGTCAAGCAGAAGCTTCGTAAGATGCATCCTCAGATTGCAGTGCTAGTCAAAACAAAACTCAAGAAACTCATAGATGTTGGCTTCATTAGGCCAATTGATTATGCAGAATGGATCTCCAATACTGTGCCTGTCGGCAAACCAAAAGGGGGCATCCGCATTTGTACTGACTTCAGAGATCTAAATAAAGCCTGTCCTAAGGATGACTTCCCCCTTCCAAATATCGACATCATAGTGGATCTAACAGCAGGACATGCCATGCTTTCACTCATGGATGGTTTTTCAGAATACAATCAGATAAAGATCGCACCAGAAGATCAACATAAGACCGCCTTCACATGTCCATGGGGCACATATTATTGGAATGTAATGCCCTTCGGTCTCAAAAATGCAGGAGCAACCTATCAAAGAGCAATGACCACCATCTTCCATGACATGATGCATACTATGATGGAAGATTATGTGGATGACTTACTAGCAAAATCACTCACCAGACAAGGACATCTCCACATCTTAGATAAAATCTCTGATAGACTGGAACAATACCATGTTCGACTCAACCCAAAGAAATGTGTCTTTGGAGTAACCTCCGGGAAACTTCTAGGATACATTGTCTCAAGCAAAGGTATTGAGGTCGATCTAGCAAAGGTTAAGGCGATCATGGATATGCCACCACCAAAGAATATCAGCCAGCTAAGGACATTACAAGGCCGACTTCAATCCATCCGAAGATTCATTGCACAATTTGCTGATAAGTGTCACCCATTTACACATCTGCTACACAAGAACATCCGCTTTCAGTGGGATGCCCGATGCCAGCAAGCATTTCAGATGCTTAAAGACTATCTCATGAATCCACCATTGTTGATGCCACCAGATCCAAGTAGACCGTTGTTACTCTATATCTCAGCAACCAGTACAGCATTGGGTGTACTACTGGCACAACCTAATGCAGAAGGAAAAGAGTGTACTGTTTACTACATTTCTCGTACATTGGTGGGCTATGAACTCAATTACACCCCTATTGAGCGAGCTTGCCTAGCAGTAATCTTAGCAGCCACTAAACTGAGACACTATCTGTTAACACACAAGGTACAACTCATTGCAAAGATTGATCCACTCAAGTATTTACTTAGCAAAGCAGGATTAACAGGTCGCTTGGCCAAATGGGTGATGATTCTAAGTGAATTTGACATCGAGTACGTGGATCGTAAAACTATCAAAGGTCAAGTTATTGCAGATCAGTTGGCCGATGCACCTCTCATAGGCAATCATCCTCTTATTTCCAATTTTCTAGACGAAGAGATATTCATGATCACAACGACAGAACCATGGAAACTATATTTTGATGGTTCATACACTAGGCACGGCTCGGGGGCAGGCATTCTGTTTATCACACCTTAGGGTGATAGCATCCCGAAGTCTTACAGGCTCACATTTCCATGCACAAACAACATAGCAGAGTATGAGGCCTTGATCACAGGACTCAGGTTAGCCGTACAATGGAAATTACAAGAACTGCAAGTATATGGCGATTCCCAACTAGTCATTCGACAAGCAACAGATGAATATCAGACCAAAGATGATAAACTCATGCCATATAAGCAAATGGTGGACAATCTAAAGGCATCATTTACTACTATCACTTTTGAGCAGATACCAAGAGATCAGAATCGAGCTGCTGACGCCATGGCTACCATCGCATCTCTACTAAATCTTCCACATAATTCAACATGCTACGAGTTCTTGGTAGAACAGCTTTGGATCCCCGCTTATGATATCCCTGAATCTGAGATGATATGTCACCTTGTTGGTTCTGAATCCCCATGGTACGGTGAGTTCTACACCTATCTCCGCGATCACACCCTTCCTCCCAACCAATCAAATAACCAATGTAAAACCTTCATTCGCCAAACTGCTCGATATACCATTATTGCCGAAACCCTATACCGACGTGGTCTTGATGGTACTCTCCTTCGATGTTTGGAACAAGATGAGATAACAAAGGCTTTGGAAGAAGTCCATGAAGGCATTTGCGGGACTCATTCAAGTGGTCCATCACTCGCCAAGAAACTCCTGCGCAATAGATACTATTGGCCATCTATGGAAAAGGATTCCTACTACTTTGTCAGAAAATGCAAGAAATGTCAAGTTCATGGCGACCTGATACATGCACCAGCCGAGGAACTGCAACCAATCATGACACCATGGCCTTTCTGTCAATGGGGCCTTGACCTTGTGGGTAAGATTCATCCATCTTCGTCTAACGGCCATAAATTTATCATTACCGCCACTGAATATTTCACAAAGTGGATCAAAGCAGTTCCACTTACCCAAGTCACCGGCAAGCAGATCGCCTCATTCATCCTCAATTACATCATCTACCGGTATGGTGTACCCATGTCCATCATCACAGATAACGGTCTTCCTTTCAAAAATCAGGATGTCCGTGAACTTTGTGAGAAATTTCATATCCAACACCGCTTTTCCACTCCCTATTACCCACAAGGCAATGGTCAGGCCGAAGCATCCAATAAAAACATATTGAGGATCCTAAAGAAGACAGTCAATGATGCCGGTCGTGATTGGCATGTTCAACTAAATCCAGCGCTATGGGCATATCGAACTAGCATTCGAACCCCTACAGGTGCAACTCCTTATTCATTGGTTTATGGTGCAGAAGCTATCTTGCCTATTGAGGTCGAGATACCGTCACTACGGGTTTCCTTGCACAATCTCATCGATGATGAAGCCTTCAGAGTATCCCATCTTCAGGACTTAGAGTTACTTGATGAGAAACGACAAGCTGCATACAATCACCTCAAAGCCTATCAGTAGCGCATGAGCAGAAGCTACAATCACCGAGTTAGACCTCGTACATTTGAGGTAGGTGATCTTGTTCTACGAGAGAATCCTCGCAACCAACCAAACCGAGAACATCAGGGCAAGTTTGAATCAAACTGGCTGGGCCCATATGTTGTCACTGCTGTGTTCGGGTCTGGGGCATATCAGTTGGCTACATCAGAAGGAGAACCGCTTGCAGATCCAATCAACAACATGCACCTAAAACGGTTTTATACCTAAGCTGTACAGAGCATCAGGCTCCCCTACATACCAGAAAATACCAAAAACATTCAGAAAAATGTCCTGAAGAAAATACAAAAACATTCAAAAAAAGTAAAGAAAAATCATGCATCCAAACGGTGAACAACCACTCCGGTGGCACTTTGGGTAAGTACGGTGGTGAAAACCTGGCAAACAAGCGCCACTCGTAAAGGCTATGGCTCCATTGTCTTTCAGACTTGTTGCGATCACATCTACTTCATACATACATCTATCCATCCAAAAAACATGGCTTGTTATTCCTTTGCAATTATGATAGTACTCCATACATCTTGCATCCCGCTTTTTCATAGTCATGTCTAAAACTGGGGGCAATGCCTTTAACCTATTGATGGAAGTGGATTATACATTGTCTTATGATTCATTAAAGTTCTTCATTCAAACAATCATCAAAAATCCAAAAACATTCAAAAATATCTCACAAAAATACCAAAAACATTCAAAACAATTCAAAATCCAAAAACATCGACAAAACCATTAAAAAATCACACAAAAACATGGCAACACCTTGTACATACCCATCCATGCAGATACCAAAATAAACATTGACAAACTACTCACACAATGACCATTTACCAATCAACCACACAATCAACATCAACAATCAAACTGTCTTCAACAAGGATGCATCCTTCCTTACCAAAACAAAGACAAAAATGATGTTTTATTTGACAAGAAAATTATGTTAAGCTATCAAATACTTGGTTGATTTGTGAGTACAATCGTTCATTTATCTGTATCAGGATCTTGCAGCATTGTTTTGTATCGTTTGCACATTATTTCCGATGAAGTTCTGGGGCATGTACTAATGGTGTCTACGTGGGAAGTTCACTAAGCTATGTGATCATAGTCAAAAATAAAGTCATAGATCACTACGGCTTGCTAACTACAGCGTATACCTCGACCATATGAGCATGAACCATTACCAAGGATCCTTATTCTTTATTCTTTATGTATATACTGTTTGTTTGCAGGTACAATTCTCTTTCTTTGGTTCCTCCTACCTCATCCAAACTGGATAAAGGTTTTATCTCTTATTACGGTATGCACTTGTCTTAGGATATGCTTAGCCTAAGATCAAGGAGGATGATCCAAGTCATGCATGAAAGGAGATAATCCTTGCTTGTTCTGCAAGCAATACTCAGGTCAACTTGATCCATTATATCAAGTTGCTTGTATTAACTTGCTATATCAAAATCCATGTAAGAAATACTCTGGTCATCTTGAATCTTTATGTCAAGTTGCTTGTATTTTCTTACAACATTTTAAAGCTCAATGATGAAAAATAAAGCACCATGGCTCGTCATTCCATCTCATCTATATATATTGCATTTCATTGCATTCCATCCATCCATACATTCATAAATAGCTGCATATCATTCATACATAGTAATGACAATGGATACTCTATTTTCCTCTTCTTCCATAGGAATGTAATAGGTCCTCCATTTCTTCTATTTAACATTGAACCACTCCCCACCCTCCCCATCTCGATAATCAACATCACATACCCTACATCGTGTCCCAATCAACCTAATCAAGCCACGTTCATCACCATCCATCTCTAAATAGGAGGGATTGTGTTTCCTATCATAAGTCATCCAATAAGTCAAGAAAGTTACTCTCTCTGCATAGGTACATCAACTCATGCACACCTAGACTATCAACAAATACTCTGATCAAGTATCTTTGGGTCTCAACAGGTAATCGATTATGGCAAACCTAGACTACAACAGGCATTTATCATAATGACCTAGTCTCAACGGGGCTGCTATGATTCACCACAATCATCCATCCCATGCACACACTATCAATTGATCAACCAATCAAACACAATCCAATGGACAATTACATCAATTGTCTAAGTCTCAATGAGTATTTTGCTTCAGATACCTTGACTTCATCGGGCAATCACATCAATTGTCTAAGTCACCAACAAGTCACTTTGATTCACTTACTCAGACTTTATCATGTTTGTAGCATCCTAAAATTGCGACACTTGCAATTTCAAACGCATTTGGGTCTTCACGATGGCGACGCAACACTGAACCTGAATGGAGACCCCGAAACTTGCTCACGACACCAAAAACTGCATTTTTCCAGCACCCTGGCTTGATCTTCCTTGCACCCTGCTGTCTCGGGAGGTGGGACCAGAGTGCCCAGCGCCCTGGTCCTTCAGGATGAGGGCGCCCAGCGCCCTAGTCCCCCAGGACCATGGCGCCCAGCGCCCTGGTCCCTGACCCTATTTTGGGCCCGGTCTCCTATGGGGCTTCGGGTCTTTATGTTTGCAATTTGGAAAATAACATTTCCTGGTCGGCCTAAGGTCAGGAAAATCAGTCTATCAACCCTAATTGGCAAGTATGTAAACTACATTTCCTCTCCCATTTTGAGGAGGAAGGACATATGCGTACAAGACGTGGAAACAATATTCGAACATTCAAGCATTCAAGTATTCAAGCATTCAAGCATTCCTTCAAGCAATTGATCATTCTAAGTCTCCATTCAAGGCTAGGTGTTGCATTCAAGACAAGGATTCAACCATTGAAGAGGAGATCACATACTACAACATACAACATACAACAAACAACAACATCTATACCTTCGCATATAAGGATACAAACATCCTTACAACAAGGTACTAGTACTTGTTTTACATTACAGTCATTTACATTTACAACATTTCTCATTTCTTGGTTAAT
This sequence comes from Cryptomeria japonica, assembly GCF_030272615.1. Lineage (NCBI taxonomy): Eukaryota > Viridiplantae > Streptophyta > Pinopsida > Cupressales > Cupressaceae > Cryptomeria > Cryptomeria japonica. Next base: position 840,441,866 of record NC_081409.1, on the reverse strand, counting down.
TCCAAAACCGGGGTTTGACCTAAGGGCAAACCCCTAATCCCTAACCCCCCAATCGTCTTCGCTTTTCTATGTGTAGGTTGCAGGTACGCGACTGAAATTGAAGATCTGGAATCCTTGTGCAGAGATGAACAGATCCCCCTTCGTTTCGCGGATTTTTTGGAGGATCGTGTGCACGCCGGGCGCCATCGTCCCATCAACTTTTGCTCAAATTTGCAGGACAGCGCCGTCTCGACATTTTACTGCTAATTCCAAGTCCGCAGCTTCATATCCTATCCCTATCTCTATTTATAAGTGAATCTTTCTTGCTTCTACATGCATTCCTAGTTCAATCTCTCTATCTACATTCTTTATAAAAGAGGGTATCCTTGCTATCACAACCCTTGAAACTCATATAGAATCCAATCTTGCATTGCGTGGGATTGGATCTTGTGGGTTTCAACCCCTCTTTTGAATGTAAAGTCCCTCCTAAGTGAAAACCATCAACCCTAGTGACTCTCCCTTTTCTCTCCTTGGAGTTGGGGAGGGGAGAATGACTAGGGTTCGATTTTTCCGCTTTACATTTTGGTGAACCCGACGTGAAAATCCTTTCTGATTATTCATAATTAGATCTGAAAATTGGATTCCTTGATTACATTTCCATGTTTGATCTTTTGCAAAATTTTAGAGGTTAATTGCATAAAAACCCTAAATTTTCTTTTTAAGTAATTAAACTTGTGAAATGTTTAATTGTTGATGCTTGTTTCAGATCTGCCCTTCTATTACAAATTATCAATTCATATTTGTGCGTTAATTTTAAAAATTAAGTGGTTAAGTGTCAAAACCCTAATTTTCGAAACCCTCTTGATTCAACCTTTGTCCGACAATTTCACTGATCAAGACATCTCCAAATCAACTGTAACTTTGGATTCCGCAATAAAATCATAATATCTTTCATCCCTGAAAATTTGGAAAAAAGTTGCGAGGACCGTGTGCACTCCGAGCGCCATCGTCCTCGACATTTTTTCCGAAATTTCGGGAGCTAGATCTTACTGTATTTTTCTGCTAAAATCCAGAATTTTGGCTGATTTTATCAATTTTAACACCTTCAAAATTACAGTCAAAGTTGGTTTAGCGATTGCTTGGATTGAGGCTTCTAATCATTCAAAAATTGTTGAAATTGAAATTCGTGTCAAAATTGTGTTTCTTACAGTCCTAAATCTGAAAAGTGTGTTAGCATTCATTCAAAATTTCAATGATTTATTCAAATTTTTGCAATTTGTGACTTTTGAAATTAAGTGCTTAATTACAACAACTTTGATTTCCGCTTTCAAAATTGAATTTTGCGTGAAATTGAGTCAACTTTCAAATTTCAAAACTTGCATTGCTTTTGGTATTCCCTCTAAAATCATAAAATTCAAAATTTCAGTTTCCCTCTCTTTTTCAAAATTCAAATTTTGCATTTTTCGACAATCTTGGTAGGGTTCAATTTTGAGATTGCAACTTTAATTTGGCCTATCTACAGATCGTAAAATCACTCAATTTTTTCAAGTTAGCTGTAAAATCATCATAACTTTCATCCCTGAAAATTTCGAAAAAAGTTGCGAGGACCGTGTGCACCCTGGGCGCCACGGTCCCGAACATTTTTTCCGAAATTTTGGGAGATTGTCCTGATTGTATTTAACAGCTTAAATCTAGAAGTTTGGCTGGTTTTACTGAAATTTGCTACCTCTAAAATTCAAAATCTTCTCTCTCTCTCTAGTGCATGAGTTTTACAACAATAAGCCCTACTTACACTATTCCTGTTAGACGAAGCCTTAGAATTAAGTCCTTCCAAAGTTTAATTACTGAGGAGATGGAACCTAATTTGAATGGTCTTTTTAACGAGGACATGGGTAATTCCTCTAATCCTCTTAATGATGAAGAAGCTCTCCATGAGGTTTCTGTAGAACAACTTTCAAAATTGGATAACCAATTTGACGATTTTCGACAATGGATGTCTCAAGAATACCTTGATAGTCAAGCTCTTCCTTTAATTGAGGGTCTAAAACGTATGCTTCAAAGTGATAAGAATGGAATTGATATTTTGCGTGGTATTGCACACATTGTGGATTCGAATGTGATGCCTATGAAGAGTTGTGCCGAAACTTTAGGTTATACACAACCTCCTACACAAGTCAATCATTCTATTCCTTTGACAACTCCTATTGCTAGCGTACCTACCTTTACATCAAACATAATGACTACTTCTATACAAGACATTCCGCCTATGATCACTAGTCATGGGGGCAATCCCTCTTCTTCAATCAACCCTCTTCCTTCATTCAATCCAACTTCTTCATTCATTCCTTCAATAAGTGTTCCTATTATATCACCACAAATGAACATGACACAAGGGGGCAATTCGTTTTCCATTCCTCCTTGTAGTGCTCCTCTTGTCCAATCATCTCCTATGACTAACTATCATAGTGTCCCACCACCTTACTCTCTACCTTCTTTCAATAACATAACACCTCCATCACAATCTAACACGTCTAATATGAACTCTTCGACTGAAGCGACCATTAACAATCTTGCACAAACTGTCTCTTCTTTACAGCAACAAATTGCCTCTATGAATCAATCTAAGTTTAGTGTGCCCACATTTGATGTTGCGAGTCCACTCTCTTTTGACATTGTTCGAGCTATTCCCTCTAAACATGTTGAAATTCCGCATTTGGAGCTTTATAATGGTAAGGGTGATCCTCTAACACATGTTAAGACCTTTCAAACAATATGTACTGATTTTGCTTATGACCAAAGGTTGCTTGCAAAACTGTTTACTAGAACATTAAGAGACAAAGCCCTACAATGGTATTGCTCATTGCCTTCCTATTCTATTACTTCTTTCGAACAACTTGCAAATGCTTTCATTCAACAATTTCAAAACAATATAAGTCCTAAAGTTACTTTGATTGATTTAATGCATTGTAAACAAGGTGTTAAAGAAAAAGTGACTGATTTCATTGGTAGATATAAGCATTTGTATGCTCAAATTTCTTTTCCAGTGCTTGACAATGATATTCAAAGAATCTTTATTTCTAATTTACAAAAAGATATTAGAGAAAAACTCCTATTTTCTGAGTTTACTTCTTTCCAACAGTTGTGCACAACTCTTCACAATTATCAACTGACTGTGAGTCAAATGGAACAATCACATCCTATGGCTCCGAGTGATAAGGGTGATAGTAGTCAACAACCATTTGGAAAGTTTAAACCAAACAGAGAGTCCATGAAATTCAATGAAAACATCATCAACAACAATGTGAATGCAGCATCAGGTGTGTCTCCTATTTCTAAGTTTTTCAGGAAAGAAAGAAAGTTTACTCCTTTGAATGAATCATTGCATAGTATTATGAATAAGTTATTGGAACAAAATGTGCTTACTCTTCCTCCTATAAGGCAAATAGATCCTGCAAAGATTAATTCACCCTATTTTGATAACAAATCTTTTTGTCAATTTCATCGTCAACCTGGGCATGATACTGAAAAATGTTTTGCTTTAAAGGGTAAAATTCAAGATTTGATTGATAATAATACTATCTCTGTTTCTGGAGTGAATGATAAAGGCAATACATCTGTAGCTCCCCCTAACCAAAATCTTCAGATTTTTACTGATCCATTACCTTCTCATACCTCTAATGCGATTGATACTACTGATTCCTCTGTCTCACCTGATGATCTTGTGTCTATGACTCCGAATGTGATTAACTTTGTGGAGCAGCAGAAACTCCCTAAAGAACCTTGCATCACATTTGATTCCAGTGAAACTATCAGGGCACCTGATGGTCCTTTATATATAGTTGCAAAAGTCAAGAATACACCTTGCCGTGGAGTGCTTATTGATCCTTCTTGTATGGTTAATGTCATTACTGAAGAATTTCTTTTTACTTTGCAATTGAATCAAGTAATCTATGATGAAACAGATGTGGTTGTGAAACTATTTGATGCATTTTCTTCTCCTGCAATTGGTTCTATTACATTACCTATTGAGGTCCATAACAAAACCCTTGATGTGGACTTTGCTATTATTCCATCATCCGAACAATTTCGTGTGAAGCTAGGCTATCCTTGGCTATCTTCCATGAAAGCTATTGCTTCTCCTATCCACAAGTGTTTGAAATTTCCCCATAATGGTGAAGTTGTTACTGTCAATCATAGTCTCTTTAAACCAGCTGAAAGAACTTCTAGCGTTCCTATTGATTATTTTTGGCCTAAACAATTCCAATCTCTTCCTCCGCGAAGTGATCATCTTTTCAAATCTTATCAAAAGTGGAAAAAAGATATGATCCTATCTCTAAGTGAACCTAGAACACCCAAACTTGATATTCCTATCGTTCTTGAGAAGGAAGTTCTTCCTTTGAAAGATAAAACTAATGTCTTTCCTCAAGAAGATTCCCAACCTATTCCTATGGATGTGACTATCCCTATATCTAATAAACCTTCTAAAGGTAGACCTATACCTCCTCGTCATGATGGACTTGGTCTCCTTCCTAAACCGAATATTCCTCCCTTATATGGAGCAGTTCCTCCTCCTTCCTCTTATGGAGAGAAGAGACCTTCCTCTTCTCCTATTATTCAACCTAAGAGACCACAACCTAAACACTCAAGTGATAAGGATGAGAATATTCCTCCTCCTCAATCTTCGCAACTTCCTACTAAGACTAGACGAAATCATTCTGCACGTGAACACCGACGAAAGCGTCGTCTTAGAGCTCAGGCAGCTGCTTCTCAAACTTTGCAATCCCCAAAAACACCTTCAACAAACATTATTCCATTTTCTCCTCAGTCGACGATTGAGCCGAAATCTCCTAAACATAAGATGCATGATGGTCTTGACCCTGTGCGAGTTAAAGATCCTATTTTTATAAATCTTGATGATGATATAGATGAAAATGTTATTCATGATGAAAATATTACTCCTGTTCATTCTGATAGTGAATATGAACTTGTTGATATTGATAACCATTTATCTAATGAATTTTCTAAAGCACTTATCCTAGCTCCTAGACAAGAACACCGTGGCTTGGGATATGAACATAGCCCTTGTTTGGATCTTGTGATAGCTCCATCTGCTGTGTTGGATGTTCCTCCTCTAGCGTGTTCCCTACCTTCCCGAAATATTGATCAGCAAGATCAGGGGGTAGATGACGTGCTAGACTAGTTTCATTAGCATAGCAGATTCTCTCCCCCTCTCTTTTGTTACTTCCTCTATGTGTTATTCTCATTCTTCTATTTGTTGTCCTTAGTGTTGTCTACTTGAGGACGATGCAAAGCATTGAGATCTCTTTTGGTCTCTCTCATGTTGACTCAAAAGACACATGTGTTCCCTTCTTCTAGATGACCTTCCTTGATTGGGGAATCAAGAACAATTATGCATACATACATATGATATACATGAATTATCATACAACATACTGACCCCGAGGAAAGTGAAGTCACCTTGTGCTTTGTGTTTTGTGTCTATTATCCTTGGGCTTATCTCACACTTGGGGGCTAAATCCTTGTGATAACGTGCTCCTTTCTCATTTCTTATATGTATCACTACCTTAAAGCAATCACCCCCGGTGAGGCATGTGCGATCACTTTAACGTAGGGGGGCATACATCCCGTTCATATCTTTTCAAGATACTTGAAAATTTCTTGACAAATTTAGCTCTGCCTTGAAAATTTTTGATATCTTTCTTGCATGACTCATAGTGAGGGAACCTTACTACTGACAGTCATGGTTCTCCCTCGTGATCTTCCCTTTTACTTTGTCAATCGAAGTCGTAAGATCCTTAGTCCATTGGGGGCTTGGTGTATCTTGCCTCCTTGACGTGGTGAAAGTTTTTCAATGTTGTTTCCTTGTACTTTACTGGAAGTATGAGCGTACGCTTATACTCCCGCTAAAGTGGGGGCTAAATGTAGCATCCTAAAATTGTGACACTTGCAATTTCGACTGCATTTGGGTCTTCACGATGGCGACGCAACACTGAACCTGAATGGAGAACCCGAAACTTGCTCACGACACCAAAAACTGCATTTTTCCAGCACCCTGGCTTGATCTTCCTTGCACCCTGCTGTCTCGGGAGGTGGGACCAGAGCGCCCAACGCCCTGGTCCTTCAGGACTAGGGCACCCAGTGCCCTGGTCCCCTAGGACCATGGCGCCCAACGCCCTGGTCCCTGGCCCTATTTTGGGCCCGGTCTCCTATGGGGCTTCGGGTCTTTATGTTTGCAATTTGGAAAATAACATTTCCTGGTCGGCCTAAGGTCGGGAAAATCAGTCTATCAACCCTAATTGGCAAGTATATAAACTACATTTCCTCTCCCATTTTGAGGAGGAAGGACATATGCGTACAAGACGTGGAAACAATAGTCGAACATTCAAGCATTCAAGTATTCAAGCATTCAAGGATTCCTTCAAGCAATTGATCATTCTAAGTCTCCATTCAAGGCTAGGTGTTGCATTCAAGACAAGGATTCAACCATTGAAGAGGAGATCACATACTACAACATACAACATACAACAAACAACAACATCTATACCTTCGCATATAAGGATACAAACATCCTTACAACAAGGTACTAGTACTTGTTTTACATTACAGTCATTTACATTTACAACATTTCTCATTTCTTGGTTAATTCTAAAATCGGGGTTTGACCTAAGGGCAAACCCCTAATCCCTAACCCCCCAATCGTCTTCGCTTTTCTGTGTGTAGGTTGCAGGTACGCGGCTGAAATTGAAGATCTGGAATCCTTGTGCAGAGACGAATAGATCCCCCTTCGTTTCGCGGATTTTTCGGAGGACCGTGTGCACGCCGGGCGCCATCGTCCCATCAACTTTTGCTCAAATTTGCAGGACAGCGTCGTCTCGACATTTTACTGCTAATTCCAAGTCCGCAGCTTCATATCATATCCCTATCTCTATTTATAAGTGAATCTTTCTTTCTTCTACATGCATTCCTAGTTCAATCTTTCTATCTACATTCTTTATAAAAGAGGGTATCCTTGCTATCACAACCCTTGAAACTCATATAGAATCCAATCTTGCATTGCGTGGGATTGGATCTTGTGGGTTTCAACCCCTCTTTTGAATGTAAAGTCCCTCCTAAGTGAAAACCATCAACCCTAGTGACTCTCCCTTCTCTCTCCTTGGAGTTGGGGAGGGGAGAACGACTAGGGTTCGATTTTTCCGCTTTACAATGTCCAAGCGACCAACTGACATCAACTATCACGCTTTGACTTAACCGGGGCAATTACACCGATTGCACCAGATTGTCCAACCAATTTTGATCAATTGTATAGCATCAATCCAAACCCCACACTACATCTGCTATGTATCTCTTACATGACCTCAGGGTACTCGCTGGCTTGTTATTTCTTCATATTCACTCCATTTTCTCCCATTCTTTCATCATTAGTTCTAATTTCTTCTATTCTACCTCCCCTCCACTTTTCATTCTTTTTCGAGAGATCGCCCGATTTTTCAAAAAAAAATTTAGCCCATCTCTCGAGGGGGCATACCACCCATTAAATTTACATTTTATGGGGCATTTCTTCACACCTATTTTTCTTTCTTTGAAACGATGCGATAAACCACACCATCTCAAAGAGGGGCAAATGTAGTCACATAAATCTGTCCACTTAATTAAATGAATACTTAGTATTTATTTGATTATTTAACCATCAATTAATGAATTAATTAAATTAATATTTAATTAATTCATTTTAACCCTCTTCTCCTATTATTTAAATAAATTATTCAATTTATTTGATTTAATTCACTTAACCAAATTCAGACCATTAATTAAATAAATAAATCATATTTATTTAATTAAATACTCACATTTAAATAAATTAATATTTATTTAAATCCCCCAAAATCCCACCTCTCACATTTAAATAAATTAACATTTATTTAAATCACCTTTATCCTCTACCCACTTGTATTTTCCTACAAAAGCAAGTTGCACAATTATTTTAAATAAATAATTTATTTAAATCACCTTTATCCTCCACCCACTTGTATTTTCCTACAAAAGCAAGTTGCACAACTATTTTAAATAAATTATTTATTTAAAATCCTATTTATCCTCACCAACTTGAAACCTTTAATGGTTTCCCTTAAAGTATTCAAACTTGATGGCTTTAAAGTCTTCAAACTTGATGGCTTCCTTCTATAGTCTTCTTAAAGACTTTAATGGTTTTCCTTAAAGTCTTCAAGCCTTTAATGGTTTCCCTCAAAGTCTTCAAGCATTTTAATGCTTTATCTTCATTTTTCTCATTTAAATAAATTAATATTTATTTGAATATTTATCCAAATGCAAATTACACCATTTAATTGAAATAAATAATTTTATTTTAATTGAAAATACCAAAATTTTTCCCAATTGCATTTTCCTACAAAATCCACTTGCATGCCTAAACCCCTTCTAGAATTTTCTAATCACTTCTAAATAACCTAACCCCTTCTCTAAACTTTGTCACATTCCTAAGCAAAAGGGAAGTCACTTCTCAAACCCTCAAAGTCTTTGATAACCATTAAAGGCTTTCAACCTTCAACCAGTAAATGGCTCAAAGTCTTTGATAACCATTAAAGGCTTTCAACCTTCAACCACTAAATGGCTCAAAGTCTTTGATAACCATTGAAGGCTTTCAACCTTCAACCACTTAATCCCCAAAGTCTCCAATAACCATTAATGGTTACCTCAAACCCTCCCACATGGTTAAAACATTTGTTTTGACTCAACCTCTACCCAACCCAAAGGTCTCATCAAGCCATTAATGCTTTGACCATGATTATCTCTTAAACATTTGCACAAAGGTTTATCCTTGGATTAACTCTTAATCCAGTGGGTAATCTTAATTTGGACTTGACCCTTAGCCTCTAGATAACCATGAGGTCTTCTCAGGCCTTTAATGCCTCCAACCTCTTCTCTCAACCCAATCCTATGTTGACACTTGTCACCATTTTATTGGTGCCAATTGTGCACATGGATCCCCAACTTTCAAACTTGGCCCTTTATTAAACCATTCAATCTTAACCCTTCATTTCCCCATTTCTTCTATAAATAGAACCCTTCTCCTCAAGCAAAAAGAGAAGCATTTTTAGAGTATTGTTGTTATATTGGCATTAGCTAGAGCTTTCTCATAGCATCACTATCTACACTTGCATAGCATTTACTTATCATATTCAACTATCTTGAATCTCCATATGGCATCCATGGCTAGTGCTAAAAGCTGAGAGCTACACTCATTTGGGACTTGGAGAGGAGAGGAACAAGGGAGGAGCAACTATGAGCATCTTGATTAGCTATTTTATTCTATGTTTATATGCTTTCTATTTCATGCTTAATATCTCTCTTGATATGCCTGTTTAGGACAATCTTTTGTTGCTAACACTAACATTTATTTCTTGTGCTCTTGTGTGTTTTGCCATCAAACAGATTTTCTAATCCTTTTTCCAGAGCATCAGTCGTCAATAGGGATACTTTGTTTGGAAAGTTATCTGCTTTTGAGCTTTAAGAATTTGGTCCTCAAGGAACTACAAAGATAGATTTTGCATTCAAGGCATGTACACCATCAACCGACAAGAGTGATTGGAAAGCATTATATGAGAAGGAACAACTGGATATGTGGAAACAAGATGAAGAGCTTGAAGAACTTGAAGCCCTATTTGCTAGAAGAGTACCTAAAGGTCCAATAGGAAGTAAGTATGAAGGAAAATCACCTTTCAAATGTTTTGCATTTAATAAGATAGGTCATTTTTCATCTAGATGTCTTGAGAGGAATTCAAGATTTGAGGAGAAAGCTAGAAGATCGTTTAATCCTAACCATGAATATCAGAACAAGCATAAGTATAGGAGGAAAAAAGACAAATCATGCTACTATGCTGATGAGGAAGGTAGGTGTACAACTGATTATTTTGATGAAGAACCAGCAAAAGATTCAGCTGGTGGATCCGGCAATGGAAAGGAATGGGTATTCTTAGCTATCAAGGAAGATGCTCTAGAACTGGTCATTCATAATGAAGAGAAGGCCCTTGCTGCTAAGTTGAAGACAAGGATGAATGGGTAATAGACAGTGGATGTTCACATCATATGACTAGAGATAAAAGAAAGTTTCTATCTTTGCAAGAATTTGATGGTGGTCTGGTTAAATTTGGAGATGACAAAGCATGCATGATTAGAGGAAGAGGAACTATATCATTGGATGGTAAGCATAACACTGATAATGTTTACTATGTTGAAGGTTTAAGGTATAATATTTTGAGTGTAGCTCAGTTGGTGGATAAGGGATTTCAATTATAGTTCAAGGATGGAAAACGCATAATCATCAACAAATCTGGATTGGAGATTGCAACCGGTAGTCAGACTAGAGGTTACATCTTTGATTTGAACTTTGGTGAGAAGACATGTTTGATTGCACATAGTGATGAGAGTTGGCTATGACATATGAGGTTGTGTCATGTGAATTTTGATTGCATTATAAAGAACAGTTTAACTAAGGCAGTTAGAGATATACCTAAGATTGTGAAACCTCATAATCCAGTATGTAAGGAATGTTAAATGGGAAAGCAAGTGAAAAATTCTCTTAAGAGTATTCAAGATAAATCTAATGAGGTTCTTTATCTTGTTCATACTGATTTATGTGGTCTTGCTAAATAAGAAGTTTTTAGGATGATAGATATTTCATGCTAATCATTGATGACTATTCTAGAATTATGTGGGTTACTTTTCTAAGGGAGAAATCTGAAGCCTTTAAAAAATTAAAAAACTTTAAAGATTTGGTTGAGATAGAGATAGGATTAAAGATCAAATGCTTAAGATCTAATCAGGGTGGTGAATTCACATTTGGTGAATTCAACAGTTATTGTGAGAAACATGGGATAAGGAGACAATTGTGTGCACCCCAAACACCTCAGCAGAATGGTGTTGTAGAAAGAAAGAACATAACTATCCTGGATGCAGCTAGATCTATGATGATGGAAGCTAATTTGCCACATCTATTGGAGAGAAGTTCTGAGCATGGCGGTGTACACATTCAACAGAGTTCATATCAAAGGAGACACCAATGAGACACCAGTTATGGTTTGGTCATACACCTACAGTTAAGTATTTTAGAATCTTTGGTAGTAAATGCTATATCAAAAGAGATGATTCCATTGGAAAGTTTGATCCTAGATGTGGTGAAGGAATATTTGTTGGCTATTCAAATGAAAGAAAAGCATATAGATGTTATAACAAAAGATTGCAGAGAATTGTGGAGAGCGCTAATGTCAAGGTGGATGAGCATCACATAGGTCAAATCAGAACTTATGAGAGAGAACCGGAAGTGGAAATGATCATAATTGAACCGATAACACCTGTACCGGAACATAATGATGAACCAGTTACCTCGACAATATAAAAAAATTCAACAGTAACTAAAGATCAGAGTAGAGAAACAGAAAGTCAGAAGACTCCTAGGTATGTAAGGTTGAATCATTCAAACAATCAAATCATTGGAGACAAGAGCAAAGGAGTGATGACAAGGAGAAGGTTGGTAGCTAAAGATGTATGTTTAATTTCTCAAATTGAACCAACATCAATAGATGAAGCATGTAAGGATGAATGTTGGATGAAATATATGGAAGAGGAATTGGATCAGATAGAAAATAACAACACATGGACTTTAGTTCCCTGACCTAAAAATAAGAATGTCGTTGGAACTAAATGGGTTTTTAGGAATGAATTGAATGAAGATGGACAAGTTGTGAGGAACAAGGCTAGATTGGTATGTAAAGGATATTCTCAGAAGGAAGGAATTGATTATGATGAAACTTTTTCTCCAGTAGCTAGGATTGAAGCTACGAGATTATTTTTTGCTTATGCTACCCATAATAAATACAAGGTTTATCAGATGGATGCTAAGTGTGCATATCTAAACGGAGATCTTGAAGATGAAGTCTACATTGAGCAACCTGATGGATTTTCTCTTTCTAATGACAATAACATGGTTTGTAGGTTAAGGAAAGCTTTGTATGGATTGAAGCAAACACCTAGAGCTTGGTATTCTAGATTGGACAAATATCTTTTGAAGATTGGTTTCACTAAAGGTAATGTTGACAATAACTTATATTATAAGATCACTATTGATGACATATTGATTATTGAAGTATTTGTGGATGATATTATTTTTGGAGGTGAGGAAAATTTATGTATGGAATTCTCTAATAATACACAGAATGAATTTGAGATGTCTACGATTGGAGAAATGAGATTTTTCTTAGGTTTGCAGATTAATTAGATTGATAAAGGTATTTTCATCAGTCAAACTAAGTATGCTAGAGAGTTGTTGAAGAAATTTGGTATGGAAAATTCTAAACCAGTTGGCACTCTTATGGTTACAAGTGAGAAATTGACAAAGAAATATGTATTAGCTCTGGTAAATCCTATAAGGTATAAATCTATGATTGGAGGTTTGTTATATTTGACTCAGACTAAACCTGATATAATGAATGCGGTTTGTATCGTATTAAGATATCAGAGTGACCCTAGAGAGAATCATGAGAGTGCAGTGAAAAGGATTTTCAGATATTTATAGGGAAAAACTGAATATGGTTTATGGTATCCTAAAGATGACGACTTTACATTAAGTGCATATATAGATGCAGATTGGGATGGAGATATAGATGACTAGAAAACCACATCCAATGGAGCTTTCTTTCTTGGAAAGAAACTTGTTTCATGGATTAGCAAGAAACAATCATGTACTTCTTTATTTACTGTTGAAGCTGAGTATGTTGCTACTGCTACCAGCCATACACAAGTTCTATGGATGAAGCAAATGTTGAAGGATATAAGGGTAGATTGCAATGAACTAGTAGTTATTCACTGTGATAACTCTATTGCTATTGACATATCAAAGAATCTAGTATTTCATTCTAAGACAAAGCACATATCAATCAAGGATAACTTTTTGAAGAAAAAAGTGGAAGCAAATGAAGTCAGATTGGTTTATGTGAACACTAAAGAGCAGATTGTAGATATCTTCACTAAACCTTTGCCCAAGGAATCATTTGAGTATTTTAGAGATAGATTGGGGGTCTCTGCCCCTCTGGTTGAGACTTGAGTGATGTTGATTAGCATAAATCCGGTACACATTATCAGAACTATCATTCATTCTGGATTGATGAGTTGGTGATACTACTCAGGAGGAGTAGTCAGCTGTATGAATAAGAGGTTTTATGATTTTTATTTGATGTTTATGTCAAATTGTTGGCATTGATGTCAAAGGGGGAGAGATATACATGTAAAAATAGAGCTTAACAGAGATATCAATCACAAGGGGAGTTTGGTCTATGGTTTGGTTATTTGGTTAAGAACTTCATTGATATATCATTTGATTGGATGTCTTCCATTGGGGAAGACTTGTTTGGTACTTCTTGGCACTTGGATGTTTTTCACATCTAGTGTTGCCATCAATGCCAAAGGGGGAGATTTTTGGCAATTTGGAGGAATTGATTATGTGTTGCATTGATGTCAACACTAGCTTCTTTGGTTGTCTACCTGATTTCAGTAGAGTGGTTGGACTTTGATGATGATCAAGAGATTTGTCTCCTGTATATTCTGATTGGTGGAATTGGTTTGGTTCAGTTATTCATGTTGATCAAATGCATGTCACATTCAATTGGTTCAGGATTTGGTGATCCGGAAGCTATCATATGTTCTAGTAAGCCTTTTGGTTACCAGTAAGGGTTCTACTGACAGAGCTTTGTTGAAGATCTTTTGATGGATTCGATAAGTGGTGTTGGTGAGGCTTCTAGAAGGTTTTCAGGATGCTGACGATTATCCTAACACATATTACAATGATCTTATTTCTTAGATCACTGGAAGATAGGTCCATGGCTCATTGGAAAGTGGCTCCCACATTAATTAGAGAAAAGGGAATATTATTGTATGTAAATGTCCCCCAAGGTGTAATAAAGGTTGTCTTGTGTTGATCTTTCGGTCTATGCTGATTTGGTTGTACACTGAGAACCCATCTAACATGGATATCATCTCCAAATCAATGACAACTTGTAATACATGATCTATATTCAGTAGAGGATAATTATCCTTTAGAGAAGGTATATTCAGGTTCCTAAAATCTAGATAGATCCTTATTTCTCCTTTCTTCTTGCATATAGGAATAATAGTAGCCACCCATGTAGAATGATGGATAGGGTAAATAATCCTGGCCTTCAACATTTTATCAATTTCTTTGAAAATAGCATTAGTAATTTTAGGATTGTAATTCCTTTATTTTTTACCGAAAGGGGAAGTTCTTGGCTTAAGGGGTATGTGATGTCGAAGTTGTCCCCCCAATGAAATTATTTAGGTTGTCATAAAACCAAGCAAAATAGTCTTTATATTTTACCAAGAGTTTGATTAATTTATTTCTCTTTTCAGGCGTACAACATTTTGCAATGCATACCAGCCCGAGATCATTTGGACTCCCAATGTTTACAACTTCATACTCACTAGAAGTATGGGTTGACTCAACCGATTTCTTTTTTATACACCCATCATGCATGTTGAACAACTATTCAAGTGAGACTAATCCTTTAGGTATTTTATTACCTTTAAGCTGCAATATTCTTTCTTCAAGTTCCTTCTTTTTGTCTAGACAAAGTACCCTACATCTAGTTTCATTTCGACTTCAAAAAGAGTCTCAATGAACACTTCAATATTTTTGAGGAATGTTTTGATTTGTTTTTCATTTTGAAAAACCTACCATGACTCCACATTATTAGGAATGTTGGGTCATGTTGACGGGTGCTTTGACATACTCACCAACAGGTAGGTAGAACATGAATGCACATACCACCTGTAATGCCCTGCCAGGAAACCCCGAAGGGATAACACTAAAACACAAGAGTAGAGTGCAATTTTTTTTAAAATTTAAAACAAAATAATGGTACAATGAGTTAACACAAGTTCAGATTACACAACAGAATACTTAACTAACACCTAAAGGGTTTCCCAATGCGATTACTTGGTTCAACACTAACTCAAATCATGCTAATTAATCCAATTAAGTTGATTAACTTAATGACATGATTATATTTAAACAATGGTTAAATTTATTCAATAGGTTAAAAATATAGATAACATGATTAAGTTCATCCATTGCAATTTAACCATATATTACATCCAATCTTAAATTAAAACATATGTCATGCATCTAATTTCCATACACACTTTAATTGCTTTAAAAACTAATGAATATTTTCAATTATGCTAATCTACATGCTTCATGATCCATATTACTGCTGATCCAGGTGGATATGCTCTCGTTCAAAATAGTTTCGTCAAAATGTTTGTTATGAGGTTTGAACTATGAACCTCTCATCTCCTATTCTCATGCATCACCAATAGACCAACCGACTTTCTTGGAATCTATTATTGGTGGTTTCTAATTAACTTCTACACTAAAGATAGTTCATTTTCCAAAAATATGGTTGAGCGGTTTTGAACCTCCGACCTTCCTTAGTCAGAGAACCAATGATTGCCACTATGCCATGCGATATTTTTGGAGGAAATGGCGGGCTATCTTTGTTTTATCGTTGTAAAAGATCACCCATATAACTAAAAATTATCCTAACCACTATACTGTGAGATTTATCCGCGAGTTGATATAAACTAATTCGCTTTGTTAACACCAAAATCCGTAAAAGTCCATTTTTAATAAGGATTGTTTTTGGCTATATTATTAAGCCAATGGGATATCATAGGATTTTGGGGTTTTATTTTTAAGAGATATAGTTTAAAAGTGGGAGATATGGGGATATTATCAAATATTATTGTTTTAACCCCATTTTAGCATGTAAAATTGTATAAAAGGGGGGGTGATTGTTGTAATGGAGGACATTGGAGATTTAAGAGTATTGATAGAAAATTGAAGATTAGAGAAGTGTGAGAGAATTTCTTCTAGAGAATTTGATAGTGAATTGTTTGACTATGTGCATTGGGAGTTTGAATTCAAGCTTGTTGCACTTGGGAGAGGAATTTTGTAATTCATTATCTTCTGAGGAGACGTGAAATTTGTAATAGGTTGAAGACCTTGTAATCTTTTTCTGGAGCATAATCAAGGATCGGTCACTCTTTTGGAGAGGGACCCGGAGACGTAGCCATATTGGCGAACTCCGTTATCAACTTGTGTTTTGTCTTCTCCCTTATTTCTCTCTTCTATTCAATTTATCATTATTTGATTATTACATTTATTTAAGTAGTTTGAATCTAATTTCAAGACCTTCATTTAATCGTTGTATAAGTTAACATTACACGTGCAACAGTCATAGATCCTAATATCAGATCAACTGCATTTAATAACTTCATGCATACATTTAAGATTAATATCATCTAATCCACATTATACATTTTAACCATAATGCCATTCATACATGTAAAATAAAAGGAACCAGATGAACACAAACACCACATAACACCAAATTGATATCGGAGTTCACCCCTAGTGGGCTACATCTCTGGGTCTGCTCAACTGCGAGACCCCTCTAATAAATAATAGGGTGAAGAATACATAAGGTTCACATCAATTACATCAGTCAAAAAGACATATATAAATAAATAATACATATGACTACATCGGTCAAAAGATACATGAATGATCCCAGAAGAAGGAAGAGGATCCATTTGAAACATGATAAGAAGCAAATACAAAAGAACAATTGGAGCACCCGTGAAACTAAGTCCTCACAACCCATCATAAGCAACCCATGGTCTAACATGAATATCAGGTACTCTTAAAGGCATAAACAACTAGATACGACTCCACAACAATGCTCCTAGCAAAGACAACACAAACTGCACACTAGTGAACATAAGGGACAAGTGTCATCACATAGCTTGGTAGGTCTCCATAGGTCCCGACCCCATCTACTGGGTTACCTTGGCAACCTTTCCCAAACCTCCGACCCATCCAAGTCTCATGTGGACCCAACACATCCTTTCGTAAAGACAAGGTTATTGGTTTGCCATTTTAGGCCTTCTCACTACATTCCGAGTCTGTGTTAGCACTCATCCCATGCGTGAGGCACAAATATCTTACTTAGTGTTTTCATCTACTAAACTCTCTAATATACTATTAAGTTATCACTTATTTAGACAAACTTTCGATGGGTTACCCTGCTACCACTTTGGGTGCGACCCCCACTCGAAAGCCACTCTCTCGTATGACACTAAACCACAATCAAATGAAACTCCTAAAACCAAGGTATGTACAAGGACTAGTTTATGAAGTTCAATACGGTAGGAATACCCACTTGGCCAAACAAGTCCTCATACGAGGTGCATTGGCTAATAGTTCTCTGACTAGAGACTTGACCAGCTACAGTCAACCACATAACAACATCCAACACTCGCATAAAAGGACATGACCAGATACAAACAATCACATGAAAACAGTCAATACTCAAGATCAAGGACATAAACAGATACAAAATAACCATATGACAATATCCAACACTCACAATCAAGGACTTGCCATTCTTTAATCAAATGCGAATACAAAAATTTTAACACGCATTGACATAGATTTGTAATGACAATCATTTTCCCATATCGCTAAAAATACAAATCAATCAAGTTTTCTAATTGATCTAAATTTCCAAATACAATATTTGAACAAAATCACCATTACATAATATTAATACAAAAATTGCAATCATATGATCATGCCTCTATTCCAATACATAAAAACAAACATTAATAAATGTATTTTCTCATCTAATATCCATATTTCATTAAGAGAAAATGTCATCAGTTTTCTAACTATATCTATCCATCTTCAAATTCTCCAATTAACATATTATTTAATTTCAGAAATTTCCAACTAATATATTGCTTTAATTTCCAAGAATCAACAAATAAAATAATATATATATATTTTTTTTTTCCAATTTTCAAATACTATAATATTTCCTTTCTAAAAATTCCCAGATAACATATATTATTTCATTTCCTAAGATTTTCCAACTAATATATATATTATTTCACTTCTCTAAAGTTTACTAAATAACATATATATTAATTTCACTTTCTAGAATTAACCAAAAACATATATTATTTTACTTTTAACGAGCTATATTTAAAAATATACAAATTTAATATCAATTCAATTATATTTTAAATTAAAATTAAATATATATTAAAATAGCTTTATAACCACACTATCATAGAACAACGAACCAATCAATTCGGTGAACCAAATTATGCACCGTAGAAGGGAGGGTTTTGGCGGTGGCTACCCTATGGTAGTAGAAGCTACCATTTCAGGTGGTGGGGTATACCTTGCCCCACACACACACACAGAGAGATATATATATAATTTTTAAATAAGAAAACCCCTAATTTCCTGCACAGTCTCAGATTGAGACAAATATTTTTTCTGAGAATTAAATTCCCAGATTACCAATGATTTCCATATATTTTTTTTTTGAATAACCAGTCCTAGAAAGCTAAAACTGGGAAACTTTCACCAACAAAATTCTATATTTGGGAAAATGGAACCAATTACACATATTCATCCAACCAATTTTGCCAAACACAAACTAATTTCACAATTTATGAACTAAAATAAGAGATTCAAAATGAAATTTCTTAACAAAACCCACTGAGAACAACCACACCCATTTTCAGTATATAAAACCAATTTGAACAAACAAGAATTGATCCGGAGGTTGGGAATGAAAGCAAGGAGGATTCAAATTTGATATTTAACTACTACTCTTCTTTATTCCACAAATCTAAAAGATTTTTCAACAAACAAACAGAGATTTCTTCAAAAAAAAAAATCAGTAATTTCTTTACAACAAAGGAGATTAACAATAATCCTACCTCCATATGCAATCCTGGAAGTGATTTGATGAAGATCCCAACCTGAAGCTCAATAATTTCTTTCAACCAAAAATGCCCAACCATTTTCCATTCCAAAAACAACTCTAAGGAAAATTCTTGACCAAAAATCTCTTCTTTAGGTTGAAATTATTTTTTTTACCAAATGAAAAACATTTCTAATTAAAATTTAACTTTCCTAAAAGCTTTTTCTTTTCTTTCTCATTTAATTTGCTCCAATAAATTAAAAACTAACATTTCTATTTCAAAATGCTAAAGAGGGTAAGATATTTCTATTTTCCAATTTCTAATTAACCTTTCTTTCAAAATACATCTGATTAACTCCTGGAAGTCATAAGGCTAGAAGGAAAACATGCAGCACACATTAGCCCTAAAACTTATTTAACAAATATCAAATTGCACATATGAATCTTTTCACAATTAAATGAAACATTACTGCTAAATCCTTTACAAATGCCATTATCTATTGGTAAGATACATCCAAATACATACATTTCTTATAACGTTCTAGGAACTATCTATAATTATAGCAGTGAAACAAGAATTTTCTTCCTTTCATCACACTAAATTAATTCCTTAATTGAGGTAAACAACAATTACAACACTCATCTACTAAATACGACAAGAAAACACACCGTCATGATCAATTTCTTATACCATTCTATCCTCTTCCTAATATATTATTGGACAGAAATAGCTTCAAATTTCAAAGTTTCTATAATCAAGTTAACTTTCATGAAATAAGGGCAACATATATAACACAATTGCTTACACTTGCCAGGCATATAAAAACCTTTCTAATGACTATGCCCGATAACATAGTGACCAAATAACACATTTTACTCCATGTTTACACATAAATATACATCCACATAACTGGAATGTACAACTCATAAGGCCACATGTGAGAATGTCTAATGCTCAGTCATAGATAACATGCACGATCAACATCCTTGTGCTTGATCTCAAAAAAAAAATAACATGATCATAAATATCCAACATCTCACTCAAGGGCTTGATGGTGCTAGGGCACACACATAGCGGTGATACCTTACATACAAGACCCTCATGACCATCCCTTGTTGAGTAAGGTGGTTAGCCTCCAAGAGATAGCCACCACACATAGGTAGGTAGTGGATCCTAGCTGCATCACAACCCCACATACCCCCATCCTCAAGGTTCCCTACGTCTACTTCCTCGTATACACTCAACCAAGACCATTTCATACACGTCCTTAGAGAGGAATTCATATTTCAACACAAGACCAACATACGAAAACAATAAGGATAAACTAGTTTAGCCACCAAAATACAGATGAATAAAGATAATAAATCATCAATTCCAACTGTAAGGCAATAAAATTCTAGAATCACAACACCAAATCAAGTAAGCAAAAGATCGCAAGATCGTGGCTAAACCTTCAAATTCAAAATAGAATAAATTGCTGGTCCACATAAGAAAAAATAAGAATATCATAATTGCACATAACATCACTATGTGACTAGAATCTAGCCACCAACGAGGAAGGAGAGAACAATCACCTAGCTATCGTAGTAGCTCATCATGTGGTGTGGCCTAGTCACACTTCCACATGGCATGGTAGTGTGCACCTCGACATCACTCTGCATGACATCGTCATGTGGCATGGCTCTACCCTGAACAAGTCGATAGGCCGCATGGTAATGCCTACTACATCCCACATCGTGTCTCAGCACGGCATGGCAAATACTCCAAGCGGAAAAGACATGCAATGGAGATATCCTGCATGGTAATGTACCTTGCGAAAAAAGGCACGCGCAAGTCATACCCCACATAGTGATGTACCTCTCAGGATACTCGCCATAAACCAGAGGTATACATGGCTAAGGTCCCCCCACATGTCTACCAACCCCTACCAACTGGTAGCTCGTGGAAATAACATACATTTCATGAAGACAAGGCAAAAGATCCTCCAAGATACACCATCACTATGCTCAAGAACTGCCATCAATATGCTCAAATAAAAGAGGGGAATAGGCTGGCACACATAAACCATATAAATTGATTCATCATTTAAAAGGGAAAGTATTGAGTACACCTTTAATATATTTTCATTATATAACTATATTTTTCCTCGAATTAGAGAAGCTGAAGTTGCTTGGCACTGACATTACTCGTACGCTGATCCATACTATTCGAGGAACAATGACTTTTGATACTACCCCTCAACATACTAAATTACCAACAACCCACAGTTTGGCACTCAGTAGGGTAACAAATAAGCAACATCACATAAACAGTATGGTTTCCCCATACTCATAAGTAAGCATACCCTCCATGGTTGATTACTTCACCATCCCATGGACACATATAGCAAGCACTGGTTTCTCATAATACACAACGAAAGCACCATTACTAGTTTAATCACATTTACAGGGAGTACTTTTCAATAACACTATCATCTACTCAAGGAAGTTCTTAATTATGCTTCCCACATGAATAACTGAATATAATTTATTGTAGATACAAATACTAAAATTATTTATAATTCAAATTAAATAAGGAAGTAACGTCATTCCTATATCTTTCACTAGTTCTACTCACCATTCATAATCACATTACTAACCATGTAAACTTTCTTTTCGAAGCTTAAGACTTCCATCTTTCAATATGAAGCCAAAATGCCAAAATACAATTTCATATTCTTTATATACATTCTATTTAAATCAATGCATTCTTTAGTAGAATTTCTAAAAGATCTTATAACTAGGTAAAGAGAAGGGGAAGAGAGTTTGATAGTCAACCCATTTCATACATATACACAAAATAACAAGACCACACAAACATGCTTAAATTCTCACTATTTATGCCTATCATCTTAATTGAACGGTTTTCATTTCACTATCATTTTAGAAGAATGCCAATTGGTCTAACATGACATTTCCATATACAATGGTTGCAACTGAATGTCCTAATTTTCCAAAAAAAATAATCAAGACAAACAATCTTTTCGTTAATGCAAGACCACTTGCAAACACTTACTACTCTTAATTAATATGACATATATCATAATCTACAACCTTTCATCAAAAATCAAAGTACAATAAGAAGGTGAAAGAGGAGCTATCAACTAAATAATACATAATTATGCATGCACATCAAACATGCTTTTCATTTGCACTTTCTATTCATACTAAGTCAATTATATACATCCAAAAGCAAGTTCAATGAAGCATTGTTCAATTAGGCCCTCAATTGAGTCAGTATTATGAAACACATACAGAAATCTTTCATGAAAACACATCATTACACTCCTAGCCACTATAACATGTTCCCTTTCACATGACTTATTACAAATAAGTCAACTTCACATATCAGCTATTCGTACAAAATCACACATTACCTAAGATAGAAATTCCATTATGTTACTCCTACAACGCACATGGATAATTCTTTTATGTTAATATACAGTTTCCTCCCAAAAACCATGATTATCCTTTAAATCCATAGCCCTCTTATTATCTAAATGCACAGTAGAATCATTAGACTCACACAAGGGTTCAAGAAGTCACAACCTTTCTCTCACAATTAGAAAACTTACATAAGTGATAACTACACATTTAACAAAAATTTTAATTTCTAGAGAGAAAGAGGAGGAAGGATGATAACCATTCAATTTGCTACATCATAAGAATTCAACATCTACCATACAAGTCCTTCAAGTTAACAACACTAAGCTAGATCATAATCATAATACAAGCACATTTCATACTTCCAGATTCAAGACAAGCACTAACCAACCCAATGGGTTAATCAAAAGAGTACAACAATCAATAAGGGAGGTACATAAGACTCTCTCTCTAAATAAGAGTAATCATAGACCAAGATATCTAATGAGCAAACAAAGCACATATATTCACTCAGAAGCACCAACATCAAGAAGGTGAAAGCAAAGTGTGAACACACATGTTACACACAATTAAGGTTTGCTCGAAAGAATACACAAAAATAAAAGAGCACAAGTCCTTAAGATCTTCAAGATCCTATGCCTCAATCACACACATACAATAGGAGGACAAGCATACAATGTAAGGTCTATACACCTCACACCAACTAAGGGCACAAGCGACACCAGAGATCCCAGTGTTTGCAACTTGGCTCTGATACCACCTCTCCTGAAAACCAATCAATCTCAAAAGATTGATGACTCCAAGGTCTTTGTAGGTGGGTCACGATGGCATTGGTTAACTTGGTGGTTGGCATAGCTATACTTATTAAGGGGCTTGCTTATTCAAAACTTTCTAATTTATTTGCAAAAGCTTGAAAACTAAAACAGAAACTAAACTAACCAGCGAGAAATAAATAGAAAAAGAGAAAAGGGAATGCAAGAAGGTGATGAAAATTCAACATACATTCAACCCAATAATATCAACTAAACCTAGAGGACATTGGAACATTTATACATCAACATGCAAATCAACAATTTAACATACTAATGAAGCCAAATTCGATCGAAAAAAAAACACTAAGCCACAATAACTTTAACATCAATCACCATAAGATGCACAAATTTAAGCAATGCCAACACGACTCTTTCCAGATTTAGGATGTTAAATTGAATAAAATGAAAATAAAACATACATCATATGATAGAAAACGACTAAAATAAATAAGAAATCGAATTAAAGTTTGCATATTTACCTTTGAATGTGGACAATCATCCAGCTGATTTGTCACACTGAATGCCTGATTTTTGTTTATATCAGATTGCTTTCAACTACATTAATTTGAAAAATGCAAAGGAAAAAGATCTAAAATGACCTTTAGAAGTTTTCCAATCCTAAGCTATTTCTATGTCTAAGAGCCTAATCCTCAAAAGTCTAAATTCAAAACATCTAACACTTTACAATGAGCTTCAAGCTCCCTTTTATAACATTTTTTTCTAAAAAATCACCCTTTAGAAATAGTAGATCAACCCTCTATTTGTGCATGTAAGCAGTTAAAATCAGCTCCAATTAATGACACATATAAGTCTTTGGAACAACATCTTTCCATTTTGATGTTGAGTTTAACTTTGTTTTAACTTCAGATTTTACCCTTGACTTGATTTTAGTTCATCTCTTGGCAGCTTCTATTTTGATCTTGAGTTCAACTCTGGCTTAACTCCCAATTTTGACAACATTCCACTTTGACTCCAGTTCGACTCCCAGTTCAAATCTCGTTCCATCTTTATCCTTGTTTGAGTTTGTAAATCAATTCAAAATTTGCACATTAAAATAATTATAAGTAATTTATTTCGAAATTGTGTTAATCTATTTTATAAATTCACAATTTAAAATGAAAAGTTAATTTCATTGTGAATTTTAAAATAATATAATTTAAATCTCTTAAATTAAACAATATTACATAAAGATTTAAATTATTATAAAATAATTTTTATTAAATTTTAAAATAAATTAAAATTTAATAAAATAAATAACCCCTTCATGATTATCAATTTTGTCAGAGTGGATCCCACTTTCCACTTTTCCTGCAAAGACAAAAATAAAACATAACTAATTTACTCCAAAAAAAAAGAAATGAATTTAAATCAATAGATATTTTAAATCTAAAAAGTTGATTTAAATCCATTTTGTTTTTAAATGCCTGTTTTAAAAAAATCACCATCCTACTTAAAATATTCCAAATGCTATTTGACTAATGAACATAAAAATGACATTCAAAACACTTTTGAACTTGGAAACATTATATTCAGATTCGTGAACTTTCATGAATCACGTTAATATTTTTTTTAAAACTTGTTTGCTTTATTGAGACGATGGGTGCCCTAATTAGGGTCCATCTTCCTTTTGATACAATGCAGATTTTGACCACATTTCATAGGTTCGCATCTTAAAACGCATTTTGGATTTATCGTTCCTTTTGCATTGCTTTCTAATCATCCATGGTTTGCACATCGATTCTTAAAGAATGTTAGTGGATTTGTATATTCTTCATCATATGGTGCTGGGCAAGGCCCTTCGTATCGCTACCTTCCATCGCTTATTTCTTATCACTGCACACATTTCTTTCTATTCATCGCTTTTGCATTGACAATGATGTCCTTGATTTCTGTTTGTTTACTTTGCTATGAGCATTTCGTTCGATTTCCTCTCATGCTTTATTCCCTGCATTAGCGAAGTTATACTTTCTTTCACCTACTCCAAACATCCGCCAATCGATCCCTACGTGTTGAGTGTTTCATCACTCATCCTTTTGCCTTAGTTTTCTTAACGTAAAACTCTTTATGGCTTTCCTTTCAACATGTAAACTTTATTGCGATCGAGATCAATTTGGCACGACTTCCAGAATTTGAATCAATGCACAATACTTATAAATTAAATTGCCATTATCATCTTCCACATTAGTGTGATTCATCTGGTTTCTCGACTCCACTCTTCACATGCACTTCGGCCTTCTGGACATGGCCACTTTCGGATTCTAGGGTTTATGCTTACTTCAAACTTTGCAACTTACAAGGACTTTGGTCAGTGCGTGCCCTCGGGGTTCTGGATTTGCATTGCCTTGGAGTTCGGGTTTCAGACTTGCGGGATTTCAAATTTCATCTTTTTTTTTTTTTGATCCTTTTGACCTCGGGGGTCCAGAGTTTCGGGACTACATGGTCTCGGACTCTAGAAATTTTTGAACGCCCATGCCTCCTGAGTCCGAAACTCCAGAGTGCTTTCACCTTTTGTGCACTTCGCACTACTCCATACTCTAAGAGTCCAAAACTCCGGGATAGTTTACTTCATTGCTTCTACTTCAGATTTTGGGATCTTAAGCACCTCGGGATTTTGGGACATGCAATTTTGGTTCTTCATGAACTCGGAGTACCAGGATTACAGAGTTTGAAGCTCCTTCATATTTTAAGCTTCGTACCGGGTCCGAAACTCCAGGATGATCCATTGCCTCAATATTTAAAACTACAAAAGTTTTAATATTTATTTATTAAACTTAATTTAAAAAAATTCTATTTTTATTTGATTTTCAAAATTAATCATAATTTGAACTTTTAAAATTAATCTTGTTTAATTTATAAGAAATTTCAAAATTTAAATAAAATTTATTTAAATTTTAACTTTATGATTTATTTTAAATTTATTGCAACTTTCATTAAAGTTTATAAAAATATATTTAATTTTTTTACTATCATAAAAAAATAAAAATAAAAAATGAAATTCAAATTTTAATAAAAATTCAAACTAAATTGAAACTTTAATATAATTTAATTATCAATATAAGATTTATTTAAATTTTAAAATTTAAATATATTTTAATAAATTTTAACTTTTAATTTCTTCTATTTATATATATATATTTTATTTGAAAAGGTTTTTCAATTTTTATTTTTATTTTTCAAATTTTTCAATTGGTAGGATTTTTGGACTTTTTTTTGATTTTTTAGTGTTTTATGAGGAATTTTATGCCTTATGCTAACCTAAACTAACTAGGCAAATGACGATGATGGCAAACAAGTAGATGCACACACGAAAACATAAACACATGTTAGGGTTTCGACAGATCTGGAGCAAATACAAATTAACAATTATATGCAAATTCAAATACACAAAGATGAAGAAAAATACAACACAAAATAACACAAAGATTTAAAGTGGTTCACCTAAGATGGGCTACATCCATAAAATACAACTGTCCAATCTTTTCTTATTATCTAGTAAATCAATACAACACCATTACAATGCCTTTTACATTCTAACCGCTTATAACATGCAATTTTTAGGGCAACATACAAAGTTCGTTAACAAATTAAACCCTAAGACTAAAATAAGATTCTCGTAATATTTTCCTTGTACTCGTATTCTTGTATTCTCATATGCATATTCTTGTATCCTTGTATTTTGCTATTCTCATACACGTATGAGAAAATGACAAAATACCACATGTTTGGAGTTTTTTTGAGAGTGGGCATGGAAAGGGTGAACATGATGGTGCAGGAGCTTGTATCAAACGTGCTCTAAGAAAGCATCAAATAAATTATATATGAGATTGTATGGATGATGCACATGATGTTGTCAAATGGTGTAAGAAACACTTTGTGCAAACAATGATCATGGTTCATCATCAAGAACAAATAGATGCATTCCATATAGAGTGTTTTGGGATATATCAGGTATGTGATCTCTTTTTAAAAAAAATTCAAGTTTGAGTTAAATCATTTAATAAAAATAAAAAGGCAACTTTCTAAGTATTAAATTAAATATATTTAGCTCATTTGTTTAGAAAGATGTGTGTGTATGTAAATTTTGCATACGTGGATAGAAGATCTATTGGTGCCCCAGAATGGGGTTTACACTGTGAGAAGGTAGAAACCAAGTTGATTCTTCAGATTTTATCAGAGGAGAAGCCAACTCCAACTATTTGAAATCTCTAAGGACTTGGACCAACAAATGACAAGGATTACTGTTTATCCTTATACACTTTGGGCTCTGCAAAACCTAGGAGGGTGATCCTTTGATGAACTTATAATCTCTGTGCCATACTTATACCTTCACCAAATTAAGCAGAAAATATTAGATACGAGCTCAACAACAGGGAGAATTCTCAAGGATGGCTAATCCTTCGACGATCCTCAACCTAGATGGATCCCGAGATGGACAAAACACACAATAGTACATATAAGATAATGTGATATATGATTGTAATCAATTATATAACAAATACAGATGAACAAAAAACATAAATGATTATAAGGACTCATAACAAACTATTACCAATGCCTCCTTCCATTTGGGTGACTGATTTCAATATACATAAATGAACTACAACATAATTAATCTAATAACATGTGGATTTTAAGAAAACATTGCCTTACAACATTTCCCCTCTACAACCTTGATTTAAACTACTTATCAAATTCATGAACAAGCCCTATCACTCTGTAATCCTATTTGAGCATTTTAATCGACCCCTTAGATCAAAGCAAGAATAAAAAACACATACACCACAACAATGCACTGAATGAAAGAAATCCTTGACCACATTTCATACAAAAGACGATAAAATTGCACAATGGAGAAAAATAAATCAGAATTATATTTCTTTTTTAAATCAATTTCCTATCTCTATCATAAAGATTATTTACACATAGCTCCTCCAAGAACCTACAAGAAAACATAGACTCATGACTCTTATCTATTTGTGTCTAAAATCCTTACAATTTGCTCACTTTCAACTAAGATTTGCTATAGGAACCTTATGACTCTGAGAATTTCCAAGATTACTAAGTACAGAGACAAAATTCAGAACCCTTTCTCCTGGCCTTCAATTCCCTTTTATAGAAACAAGGGAGAAAAACAAGCTACGAGCCAGATAAGACATTGTCATTGAGAAAATGACCAGTTACCCACAAAATTGTTACAAAAGAGTCCATGTAAGGAATACCATAACCAGGACCAAAATATCTTGCAACTGATTCATCATAGCACTTTATGCATCTCCTTTTCCTTTTTCTACTGTCGATGAAGATTTTAGGAGGGCTCACTTCTTCTACTGTTCACATCCAAAAAGTGACCGCTGCATAGAACCCAAAACCACCTGCCAGGCTTCCACATCATATAGTTAGTTAACTAACAAGTTGATGTCCTCATTCATTCCTTTAGATATAGATTCCCCCACTCGACATATTCCTCATCCATCGACCACTTGAAAATCATAACCTCGTTAGCCTTTATCCTATAGGGAACGTACTTGATAGCCACTTGATTCGCCTCCCTTTCAAAAGTTTTAAAAAATGACCTAGTATGTATTATTTTATCCATAATGTCCTCCAACATGCCAGTATCCAAATCATCATAGATCATATCCACCTGTGCATTGATAGCTCTTTTTGCCTCTTCCTTCCATAACTGCAAAGGTTTAATTTTCCTGTTTTCATTCTGGATGCTAGGCTGAAGTGTCTCATTCATTTTACTGAAGGTTCTTATCAACTCTCTTATTTTCTTTTCTATATTATTTGACAGCATTTGGGCCTCCCGCATTGATTTTACCAGCAAATCAGTTGGCTGAAGTGTTGTTGGTTTCTCAACATGGTATTTTGAAGCCATGGACATTATTCTGAGCTCATTTCCCCTTTGTAACCACTTAGTGAACAAAGGGATTGCTACCTCTTTATCTCTATCAAAACTCTGAATAGCGTTAAACAATAAAGAATATAAAGAATGCACACTATTTAGTCTACTGTCTACTTTCTCATTTAAGTGAATCAATATCAAGCTAACTACCTCCCTTTGCTTAATGGCAGATTGATCTTTTGACTCCTTTAGCTTCTACTCCAACTCACCAATCTTTTCTAAAATTTGATCTTGGGTTGGGTCAGTAGATCGAGTGGGTTCAAGTTCATCATCAATATAAGGTACTAGCGGTGTTATAGGAGCATCTGTCTGACTACCTAGCTGAATTGTTGTATTCATATGTGAGACTGGTGGAGACCTGGATGTTGATGGGACCCATGTAATGGCAAGGGCGGAAGAAGATGCTCCTGGCTGTCTCTTCTCAAGAAGATGAACTTTTCTTTGCACCTCCACATATTTTTGTTGAACTACATTATAATCATCAAAAAGTTTCTCAAACTTCTTTGCTAACTGCTACTTCTCCTTGGCTTCTCTCTTCGCAGTCTCATAGGCCAACTTGGTCGTATCAACACTTAATTTTGTAGCTTCGACACTTGATATATTAGAATCTCTCTTTATAATAAGTCCTCCTTACAAGTTTGGGTTTATATCATTGATATCAGGCCTTCTAGGCCCTTACTCTAATGACAATATTTCCAAGGTTGCATGATCATCTACAAAATCTGATCTTTTGAATGCCAACCTTTCTTCATCTTCTGAGCTATATTGCCGGCCTCTTGTTTGTCTAATTTTATCAAATGCCGCTGCATCAACTATGTCCCATTCAGGCAAGATTAAGATACTAGCCCGATTTACAATCTTTTTACCCTCATCTGTCGTCATTGCTTTGAATTCTTCCATCATCTCAATCTTGACCAATTTATGATTTTCGAGGTCAGACCTGTCTGGCCTCTCAGGGGCCATTCTATCGGCACTTATCTTTCTTGTATTCATCAATTTTTAATTTCCACATCATTTGGAGGAAGACTAGACTCTTCACAAAAGTTTCATCTTCAAGGAATTTCTCACATGCCTCCTTTCTAACATCCTTGAATGCTCTTCCTTGGATATCTAGAGGGGTGATGTCAAATTTCAGAGTGGGTGGCATAGAAGGGATACCAATTTGCATTTCTGCACTTGTAATCTTAATGGCGTTTGTATCTTGTGGTTCTTCCACTTGCTAATCTCCACCTTCTTCTTCAAATTGTTCAAAAGGTGAAGAGGGTACGTGTGGTGGTGAGGACTTCTATTCGAGTCCTGTAGATCAATAATCTGGACTCCTCTCAATGGTTTAACCTACATCTCTATGGCTAGCTCCCCCCTCATTATTTTCTTTCTTTTCCTCCTCACCAACATTCCATTGTCACTATCGCTATCCTCATCACTATTCTCTTCCTCCCTCACTTTTTTTATTATAATACCATCCCTTGGAGGGGGTTTGTAACTAGGTCGAGTCACCTCTAACCCATTTGTCCTGTGAGGTGGAGGAGGAGGAGGGCTAGGCTATTTCATCCTCATTCGTTGAATCATAGCTACATCTACAGGTGAAATGGATGTAGACTCTTCTTCTCGATTCGCCTGCCATGAATTTCCTCAAGCTTTGCTCTCTTCTCTTTCAAAGCAAGAATTAACTCATCAAAATTATTCATAACAAATTCAACTTTGGCAAAGAAAGGATTGAAAGATCTCAATGGTCATAGCTTGGATCCATTTTCTGTATAATTGCCCATAGCTTTCTGAAAGCTATCCACTTCTCCTTCTTCCAATCTTGAGCAGAAAAATTGAAATCATTCCTGATTACATCTTCTGGGAAGTGGTGTTCATGGGGTAGTGCAATTCCTTTTATTGTTTGCCTAAAAACATTATAGAACCCGTCTGGGTCGATGTGCTTAACTGCACTAACTCCCAGGTGATATGGTGCAAAGAGCTTGTCAAAATGCACATACCCTCCCTTCATAATTCCAAAGTATGGGATGCTAGTGTAGCCAAGGAAGATAGTTCATTTGTCCTTGCCTATTAAATCCTTATCCCGAATGCAACCTATTTTCCAAATTACTTCAGCAAATCCAAGTCTCAATGGGACATTGAAAGGTAATACATGAGGTTGCCCTGGGAAACCATAAACTCTAATGACAATCTGACCTGGTAAGGGATAATCTCCCCCCAATTATGCTCAATTCTCATGATTAGCAGCCTTTCCTTTGGTCTTAAGAAGTCATGCAACTGTGTAGGAATATTAGGTAGATTAATTGTCAATCATGACCTTAATTTGGAAGAAAAACCATTGTCAAATCTTATGAAACTAGCTTCTAGCGTCCCATGACATGTCCATACTTCATAACTGCACCGATATCTCAACATTATCAATTATCTTTCTGAGATCCATGGTATCTTCAAAATAATCCGAATTCTTGAATAAGAACATATGCATCAACAATGAGTACCAATAAAAATTAGTGCTTAATACATTGTTCTTAATATCTAGTAATCTCTAATGAATCTTATCTTCAAGATATAGTACAAAATAAAAAATCACTAAAAAATCAGGATGCTGAATGTGAATAGCTATAAACATGTAGTCTGGTGGCATAGCCGTGAATGGGTTAAAACCTAAAACTTGACACAGAGAAAAGAAAATAGCTTGTAAATATTTGGCAAATGGACCAATTGGAAAAGGCTCCACTGAACTTGGGCCAATATGGTATGATGTGTTTCCCACTTTTGCCAAATGAGTCGGGAGAAGGTTTGGTCTAACAAAACCTTTTGTCCTATGATATTCAGTCTTTATCTCATCTAGATTTACTTGAATCATTGCAGGAGAGGGTTCATATAGGTCAAGAATTTCTTGGAATTCCTCTCTTTAGATTGTCTCCGTCATTTCTCCTTATCACTCTAGAAATAGGGTCATATCTATTTGCAATTGCTCTGAGAAGGTTGACATCCATGAAGACATTAGGCACCACCGGCTTGCCTAAGTCATACTGCCCTGTACTCGAGAACGGAGAATGCAAATTAGTCCATACCATAATTTGAACATATTTAAATCCTAGTCATAGGTACCCTAGCATCTGAATTTGTGTATGCCTTATCAACTAACCCTTCTCCTAGGTTTTTCCCTTGAATAAGATTTATCCCCTAATACTTGTCATTTGTTGATGGTTTAAATTGGTCCAGAAAATCATTATATAAATTTATCTTCAAATATTTTGTTTGTCCTGAGTGGTTTCAGGAGGGAGCCATTTTATCAAACTAGGCATTTCTTAATATTTATCAACAGACAGGGAAGGGAAACCAAGGTTCAACACAAAAACTGACATTTCCAATAGATGAACAGAAAATTCACAAACTCCTTGAGCTAAGACTATAAAATCCTACAACACTCTTCAATCTTCTTACCAGAATTTCATAAAGTTTAGACTATCCATCCTTAAAAACATAGAAGGATAGATAATCAAGTTGTGGCTTTGAAAACATCGGGTAGACCTTAATTTTGTACTGAGATAGCTCGCTCAAATATTCTTCGGCTCTGAACTCGCTTTCTGCTTTCTCTAAATTTTCCTCGTGAGTCAAAATAAATCTGAAAAGGCATTTATTTCTATTCTTAAATCAGGCATCACCATATCTTTCAACATTACTGATTGCGCGAGTGGAAAATGACTCAAATTCATATTTGAAAAGAGTTTAAAACTAGATTGTTGATTCCTTCCATGGTGGCACATCGCACGATCTATATTAGTCAATTCAACATTGAGCATCTTTCATGGTAGATGGAGATATCAAAAGCATGACACAACATTTCCAACTCATCATCCTTCTCAGTGTTGTCAACAACCCCCAACATTTGGCTTCTCTCAGCCCACCCAAGACACATGGTATCATCTCGTGATGCTGCGATCATTAACTTCCGAGCACTTTCCATCGCGGGGTAGCGAGAACCATTAGATCAGTCATAAATTTACACTGCTAGGCCCGATGTGCACCCTCTTCAGTTGTTTAACACACGAGCATGTTTCTTGATTATGATTAAAATCTCTTCATTCACTAAGACATGTGCATATAATAGAGAACATTAGTAGCCTGACAGTTATCACAAATATATCTTCTAAAATATGAAAGAAGGACCCGCCTAGGAAAGTAAAATGAGTATCTTACGAAAAGTAAGACCTTCTCATCAAATAAACACCCGGGACACAGGAAAAGGCCCCACCAACGTACTGAAACCCTTAGACTTAAGTGAAAAGGTAATGCGAGTTTATAAAACATTTAGGTGATTTATCGAGATTTAGACAAAATCCATAAAACCCTAAACCCTAGGCCTGAAGCGCAAGAGAAAGAGAGAAAAATAAGACACAGATGACCCCTTTTTCACCTAAGGCACAAAAAATTTTGCTAGGTCATTTTTCTGACCATCAGTGGCTCTATTTGGGGATGATCATCACTCAGGAATAATACGAGCATCCAAAATCTTTGGTGGAGCAGACCAGCCACAAAGCAGACTAAAAAGAGAACTACCTAGACAGGGTAGCCCAAACAAGAAAGGAAGCTAAGCTACTATGTACAAAACCTAATCTAACGCTCGTGGAAAAGAACTACTTTAAAAAAATTTGGGCTTCAAGAACTATCCATGAAGAGGCAGTTCAACAATTTTACCATTTATATTATGGAGAAAATATGAATGTTCTCCCCACTTACTTTGGATCAGATACAAACCAAGCTAAATGGCATCAAATTTTCCATGTTTTCCTTTATCCTCTATTCTTGCATTCCACATCAAGACCAAATCATTAGTCTGAAAACTTCTTGCAATTGTTCTCTTATCATGCAAGTTTTTTACTTGCATTTGCAGTTTCGTGTTTTAGGCACTAGCTTCTCTCCTGATTTTATCTAGCTCTATCAAAGCTTCCACCCTCAGTTGCATATCATCATCTATATCATAATTATATGTTTATTCAAACTTATACATCTGCAATAGATTATTTTGGGGTAGCCTAGCTTGTATACCATATACCAAGTCAAAAGGAGCACATCCTATTGCCTTCTTGATGATTACCTTGTCTGCACAAACTGCCAATTTCAACTTTGAATCCCAGATCCTTTTTTTCTTGTCCAGGATTCTTTTGATGATTTTCATCAAGCTCTTATTGCTTGATTCGGATTGTCCATTTCCTTGGGGGTGGTAAGGTGATGAATATTAAATTTGAATACCATATTTATTGCAGAAATATTCATATTCTTTTGACCTAAAACTCATAGCATTGTCAGAGACTATTCTCTCTGGGCAACCAAATCTAGTCAATATATTATTAGTGATGAAATCAATCACTACCTTACTTGTTGCCTTCTTGGTTGGTATAGCCTCAATGCACTTCGTGGATACCAAGATCCAGGAATGACCCCCACTAGATTTACATGCTATCTCCCCAATAAAATCAATACCCCCACTATTGAAATGAGGCTTGCACACTCAGGCTTCAAAGACAAATTTTCAAAAAACTTCATCTTTCTAGAAAACCTCTGGCATGGACCACACTTTCTGACCAACTGATGTGCATCTTTAAAAATTGTTGGCCACTAGAATCCAACTCTTAAAATTTTATGTGCAGTTGTTTTGTTCATGTAATGTCCTCCACAAACCCCACTATGCATCTCTGTTATCAATTTCTGAGTTTAATCTTGGTCCACACACTTCAACATGACACCATCACTATTTTTCCATGAAAGATTTCCACTTACAATGACATATTTAATTCCATGCAACTTCAATGTCCTCCTTTTATTATCACTCATTCCTTCGGGACACTTCATCCTCTACAAGTAGCTTATCACATTTGCATACCATTCACAATTATTCGTATCATAAATATAAGCCCTTTGGTCATCCTCTGTAATATTTATTTCATTGGCATGCAAGTTACTCTGAGCCATCAATTTGGCCAACCCTTGTCCTCTTAATAACTTAGTGATTTGGATGTTGATGTTGAATTCTTGGAGATCTTGTTGATCCACTTACATCTTCTTCTAGACACTTCCTATTGTGTGAAGATGTCTTTAACCGTAGCATTTGGGATATATGCAACCACTATTTCTCCCATCAAGTAGCTCCTAAAAGCTTTTACTGCTTTCACTAGTGCATAGGCTTGTTTTTCATTTATATCATATTTTAGTTTTGCAACTTGCAAAGGCTTTCTGAAAAATGCTTTAGGTTGTTCAAAACCCTCTGAATTTTTTTGTAATAGTACTGTAGCAATAGTATGAAAGGATGCAAATGAAAATATTTTCATAGGTTTTCTATAATCTGGTGTTTTCAAAAAAAGTGCACTCTTAATAGCCTATTTGATCTCTTGAAGGCCTTGGTTGGCTTGCCTTCCCATTCTAACTTTGCACCCTTTTTTAACAGTTTAGAGATGGGTCTACTAATCTCTACAAAGTTAGTAACAAACCTTTTGAGAAAATTGATTTGCCCAAAGAATGATTGAATAGCTTTTACATTTTTGGGCCGAGGGACCTTATCAATTGCAACTACCCTTTCTGGGTTGATTCTCACACCATCTTTTAAAATGATGTGGCCCAACAGTTTACCCTCATTCGCCCCAAAAAAACACTTATTTGGGTTTAAAGATATTTCATACTCAACAACTATGTTAAAATTTTTCTCTAGATGATCAGAATGATCACCCTCTTTCTTGGAATATGTTGTTAAGTCATCTTGGTATACAACTAAGAATATATTTATGATATCAGAAAATGCCACATCCATAGCTCTTTGAAATGTTGCCCTTGCATTTGTCAACCCAAAGGGAATTCTCACATAGACATATGTTCCCCATGGTGTGGTGAATGCTGTTTTAAATTGCTCTGATTCTCTAACCATTACCTTATTGTAACCTAAAAAATCCATCCATCATGGATAGAAGTTCATAACCTGTGACCCTTTGCAACATTGCCTCCATATTAGGCAACGAATAATTATCTTTTAATGAAGATATATTCAAATTTCTAAAATTAACACACAACCTGATAATATCCACTTTTCTTTCTCACGGGCACCAAGTTTGACACCTATGATGAATGTCTGATAGGCTTTATAATTCTAGCGTCCCTTAGCTTAACTAATTCCTCTTGCATCTTACGCACCAAGGATGGATTGATTGGTCTTTTCTCTTGTCTGAAAGGCTTAGCCCCTTCCTTTAGAGGGATTTCATGATTAAAAAAGTCTTCCGTATAAGCTTTCAGATCATCGTACAACCAAGAAAAAACATGCGTATATTTTGTTAATAGGTCAATCAACATTTTTATCACCTTTGGTGACATCTTATTTCCAATGTATACTTTCTTGGGGGATCCCTCTGTCCTAAGGTTTATTTCCTCCAAATCTTCAGGGTGCAGGGTAGCAATGGCAGTCCTTGCCTTATCTTGAGTGTTAAACACCCTTTCCAATATTACCAGCCCTTTGGGGATCTTATTTGTTTTTAATTGGATTAATTCATTCCCAAAGATTATTTCTTTTCCATCATTTGTCTTTACAAAGGCACCAAAGTCAATCTCTTGACTCTCATACTGCTCTATACAATTTAAAAATCTCAAAATATCATCATCATTGTTGAAAACCTTCTAGTTTTCAATATTGTCAGGGACTGATGCCCCAGTTTGAACCTCAGCCTTCGAGATTCCTACAAAAGTTATATCTTCTGGCCTTAGAGTAAAATTAGCCAATAAGTTGGCCATCCTTTTATGACTCCTTTCTTTCCAGTCAATATTAAATGCATCAAAAATTTCAATCTCGTCCCATACAATATTTATGTATTGCTTCAACCTCTTGTTCTTTGATGCATATTTTGATCTGATCTGGGATATGACTAAATCAAAATCTCCAATAACCTTGAGATTCTTTATCCCATGCTTCTCAGCTAATCTCATTCCTAATAATAATGCCTCAAACTCTGCCACATTATTTTTGCATGCAAAAGACAAAGTAAAAGAAAACTTAAATGTTTTTCATTAGGTGAGATAAATAATACTCCTACACTGGAACCTTCTTTAGAACTAGCCCCATGAAAATACATAGTCCACAAACTATTATGATTCAAAGGGTTCTTTGCTTCTGTCTCTATTGGTGCAAGTTGTTCCTTTTCTTCTTGTGGGGTATCTTCAATTCTAAAAGCATTGATGTCAGTGTCTTTGAAACACGTCATGTCTTGATCAGAGTTCTTTTCATGTGCCATCATATATGGCACCCTTGAATCCCTTACAACCTTTACACTTTTACCATCAATACAAAAAACTGCATAAGATAAATCACACTGTAAACTTCCCCCCATAGCAACACTCTAATTTTAGGATAACAACATCCCATAGTGAGGTGGGATGTTCACAACTAGAACACTCATAGTCAAATCCTTCTTTGGGAAGGTTGCAAGTTTATAAGGAAATGGTCTTATAGTACCTATCATAGGTACCTCTCTTGAGTCCATAGCACAACATCTACCTTGAGGGGTATCTACATTCATACCCATAGCCTCCATTATCCTTATTGGCATAACATTATTTGAGGCCCCAGAATCAATCATACAATTTTTTAATACCCCTCCATTTATGATCACACTTAAAAATAATAGATCTACATTTTCCAAGGACTCATCTACTATATCCTCAAGATAAATTTGGGGAATTTGAGAAACCATTCCCTCTAACTCTTTATATTTTGTCTTATTTTTCCTCGCTTATTCCTTTACATTAGAAATGGTGCATGTACATCCCATTTTGGCAGAAGGAGAAACACCTTAACCCAGGCCATAGCTTTCTCCTTGTGTTCATCTATTCTAAGCATTTCTTGTAGAGGACTTTTGACTATAATTTATGAAAGCAATTGAAACATGTCAACAGGTGCATATTCTAGAAATTCAAGGGACATACATGGTTTTTCTTCATGTTTATTCAACTTGCTGCCTTCAACATTTGTTTTTTGCTTCAAGTTTTGTTTAACAGGTGCAACAGGATTTTCAACCATTTTCGTCTTCACTTTGGGTGAAGCAACCTTGTCATTGGGCTTTGTAATTTCAACCTTCTTAGCCCATTCCTTTTTCTTAACCACATCCTTCTTCGGTTTATTTTCTTTCACCTCCTGATCTTTATTCTTCATTTCCTTAATGAATAAATCATAAGGCTTATCCCAGTCTTCACCAACTGTCCTATTTCTTAGTTGGTAATTACTTTTAACTTGAGTTGCCATAGCAGCTGTTATCCAGGAAATCTCCTAGTTTGAAGGTCTTCTTAGAGACACAATGTCTTCTCCTTGCTCAGCATTACATGCTTGGTCATCAACACATAATTCATTGTTAGAAAAAACTCACTGATGATACAATTTATTCCTTCGCCTTTGATAATCCACATCCAAGTCTTGAGATTCAATATCAGAGAAGTATTCTGCTTCACCCAAGTAAGAAGTGGTCATAAGACAATCTACATTGTCATCTTCAAAACTTTCTTCTTCTTCTTCTTGTATCTCATCCTTGGCAGAAATAAATTGTGCAACAACACAATACTCGGGCGAATGAGGTGATTGACAAGCAATACACCAAGGTGTATCTTCAACAACATTCACTGTATGTTTTTGCAATGGATTGGGAGTTTGCTGCTCCTGTTTACCTTTGCTGCTGCTAAACCAACTTTTCATCCTTCCAATTTGTGTTGTAAGGATGATCTTTTTACCATGAGGTCTATTAAATTTATTGAACTGCTACTTTTTTGGTGGAACACCCTTATCATTTTTTGCAACAGTCAATTTAAGATCCTTCAAGGTGCTGAGCACCTTGTCCCACTTGTCTTCTTCCTTTGGCTTTAACCCCAAAGGTTTTTCCATTTTATCTTTTGGAATTTTGGAGAACTTGGGATCTTCTCTTCTCCCAAGCTTGCTTGAAGCTCTCCTATTCCCTTCAACATTAATGGCAATCTTGAATGCATCTCTTTGGTTCTGAGGATCTTTATTTCTTAGGATATATGCCATTTTAGCATCAAATGCATTCACATACATGGTTAGATAGACATTATCATCCAACCTTAGAGCCTGGAATAACTTATGCATAGATTTTTGAAACCTTATGTTGAAATCAGTGACAACTTCATTTGGTGACTTCTTGATGTTGTTGAAAGCATTCAACATGAAACTTGCATTTGTTTTGTCACCATATTTCTCCTTGAAGCTGTTTTCAAACTCTTCCCAAGAGTTAATGCTTGAATTTGGTAACCCTCTGTACTAATCCCTGACATCTTTAGTTAAAGACTGTACAAAGAGTTTCATAACAATATCTTCATGCTCCACTTAATAGTTATTTAATTTATCTATGAAGGCTCTTAGATGTTCCTCACCCGTGACAACATTATTTCCTATGAACTTATTTATTTTGTCCCTCAACTCATTTGGGACTACATTAGGATACCTTGGTATCCCATTGAAAAACAATTTCCTATACCTCTCTAGGTGGATAGGTCTTCTTTGGAATTGCCCAGTAGCAGCTTGTGCTGCGACATTGTTAATTGCACCAGTTCCAGTCATTTTTGTTCTAGTACCAGTCCCAACAATAACTCCTGCCCTATGAGTAACCTGAACAATTTGAGTAGGAGTACTCGTATTGATATTTGGTACAGCTGTGGGAATCAAACCTAAAATGACCTGGGTATTAGATGGATTAGTGGTGAAGGAAGCATAATTTAAGGAAGACATTTTCAGGAAACCAATTTTCCTTTTTATTTCAGCTATCGAGGCTTTCATCTCAATTCTCTTTAACTCTTTTGTAAGAGTTTCACTTTCTATCCTAGCCCTTTCTAATTCATCATCTATTTGAGACAACCCATGGCTTGAATCCAGGGCACTGGGGACTTTTTGATCATTTATTTTGATAGTGAACACCTTTTGTTTTCCCTTGTCCTTGTCTAATTTGGGAATCTAAACATTTAACTGACTAGGACCTACTAGCTTTTGGCTATCAACAAGGCTCGTAGGATTTTATTTTACTACATGTTTAGATTTCTTGTCTAAAATTTCTCTTAGAATAGGACCCTCAACATTAGGCTTAATTCGCTCATGATTCAAAGACTTGAGTGTAGCCAATTGCCTCATTAAGATTTCCCTCTCCGTCACAAAATTCATAACTTCAGACTCCTCTTTTTCTTTTCTTTTTCTCAAGTCAATTTATTCTTGGAGTTCTTTCTTTAATGTGCTTATATCTCCAAAAACCTCTTTAGGATTTGGCAAAGTTATTTCAGATCCAAAAGTATCACCTAAATATATTAAGTTAGCATCTCCATGTTCTTGGGTTGATTCAAAATCATAAGGACGTTCTGTCCTAAGGCCAAGAGGAGGAGGTACACCAGTAATACTATCTTGATGATCTCTACTTCTACTTCGACCTCTTTTCTTTTCTGAATATTGTACCTGGGCAACCTCCTTATTTTGTTGTTGTACTTCTTCTTGTATAAGTGTGTTAAATAAAGAATCAAAAAATACCATGCTATCTGATTTAGAACTTTTAGAAGAAGTTGTATGTGTAGGTAGGAAAATGGAATGCATCAAAAGCAACTTTAGACTAGCTCAACCACAAAAACTAGATTGCAATGATAAATCCTAATTACAATCAATAAAGGCATGAAGATGAAATACTAAAATGAAATGCAAACCAAAGCATGTATCTCCTTCATTGTTCCTCCATTATCCTTCTTTCTCCTTCAAATTAGTGTGTTTGTGGATCTCACCTACAAGTGCAAAAGCATAGTATGAAAGCAAGATGGCTAGAAAAATGGCAGCATAAGGATACTAGAAGCGTGGTTTTCTCTCTCTCTGATTGAAGAAATTCATCCAATTTATAGACAAATTGGAGAGAGGACAAGATTAACATGAAGAGATTTGAATGGAAATTCAAATCATGAATGGCAAAATTATGACAAATTATGACAAAATTGACATGCAAGATTGATTGATTGACAAATTATGACAAAATTGACAAGATTAAAATGCCATTCCCATGAAATTAGGGGAAATATTAGAAAAATTAAAGAAAATAGGAGAAATAGAAATTAGGAATTAGGAGAAATTAGTAAATTGGAAAATTGAGGAAAAAGATGAAATAGGAATTAGGTGAATTAATTAATAGGTTTTCATCCATTAATTAATTCATGAAAAAAGACCTAGGACTAAATAAATAGATTTATTTAACCCACCAAGAAGAAGAAAAGGATTAAATGATCAAATCATAAAACCCTAGAAATAAGAGGACAAGGAATTAGGTCAAGACAACAAGAAATTAATGTCGATTCGATCATGATTCTGATTGGCAAAGGACCAATGTTGATAAATGATTGAGATTGGTTGACAAAAATCAATGACAAATTGACCAAGATTGACAAGGAGATCAAATTGATAGGCGCCAATTGATGAGGAACAATGACTAATTGATCCAAACTTACATGATTGAAAAGGACAATGATCGATGACAAATCGGTCACAAAATAACAAGATTGACCAGGACAAGGATCAACCAAAATCATGACTGAAGATTGTTATCGACAAGACCTAATTTGAAAGCGATACAAATGAGGAATGCAGAAGAAGGACTCGATGCTCGCAAATGATAAAGACCAAGTGCGCAACATAGAAGAAATGTTAATGCAACGCAAGAACCCTAAAATAAGGCAATGCATAAATGTTAAAGTATGACTCCACAAGCTTTGACCATTTTTAGACGTCTACAGTATGAACTTCAGAAACATGATGCAATGACGACTTACTTACGTTCTTGTGCTTGGGTTTCCATGATGAGGGAGCATTGTTTCTTTCTGTATTTATTCTAGTCCCAATCCTCGATGTAACTGTAGGAAGCTCTTCTAATCCTTCTTCAGCATGTAGCCATATATAACCTATGGTGTTCTTAGGTTTACTCATAATGATAGATTACTTCAAAGAGTTATTTGAAATCTTCAAAATACATGCACTGGCACAGAGATTTCAGATTGGCTACCCAAATTACTTCAAGATACCGAATAAAATAGTATTCGGTACTTCTTTGAAAGAAATTGATGAACCTTGTTCACAAATAAGAAAGTCCTTTTAATAAACACATAACACCTTATACAATCAAGAATATGAACTAGAAACACAAAACAAGGACTCAACCTTCAAATCACAGAAATGTGATAGCTTTTCAATGCAAATCTCCTAATAGGTGACACAACTAACTGAAACTATGCAATGCTACAACTTAATTGTTTACCAGAGATACTGAAAGCTCCCCAACAAAGTCACCATTTTTGTTAGTACCCCAGAATGGGGTTTACACTACGAGCAGGAAGAAACCAAGTTGACTCTTCATATTTTATCAGAGGAGAAGCTAACTCCAACTATTTGAAATCTCCAAGGACTTGGACCAACATATTACAACAATTATTGCTTATCCTTCTACACTTTGGGCTCTGCAAATTCCAGGAGGGTGACCCTTTGATGAACTTATAATCTTTGTGCCATACTTATACCTTCACCAAATTAAGCAGAAAATATCAGATACAAGCTCAACAATAGGGAGAATTCTCAAGGATCGCTAATCCTTTAGTGATCCTCAACCTAGATGGAGCCTGAGATGGACGAAACACATAATAGTACATATAAGTGTAGTGTTATAAAATTGTGACCCTAGCAATTTTTGATTGCATTAGGGTCCTCATGCAAGTGAAATAGAATCCTCTAGCCTGATTAGAGACTGAAGACTGCTCAACCCTCAAAATCAGCTTCTTTCTTGGCCTCCGCACCATCCCGTCCACACTCTGCCTTGGAGAAAGGAGTAGGACAGGGGTGTGGTGCCACTATCCCCCCTAGGACAAGGGCGTGACCCCATTTTCATCTCAAGATAGGGGTGTGGCGGTAAACTCCCACAATGTCAAATCAACTAACACGTATTTAAGGGGCATTTGTCCTCTCATTTGCATAAGTGGGATGAGCGGGAAGTTTACATGAGATCAAGAATTCAAGAACATTCAAGCATTTCTTTCCAACATTGAGCATTCTCAAGTCTCCCTTCAAGACTAGGTGTTGCATTCAAGTCAAGGATTCAACTATTGAAGAGGAGATTGATTGCAACATTCAATTCCACACAAGAATTTTTGTCAAATTTCTATCACAACCTCCCTTGAGATGATTTACAATCCAGTCTTTCATTTACAGCTACTTGCAAGCACTTTCTTTCATTACTTGGTTAATTCCAAAACTGGGGTTTGACCTAAAGGCAAACCCTCAATCCCAACCCATTTTCCTCTCTTTTCTGTGTGTAGGTTGCAGTTGCATAGTTGTACTTTCGGATTCGAGCTCCATTTACAGAGGCAGAAAAACCCTTTTTGTTTTGTTGATTTTTCGAAGGATCATGTACATTCCTGCCATGGTCCAGACAACTTTTCCTCAAATTCACAGGGTGAATTCGTCTCAACATATTACTGTTAGATCTAGGTGCACAACTTCCTCCCATATTCTGATCTCAAGTTATAATCAGTTCTTTGTCACTTTTGCACTACATAGTTCAATCAATTCCTTTCCATTTCAAATAAGTAAGAGGGAATCAACTTATTGTTGACTCTAAATTTTGTTCTTGGTGACGAACAACCTTATGAGAAATTCAATGTTGGGGAACCATATTGCGTGGGAAACACTGAATGACCTCCGGGATTGAGAAGCTGACTCTTCCTTAGATTTTGGAGGAAAGGGGAAGGAAACAAATACTTTTAAAAGTAACACTAAACTACTAGGGTGATACGCTAGACTATTAAGAGACAATGAACTCACAAAAATTAGAAAACATATAGCTTCTAGAAATCCATTCAACAATCTACAAGATTGAATCCAGAACATAATCAAAAGCCACAACCAGATTTACTCGAAAACATATGGAAATATTCATCATGCATTCATCAGATAACAAGTGCAAAAACATAGTTTAATCAGTGAAGTCTTGGATAAAATATTCCCAAAGTTACCAGAATTCTCAATAACAATAGCACAGAAAACACCATTAATAGTAGGCTGAAAGAGTTATCAAAAAGGCCACAGGCACAATCTGAATAGTATTCTTCTAGCAAGACCAAAATAGTTTTTAAGGCTGGAAACAAAAGAAAACTCCTATTTAGCAAACTGGACTGTTCTTTTTCTTTCTCTCTTCTGAAAATTCTTCCCCTTTTTTGGGCGGAAAAGAACACCGCATTTAAATAGGCCACACCCCCTAAAACAACTTCCCAAAATGCCAAAATGGCACAACTCCTTTTGAACCGAAAACATGGCGTGTCGCTACGGAGGCCGCACCCAGCAAAACAAACCCTGCAACTCGACCTTTCACCCGCAATGGACTGGAGGTTACCAAGAACTAAA
The DNA here is from genome assembly GCF_030272615.1 of Cryptomeria japonica. Taxonomy (NCBI): domain Eukaryota; kingdom Viridiplantae; phylum Streptophyta; class Pinopsida; order Cupressales; family Cupressaceae; genus Cryptomeria; species Cryptomeria japonica. The sequence goes on along the minus strand of NC_081409.1, from coordinate 840,397,424 downwards.
AAGATTCTGCCAACTGTGAACAGACTGCAAAAAAAGGGCACAGCCGTAAGAAACTGCTCGCATACTGCGCTAACGAATGGGCCTGCCAAAAAGAATAGTCAGCAAGCATTGCCATTTGTCACTCCCGCGCTACTTCAAAAACTGGATGCCAAAGATGAACCGAAGGAGCAATGCCATGCCACCAAGTGTCCGACGCGCTCTGTCCTACTGGCAAAAAGGCGATTACAACCGGGGCCGCCGAAAGAACTTAAACTGAGGGAAAATAAAGTGAACATTTCCTGGTGACTAACAGGGGCGATTCTGCCTACGGAATAGAAGAACCTAAAATTACTGGTTTTGTAGACTAGACTTCATGCCACAATGAGATGGAAAAGATCAAAATCTTGTTGCAAAGGTAGCCACTCATCTTCAGAGAGCATAACTTGCGCTTCCAAATCTTGGAAATATTGGTCCAGGCTATTGAAATGTGGCGACTGATCAGCAAGTTTTTGCCATTTTTTGTTGATGAAAACTGACATTGTAATAAAACCCTAAAAAAGGCCGACTTTGTTTGTTGCCCTAAAAACGCATGTTATAAGCGGCTGGGATGCTTAAGGCATTGTAAGGTTGATGTACTATTTTTGTTGGATAATAAGAAAGATTGGACGGCTGTGTATGGTGGACGTAACCCATTCTGGGTGAACCACGTTAAATCTTTGTGTTATCTGTGTCCTGTTTTATTTCTTTATCTTTTGTATTTAAATCTGCATATAATTGTTAGTTCATATTTGCTTCGGATCTGCTTGAAACCCTAACACAGGCAAATTACTTCATTCAAGGGTAGAGGTACAAGCTCTTCTTGGACCTAGTTTAGGAGGGCGGAGAGCTGGGCTAGGGGGTGCAAAAGATTTTCCACCTCATTTACTGAAATAGGACTTCCCAGCCGTGATAAGAAAACTCTATCCTACTGCACATTCTCAATCTACTGCAATACTTGCTTAATCTGTAGCACAAAACCATCCGCAGGAAAAGGAGAAGGTAAGCCTAGAGAAACAAATCTCTTGACACATTGCTTAATGTCTGGTACTAAAAATTGCAAAGGCGCCAGAGCAGCTAAAACCTGCATAATTATCCTGTGGCGGTTTATGAAGACATTAGTCTTTTTGATTAATTGTCCGTGCTTTGCAATCCCTTTCTCCCTAAGCTCTTCCTCTTGAGCGGAATAAAGTAACTGAATAAGATTCTGGGCTATTGGAAACTTCAGACCGATGATGAGCATAGAATTATTAATAAGGTGCCCTACCTCGACATAGAGGGATTGTGCATCACTGAGAAATCTTAACACTGGCTGCAAGGATGGGCAGTATTGCTTTACTTTTTCCCAATGGGAAACATACAGCTTTGTCAGCATGGTAGAGAAGTCTAGAGCAAGCGGCTGCGGGGGTGGGAGACTCAGCAATCAAGATATCTCATTATCTTTCCCAATCGTCTTCTGCTGGAGCTGCTGGATTTTGCTTTGTTCAATAGCCACTTGATTTTCTATGGCTAAGATTCTTGCTTCCCCAGTCTTGACGGCTTGCTGCAACTGCAATGTATGACTCTGCTCCTGCTATAGAAGAGTTTCCAATTCTAACACGCGTTTGCCAGATTGTTCAAGGCTAGTTTCTCTTGCTTTCAATTTGGCCTCGAAATTCATTTTCTCCTCCGACTGGGATACCTGGGTCTCACTTAGCTGACGGGCATAACCTTCTTTGAGAAGGATCTCTTCACGCAATTGCATCTGAACCTGGGCAACATCCTTAGAAGCAGATTTTAATCATTGTATCTTAGAGTCTTTATCTTGCAATTCCTTCAGGGTTACATTTCTTGTTGCTTCTTGACCTATTAGCTGAGAACCTACGCTGTTAAGAGCCGACTGCAACTTTCCTTTCTCTGAATTAGCTTGAGTTAGCGGGTTCTGTAGGCGATTGATCTCTGATACCCGAGACTTATCTTCCTTCCTTTCCTGGGAAAGGGAATCACGGAGGGTAACATTTTTTTCTTGGAGCTTTTCTAAATGACGACTCTTTTTGATAAAGTCCGTGGACACTACTTTGGAAGTTTCTTCCATCATTCTGACCTTGTTGGATGCCATGGCTCTTTGAAGACTAACGCCCATTACCTGTAGCTCATAATCATCGGGCCTCATTTGAGATTCTGGCTTGTTGACCTTGGGGACTAGATTTGCAAAGTAAAGGCAATCCCTTTGCTCGCTGAAATGGGTCTGCAGGCGAGGGTGAGCGCAACAAGCACCTTCCTTCTCCTTCTACTTATTATCTTTATTCAAACCGACAGTTCTATCATAAACAACCTGCTACTAGAAACTATCTGGATGATCGATGGCTTGACCTGCGAAAACTGCACCAAGAAGGACAACGAAAGGGAAATGCGAAAAAGGGGCAACAAAAGAATATTGGGCCGGATGAGTCACTGCCAGTGGGGAGAATAATGGGACAAAAGGGGAGCCTACTAATAGGAAGGAATTGGCGGACGCCGCAGCCATACTGTGGGGGGAAGACTCTTTGAAACCTAGCCTATGTGACACAGGGACTATTTCTAATGCAAGTGATTGAAAAGTTGTAGATATGGGGATCGCGCCTGGGAAGGGAACGGAAGAATGCGTGGGAATTTATTGGGGAGTAACCATCATACTCGCCAGGGAAAAAGTAAGAGTAGTAGGGACTAAGGTTTGCATTATGAATGCGAGGGTAGGTGTAAGAACATCCAAAGAATGGGAAGAGGGGAAAAAGGGGCGTACTTGATCGGTCGAGGGATGCGACAATTGGAGATCTGTAGAGGTTGTCGTTGATGTATTAGGCACAAACCCTTCCTACCCACTGAGATATGGCTTCTTCTTCGGGGGGCTTTCAGGAGACTACTTCTCGGACCGTTTCTTACTACCACAAAACCCAGCTACACCATCTTTGAAGTTAGGGTTTCCTCAACTACCTTTCTTCTTACTAGGGTAATTGGGCCAATGGCCTTGTTATCCTCTATAATGGAGGTATCGTGCTTCCCAGCGCCAATTGCTTACTCGACTCTTGCTAGTTGCCTTGCCATTTCTAGAGCTAGGATTCGGTCAGTCACATAAGTAGGAGGTAGCCGGAAAGGTTCCTCAGAAAAACCATGCACACAGATGAAAGAGAAATCCAGGCCTACAAACCAGTCGCGGCGTTCATTCTACATCCAGTTGATTTGAACCTGAGAGAAATGGGCTAGAGGTTCATTTGGAATGACTCCAAAATCTTTGAGCACGGGAGCCAAGAACAAATTTGAAAACTGGCTTGGAGAAGAAGGGGACTCCGACACTGAGGAGGAAGATACTGAAGCTAGCCTCTGAAAAGAGTGGTAGAATATGACTTGCACTTGAAACTGCAAGATGCAAACCAGAGAGAGGCCGAGGGCCCACACATGTTGTAACAATATATGAGAAAGAATTAATATAATGATTTTACTTTTCTCTTTATCTAGTCTTTCTTTCCTTTTGCTTGCTGAGCTGGAAATAATTAAAATAAATACAAACCACACATATGAACATAGTATACACTATTTACATGGAAAAGGGGAAGGGACCCTTAATGATAAGGCTTAAGATGAAAACCATTAATCGGGATGGAGAGGGAGTCTCCATTCATGTCCTCTAACTCAAAAGCGTTGAAACCCTTACATCCTATGATGCGGAAAGGACCCTCCTAGAGGGAGTCAAACTTGGTGTGCTGACCTGGCTTCACTATCCTCTCGTTGTATTTCAAAACAAGGTCTCCTAGGGCGAATGTCACATCAGAGCTCTTTTTACTATTGAACCACCTTTTTACGACTTCTTGCCTACCTTGGAGAGTTGTGAAGGTGGCCTCCCTTGCTTCCTCTAACTCCATAATCTCTTCTATCCTTACAACCATTGGGCTATTTTCGGCGATATCCATAGATTTTAGCAACTGTAACGCCAGAATTTCTAGTGATAGAGGAAAAAATGCATCTTTCCCGTATACTAGCTTGTACGGGGAGGTTTTGAGGATCCACTTGGGTGTTATGCGGTCAGCCCATAAGGCACTCCTTAGGTGATGGTGCCACTCCCTCTTATATTCCGCGCCTATCCTCTTGATAAGTCGGATCAGATTCTTGTTAGTAGATTCTGCTAGATCATTCCCTTGGGGGTAGTAGTTAGAGGAGGTTTTGAGATAAATACCTCTGCTAAGGGTGAACTGTGTGATTCACGAGCCCGTGAAGGCATGCACGTTATCTGATATAACAGTTTCTGGGGGACTGTACCGATAAGTCAGTTCTTCTAGGAAAGCCAGCACTTCGTTTTCAGATGAATTCTGTAGGGGAATGACTTCACACCATCTAGTGAAATAGTCAGTGGTGGTTAGGATCCATTTATGTCCAGTTGAACTTGGAGGATTGATCATCCTGACAAAATCAAGGCCCCATTGAGCAAAGGGCTCTTCCATTGACACAGGCCTGAGTGGCATGGCCGCTTTCTTACCCCTCCCCGTATAATATTGGCATTCTTTACATCCTCTTTCTAGAGCGTGTACATCTTTGAACATGGACGGCCAAAAGTATCCTGCTTGAGTGATTTTGATCGTGGTTGTAGGTATGAAGAAATGGCCTCCTGAGGGGCCATAGTGAAATTCTTGGAGAATTTTATTAGCTTGGCCTCGGTCCACATATCGGAGTAGAACTCTGTCAAAATTTCTTTTGAAAAGAATTTCATTTATGAGGCGAATACTACTATTTTGGAGTCGATAGAATCTTCTTTTGGCTGGGGGAAGATTTTCGGGAAAGGTCCCCATCTTCATGAAATTTTTTCTTTTGTCAATCCAACTTTCGCTGGGGTTGTTGCGCATAAAAATAACCATTTCTTCAGAGATGGCTTCAAAACCACGGGGTTCACTGTCCTGCACTATATACTCACATAAACATCTCCCACGGACCAGCTTTGTGGGCTTGATGTCAACATCATATTCTAGGATCTTGGTGATTAAATTCGCTCTTTTTTCTGTGATGTCGCCCTCCATGATATACTCTCTCACTATGGGATGAGCTACATACACTGTGGTCTTGTTGTAGGTAATGAAATGTCTGAATTTCTTCATTCCTTTTACGGTAGCTAAGGCTTTCTTTTCTACAAAGTTATAGCAGAGCTCATAATCTTTTAGAATTTTTGAGTGGAAAGCTATAGGGTGCTCTCCTCCCTTTTGGGTATCCTTTTGAGTTAGCACCATGGCTATGCTATGCTGACCGGAATAAACATACATTATAAAATCCATCGACATGTCTAGATTAGATAACACTAGAGCTGAACAGATGGTGTGCTTTATTTGGTCGAAGGCATTTTTAGCTTCAGTAGTCCATTTAAAATGTATCTTTCTTAAGCATGAGGGTGATAGGTCTTATTATCCCAGCAAAGTCGGAGATGAAATGACTGACAAAATTGACCTTTCCTAAGAAGGATTGCACTCCCTTTTTGTTGACTAGAAGGGGGAGCTCTTTAATAGCCCTGACTTGGTCAAGGTCGATGGAAACACCTTCTTTAGAAACTATATGCCCCAGCAACTTCCCTTGAGGAACCCCAAAGATACATTTTTTTGGGTTCAAGGAGATCCCAAATTCGAGACATTTTTGCAGAACTAACTCAAGATGATCAAAATGATCCTCCCGGTGTTTCGAAAACATGGTTAGGTCATCTAAATATATCAAGATAATCTTATTTATTAGCTCTTTGAAATCCAAATCCATGGCCCTTTGGAAAGTGGCCCCAATGTTTGACAAGTTGAAAGGCATCTTTTGATATGCAAACGTTCCCCCACTTGGTGGTGAAAGTTGTCTTGTGTTGATCCTCCGTTTTGACACTTACCTGATTATATCCTGAGAAACCATCGAGCATAGAGAACATTTCTGATCTAGCAGCTGTGCTTAATAATTGCTCCATCGATGAAAAGGGGTAGTGATCTTTGAGTGATGCTTGGTTCAGGTCCCGGAAGTCCACACAGAGTCAAAAATCCCCATTCTTTTTCCTTACAGGGACCAAATTTGACACCCATGTACTGTGCTTTATAGGGTAGATAATCCTCGACTCGATTAGTTTCTTCAACTCCTGAGCCATGAGGGATTCAATCTTTGGATTAACAGGTCTTTGCTTTTGTTGGACTGGCTTAGCTTCATTTGTGAGCTCAATGGTGTGCTGGATGATGCTAGGATTGTAACCTTTTAAATCATCATAGGACCAAGCCATGACACCTTCATACTTATCACAGTATCGAGCCAATTTCTCCCTATCTTTGGAAGAAATACCTTTTCCCACTTTGAGGATTCTTCCGCTTCCGACTGTCAATTCAGCGTAATCTCCTTTCTCTGCTATGAGCTTTTGCTTATCCTTCTTAACATCTTCATGATCAAACAAGTTCTCTAAGGTGATCAAACCATTAGGGAGCTTGTTGGATTTTAACTGAATAATCTAGTTTCCATAAGCTTCTTTAATCTTGGGTTGCAAGTGATCAGAAAACTCTCCCGAGCTTTGAATAAATAGAGCAATCTACTCATCACTTTCAAAAACCTGCCAATATGTATCATTATCAGGAACAACCGGATGGACCACCATGCTGACGACTGGGTGGTCGGCTAAGAAGTCTACAGCTGGGTCAAAATGAGCTCCTATGGTCACCATGTGATCTGCTTTAGTATTTTGTGTCCAGAGGATTCTTGTGATATTGAAAGCATCAAAACTTTCTATTAAATCCTAGACTTTGGAGCGGTAGGACCTCATACGAACGTGCTTGGCACTGGATACCCCTTGAACTTGGTGTACTACCAATTTGGAATCACTGAAGACTTTAAGCTTCTTGATGCCCATTTTTTCTACCATGTTCAGACTTTGAATCAGCCCTTCGTACTCTGCTTCATTATTCGAACATGCAAATTACAGTCGGAAAGACCTCTGTATTTGATCGCCCGCAGAAGGGGTGAGACAAACTCCCACTCCGGAGCCCATTTTGCATTTGGCGCCATCGAAGTGTAGAGTCCATAGTGTCAAAGACAGCTGGTCTTTGGAGAGCGGATCCTTGGTGAGCTTCGGGATCAGTTGACCCTCTTCAAAAATGCAATAAGTTCCTAGGCCGGTGGCATGGTAATTAGAGAAGGGGTCAGAGTCTATGAACTCATTCAGGAAGGCTTCTTGTTCAGGTGGGATTTCTCCAGTTACTTCTTCATCTTCTAAAAGTTCTACCACCTTTCGCTCATCATGGGTTATAGAGGTGTGGGTAGACTCGAAATTGATCAAGGCTTGGTCAGCTATATGCTCAACATGAAGGGGTTCTGAAAGGATCTTCATCTTAGTACCATGTCGGGTACAAAGAATCAGATGGGACCAATCCAGGGACATATATCCTCCTATTTTAGCAGTGAAGTCTCAGGACAGACAGAGCCCAAAGATAGGAGGGATATCGATGACCACTACTTCTTGGGATACTGTTATACTTGGACAAGAAAATAAAGTCAAAGGGAGGCTTCTGATGAGACCTACCATATGGACTTTATTCCCATTGAGCTGCATTACCCCCTTGTTTAAAGGGACATACTTAATGTTTAAAACTTCAGCAGTTTGCTTGGGCATGACCGTGGTGCTAGCACCAGAATCTATCATGGAGTTATGTAAAAGTTTATTTCCCACTATGAGGGTAAGGTAAAAAGGATTTATCTTAGGTTTATCTTCTTCTTGTGTAGTGGAGGGTGAGCCTTCATTTGTCAAAGTAGTAGGGGGATGTGCCTTGCTGACTACTGGATGGAGATCCATTCCATTCGTCTGAGAGAGTGGTGGAGCTACCATGCCTGTATCTTTCTGATCATGGGACAAAGCCTCCCTTAGCTTTCTTTTCTATTTTGGGATACTCAGGAGGTCCTAGAGGGAGACATGAGCTGGAGCTTTCTTCAACTGTTCTACTACATCCAACACTGGGGGAGTGAAAACCTTAGGCTCTTTCGGTTTGTAAGGGATGAACTCCTTCCTGGGATAGGCGGAACTGATGACCGGTGGTTTCGGGGGCCTATTCACGTGTACTAATCTCATATTGTTGGCGTCCTCCCTGGTCAAACACCTTTTAGAGCAAAGGTTGTAGTCTGAATGCACCATAGGGGCTCCATCTTTCAAAGTTCCTCCATCAATAGTTAGTATTGTATCGTCATCCTCCATCCATGAAAAAAGCGCGTGATCAGGGGCGATTTCCGCTTCTTGTTGTAATGACATTCCTTGCATCTGAGTAACAAAAGCTGCATTATCCATGCCCGGGGATGTATACGTGGATTCATCCGGTATTATACCTGAGTTCCTTTGTTTCGTGACCTTTTGTTGCAAATTCCCTCTTGGGCAATTCCTCGGGGCATGAGCATTGTTGCATGGAAAACACTAAGAATTGGTATCATCCGCCAAATTTTTCTGACCTATAGTCAATTCTCTACCACTGCTTGGGGGAATGGCCTGTAATGGGTTAGGGACGGGGACTATTTGGCCATTTGGCGGGAGATTTTTCTCAGCCCAAAAATTAGGGTGTTGATAGGGAGGTCAGTTTCCTCAAAAGTTTTGCTGAAAGGGAGGCTTGGTAGGAGAGACCTGGGCCCTTTTTAAGTTGACAATTTCATTAGAGAAGGATCTTAAGAGATTCTTCATATCGTTGACCTCAACAACCAGAGATGTAATTTGGGGAGTAGCTTGAGGAGTGGGGAATGAGTACATAGACTATGGAGCAGAGGTGCTTGGGGTGGTCTCCTCCATGACTTGAATAGATATTTTAGGGAACACTAGCATTGTAGGGCGAGGTGTGAGCTTTCCAACGTCGATAAGGTTATTTTCAGCCTGAACAACTAAGTCAAAAGCTTGAGGAAGAGTATTACCCCCAAGGATTGAATCATTAGTGATATGTCAGAATTGAAAGCTTTTAGATAAAATACGTAAGCCATATCTGTCGGGGGGCGGGCGAACAACGGTATCCTTTGCCAAGTTCGCTGGAATCTCAGGTTGAAATCAGTCAGTGCCTTTGTAGGAGCTCTTTTGATCATGATGAGTTGGTGCATTAGGGATGATCTATCAGCTTTGTCTGAGAATCTCTGAAAAAAGTGGTCTCCCAACTAATCCCAGTCCCCTATAGTACTAGGGCCTAGAGATCTAAACCAATCCAGAGCCTTTCCTTTGAAAGATGCTACGAGCAACCACAAAGCCACATTCTGCTCGGTGATGCCATGTATAGTACAAATAGTAGCCACATCCTACAGATGCTCTCCAGGGGTTTTATGACATTCTCCCATGAATTTGGGAATGACCTTTAGTGTGGCTGCCGGGATAGGTCCCCAAACTACGGGTGGAACCGGAGGAATGAGAGGGCTACCATTGTCCCATGTCACAAAATTTCAGGGAGGAACTTGCGCCATTGCAGCATGTATGATAGTGGGGAGGCCCTATGCAGATGAAACTAAGGCAGAATAAACGGTCACCAATGGAGGAAAAAGAAGATGAGGATGTAGGGCCATTTGACTCCTGGTGACAGGCCTATGAGTCATAAACTAGCTCATAAACTAGCAGGGATGCGGGTTTTAAAATAATGGTCCCACTGGGTGTGCCAGAAAAAGAACTGTTGACTCTAAATTTTGCTTTGGTGATGAACAACCTTATGGGAAATTCAGTGTTGGGGAGCCATATTGTGTGGGAAACACTGAATGACCTCCGAGATTGAGAAGCTGACTCTTCCTTAGATTTTGGAGGAAAGGGGAAGGAAACAAATACTTTTAAAAGTAACACTAAACTACTAGGGCGATATGCCAGACTATTAAGAGATAATGAACTCACAAAAATTAGAAAACATATAGCTTCTAGAAGTCCATTCAATAATCTACAAGCTCGGATCTAGAACATAATCAAAAGCCACAACCTGAATTACTCGAAAAACATATGGATATATTCATCACGCATTCATTAGATAACAAGAGCAAAAACATAGTTTAATTAGTGAAGTCTTGGATAGAATATTCCCAAAGTTACCAAAATTTTCAACAACAATAGCATAGAAAACACCATTAATAGTAGGTCGAAAGAGTTATCAAAAAGGTCATAGACACAATCTGAATAGTATTCTTCTAGCAAGACCAAAATAGTTTTAAGGTTGGAAACAAAAGAAAACTCCTATTTAGCAAACTGGACTGTTCTTTTTCTTTCTCTCTTCTAAAAATTCCTCCCCTTTTTTGGGTGGAAAAGAACACCACGTTTAAATAGGCCACACCCCCTAAAACAGCTTCCCAAAATGACAAAATGGCACAACTCCTTTTGAACCGAAAACATGGCATGTCACTATGGAGGCCGCACCAAGCAAAAAAGAACCGTGCAACTTGACCTTTCACCTGCAACGGACTGGAGGTTACCAAGAACTGAAAAGATTTTGCCAACCGCGAACGGACTGTAGAAAAGGGGCACAGCCGTAAGAAACCGCTCTCATACTGCGCTAATGAATGGGCCTACCAAAAAGAACAGTCAGCAAGCACTGCCATTTGTCGCCCCCGCGTTGCTTCAAAAACTGGATGCCAAAGATGAACCGAAGGAGCAACGCCGTGCCACCAAGTGTCCTATGCACTCTGTCCTGTTGGCAAAAAGGTGATCATAACCAGGCCGGCAGAAAGAACTTAAACTGGGGGAAGATAAAGTGAACACTTATCATTCCCATTTCACTTAGAATTCAATCTTCATCCTTGAAGGTTGAATCTAGTGAATTCTCCTCTCCTCTTTCGAATGTAACTTGGTGAAAAGTGTTTGAAGGGTAATCAATAGTGAAACTCTCATATCTCCTTGGAGGGAAAGGGTAGTTTTCTTCTTGATCTCTCATGCACATTTCACAAACATTACATTTTGGTGAACCCGAGTGATGAATAATGATGAACAATAGATACGCCAACCAATACTGAGAGGGTGGGGGTGGGGGTGAATCAGTATAGGTAAAAACTCTCTCAACAACTTATCTAGCTAAAGAAAAACCAACTGGTTATCACCATTATTGAACTTAACCATGGCGATACCGGTTAAACACAGTAAGACACCAGACACCATAAACTGATATGTCTGAATACTTCAAATATGATCGATTATGCAACATCAACTTCACCCATAAATATATGCATGAGGTATACTAAAAATACCATAAGATATTAACTTTGCATGCATAATCTTTCAACCAAATACTTCATAAACATCACATGAAAAATGCATAACACATAACACACAATTTTTTCACGTGGAAACCCAAATGGGAAAAACCACTGTGGGGATGAATACCCACAAGCTTTTTTTGAACTCTTTTGAAGCTTGCCCTGTTAGGAGCCTAGTCCAGTTAAGGACTTTACAAAAAGGTTCTGCTAGGAACCGATCCTATTAGAGATCACCCGGTTAAGGGATGGCTATATACCCCGTTAAAGGTTGAAACCCTGTTAAAGGTTACCTCGCTAGAGGATTTAAAGAACTCAATGATCTTGAGTCACTTGGTTATAGGTTTTACAATAAGCCTATTAAAGCTACCCGGTAAAGGGATTTTCCATATGTTAAAATGATTAGAAGACAACAGGAAAAACTACGATCCGATAACAGTGCTACATGCCAAGGCAGATCCTTTTCATATCCTCTACTCTGCAATCACACTCTGTAGTTTCCCTCTTACTGGTCTGGCAAGTTTCAAGTATCTCTTCACTCGGATACATACATACAACATTTTCCAACCAATTTTCAATAAAAAACATCATCGAACTTATAGACAACAGATAGGTTGGTAACATAAACCCTAAAACCTAAGCATCTTAGGTTTATAACACAGGCGGTCCAATCTTGACCGTCCAAACATATTGCATAGAGAATTACAATTTCAAACATATCACAAGACAATCTGCATTGTTCATTCATCACCACACATGGGAATCAGTAACCCATCACGCTCTCTTCTCATACCACTAAGAAGAATGATCATTCCCGAGGTAGACTTCAAACGCAGCCAATCTTATTATGCCTCAATCCTTCATGCACACAAAGCTGACATGGAACCTTGATCACATCTCTTAGCTAACTCATCACAGAGTATCATTGGTTCATCACACAAGATGGATCACCAAACCGATAACCATAGAGCTGAGACTACCAACCGGTAATCACACTTAGTGAAACCCCGACACCGGTTCACTGAATCTCCTCATGCCTGTTCATACCGGTTCACCAACATCTTCCAATCTGCACATCGGTTCACTTACACTTATTTGACATCAATGACAACATACATTATCATCATATCAACATGCCAGTTCATCATATGCCAATGATATCCAACACCGACGTCTTACATGCTTTCCTTTGAAAAAAATTGCATATTCTTCATTTGCAAGTTTCAAATTTATGCAAACTTAGTGGTTAAATCATTAAAAACCTTAGTTTTTAAAATTACAGTTGAACTTTTAATTTGTAAAAATTGCTTGTGGTTATCTTAGATCTGAAAATTGTTTTGTTTGTCAAATTCAATTTCCTCATTGTCTTGTTCAATTTGCAATTAAAATTTACAAAATTAAGAGGTTCTTGTTAAAACCCTAATTTTTAAAAATCATCTTGAACTTTTGCAAAAATTGGATTTCCATTTGATTTTCAGATTTCTGATTGTTCTTAGACTTGTCTTCATTCCTACAATTTAAAGTTTCAATTTCCCCCCCTTTTCCCAAAATTCAAATTTTAAAATTAAGTGGTTAGGTCATAAAACCTTAATTTTCAAATTTAATTGGATTTTGTGCAAATTTCAATCAATTTCATTAAAACCCATATTTCTACACATTTTCCAAGGTGTCCCCATCTATTAGGTTTTACCTTTTTCAAAATTGCAATTCAATTCCTATTTTTCTTCAAAACCCTAATAGGGTCCTATTTTTACATTTGCGCCTTCATTTTGCCCATCTAGAGGTTGTAAAATTTGTCATTTTTTTGGGGTTAGCTTTGAAGTCATCATAATATTCATCCCTGAAAATTTCAAAAAAATTTGGTCGGACCATGTGCGTTCCCACCACGGTCCTCAAATTTTTTCTCGAAATTTCGGGAGACTGTTATGACTGTATTTAATAGCCTAAATCCACAAGATTGGCTGATTTTGTCAATTTTTGATCTGTCTAGAATCGGAAATACCTCCAAAATTCTATATTTCAAATTTCAAGAAATTTTTTAAAATTAAGAGGTTAATTATAATCTGTCTTGATTTTAAAAATTTTGATTTTAAAATTAAGTGGTATTCCCTTAGCCCTAATTTTAAAATTTCAATTTCCTTTCATTTTTGGAAATTGTGTCATCCTCATCCCCCAACAAAGTTTGAATTGTGTAATCATTATTTTTTTAAATTTTGCATTAATCAATTTTGTAAGCTATGTTCCAAAATTCAAAATTCAAATTTTCCCTCTAGTGCATGAGTTTTACCACTATCAGTCCTACCTATGCTATCCCTGTTAGATGAAGCATTAGAATTAAGGCTTCCCAAGGTTTAATTACTGAGGAGATGTAGCCTAATTTAGGCAATTTCTTTAATGAGGATCATGCTAATTCATCCCATCCTAATCATGTGCCTATTCACCCCATTGATGAATCCCATGATGAAGAAGAAGCTTTAACTAGGGTTTATATAGATCAATTTTCTACATTGGACGATCAATTTGATAACTTTCAAAAATGGATGTCCCAAGCATACCCTAATAGTGAGGCTCTCCCATTTATTGAATGCCTTAAACACATGATTCAAAGTGATAAGAATGGAATTGATATATTGCATGGCATTTCACATATTGTTGATTCTAATGTCATGCCTATCAAGAGTTGTGCCGAAACCCTAGGTTATTCACAACCTTCAACACTAGTTAATCCTTCTATCCCTTTGACTTCTCTTATGACTAGTATTCCGACTTTTACTTCCAACATCATGGCTACATCAACTCAAAATCTCATTACTACAACCATGGGTCATGGGGGCAATCCCTCTTCTTGATTTAATCCTACATCTTTACCTATGTCTTCCATGAGTGTTCCTATTATTCCTCAACCAATCAGTGTGACACAAGGGGGCAATTCCTTCAACAACTTTATTCCTCCTTTAAGTGTCCCTTTTCCTACCCAATCATCACCTATGCTTACTTATCATAATGTCCCACCACCTTATTCTTAGTCCATGCCTTCTTTCAATAACATCACACCACCTTCTCAATCAACTATGTCTAATATCAATTTTTCTACCAAAATGACAATTAACAATCTTGCTCAAACCGTGTGTTCCTTACAACAAAAAATTGCTTCTATGATTCAATCCAAGTTTAGTGTACCCACCTTTGATGTTGCGAGCCCACTTTCTCTTGTTAAATCCGTGCCACCTAAACATGTTGAGATCCCTCAATTGGAACTCTATAATGGAAAAGGTGATCCTCTTACACATGTCAAAACATTTCAAACCTTGTGTACTGATTTTGCTTATGATCAAAGATTGCTTGCAAAATTGTTTACAAGAACACTAAGAGATAAGGCCTTACAATGGTATTTCTCTTTGCCTTCTTATTTTATCACTTCCTTTCAACAACTAGCAAATTCTTTCATCCAAGAATTTGAAAACAACATTGGTCCTAAAATCACTTTGACTGATTTAATGAATTGTAAACAAGGTGTTAAAGAAAAAGTGTCTGATTTCATTGGTAGATATAAGCATTTGTGTGCTCAAATTTATTTTCATATACCTGATAATGATATTCAAATAATTTTAATTTCTAATTTATAAAAGATATCAGGGAAAAGCTTCTTTTGTCTAAGTTTACTTCCTTCTGCAGTTGTGCGCAACACTCCACAATTAGCAACTGGCTATGAGTCAAATAGAGAACTCCACTCCTATGGCTCCGAGTGATAAGGGGGAGAGTGTTCAACAACCGTTTGTGAAGTTCAAACCAACAAAAAAGATTCATCAAGTTCAATGATACAATCAACAACCACAATGTGAATGCTACAATAGGTGTGCCTTCTATTTCTAAATTTTTCCAAAGAGAAAGAAAGTTTACTTCCTTGACTAAATCTTTACATAGTATTATGTCTTAGTTGTTGCACATAAATGTTATCAAACTTCCTCTTATAAAACAAATTGATCCTTTTAAACTTGCATCCCCTTATTTGATAACAATTCCTTTTGTCAATTTCATTGTCAACTTGGTCATGATACTGAGAAATGTTTTGCATTGAAAAAGAAGATTCAAGACTTGATTGATGATAATACTATATCTATGGCAGTTATGAATGATAAAGGGAAAATTAGTAGCTCCTCCTAATCAAAATATTAAGATTTTCACTGATCCCTTGCCTTCTCATACCTCTAACGTTATTGAGATTGTGCCTAATTCTCTCTCTTCTATAGAATTGACCTCTATGGCTCCAAACTTGGTTAATATGGTAGAAACACAAGATACACCTAAGGATCCTTGTATTACATTTAACCCTAGTGAGACCATTAGAGCACCCAATGGCCCTTTATACATAGTTGCGAAGGTTAAGGATATCCCTTGCCGTGGTGCCCTTATTGTCCCTCTTGTATGGTTAATGTCATAACTGAAGAGTATCTTTTCACTTTACGATTGCATAAAGCAATATATGATGCTTATAATGTGGTTGTGAAGTTATTTTATGGCTTCTCTTGTCCTACCATTGGTTCTATCACCCTTCTTATTGAAGTTCATACTAAATCCATTGATGTTGACTTTGTTATCATACCCTCTTCTGAGCAATTCCGTGTGAAGTTGGGCTATCCTTGGCTATCTTCCATGAAGGCTATTGCTTCTCCAATCCACAAGTGTATGAAATTTCCCTATAATGGAGTAATCATAACTATGAACCATAGCTTATTTCATCCATCCGAAAGAAGCCCTGGTGTTCCTATTGATTTATTTTGGCCTAAACAATTTCAATCTCTTCCATCAAGGAGCGATGCTCTTTTTCAATCTTATAAAAAATGGAAGAACGATATGATCTTATCCTTAAGTAAACCTAGATCTCCAACACCTGACATTCCTATTATTATTTAAGATGAGGTTCTTCCCTTCACAAATAGAACTAATCTCCCTCCTAAGGAAGATCATCAACATATACCTATGGATGTGACTTGACCTTCTCTTAAGGAGAACAACAATACTCTTCCTAAGGTCAGACCTAGACCTCCTCTTCATGATGGACATGGTCTCCTTCCTACACCTAATATTCCTCCTTTCTACAACCTAGTTCCACCTCCTTCCTCTTATTGAGAGAAGAGGCCTACTTCTCCTCTTGCTCAACCTAAAAGACCTCAACCTAAACCTTCAAATATCAAGGAGCGAAACATTCCTACTTTTTCAAGTGTTCCTCCTCCTTCTCAGCCTTCCACTAAGACTCGACATAATCATTGTGTGAGAGAATGCTCACGAAGACGCTGTGTTAGATCTCGTGAAGTTGTCCCCAAAAATACTCAATCTCCTTAGACTCCGATAGATGACATGATTCCTGTTTCTCCCAAGCAAGATGTTCAACCTACATCTCCAAATCATAAGTTACACAAAGCATGTGATGGTTTTACTCCTATTCGTGTTCTTGCTCCTCTTTCTCTAAACTTTGGTGAAGAAATGGGTGAAAATGTTATTCATAATGGCAATACAACTCCTAATGCTTCTGATAATGAGTATGAGTATGTTGATGTGGACAAGCATTTATCAATTGAATTTTCACAAACCCTAATCCTAGCTCCTAGAATCTAACAAAGTGACTTACAACATGAGAATAGTCCTTGTTTGGATCTCGTGATAGCTCCATCTACTGTGTTCGATGTCGCTCCTCTGGCATGTTGCTCGCAAATACTGATCAACAAGATTGGGAGGCAGATGTTGTGCTAGATTAGCAATATTAGCATTGCAAATCTTTCTCTCTCTCCTTTCTTTCTCTTTTGTGACCATTCTTCTATGTGTATCCCTATTCTTCTATTGTTCCCTTAATGTCTACTTGGGGATGATGCAAATCATTGATATCTTTTCTTGGTCTCTTTCATGTTGACTCAAAAGACATCCTCTCTTCCCTTTATTCTAAGGTAGTGTCCTTCTTTGGGGAATGACGATTATTATATGCATATACATAAATGATATACATGAGTTATGATACAACATACTGACCCCGAGGAAAGTGACACTACCTCATGTTTTGTGTTCATTATCCTTACGATAACATGCTCCCTCCTTCTCTCTCTCTTAGGTGTATCCTACATTAAAGAAATCACTCCCGATAAGGCGCATGTGATCTCTTTAACGTGGAGGCATACACTCCGCTCATATTTTCCTTCTTTGATACTTAGAATTACTTAGTGAACTTTGTTTTTGCTTTGTAATCTTTAGTATCCTTTCTTTCATGACTCATAGTGAGGCGAACTTTGCTACTTGCAGTCATGGTTCTCCCCTTCTCGATCTTCCCTTTTACTTTGTTAATCGAAGTCGTAAGATCCTAAGTCCATTGGGGGCTTGGCGCATCTTTCCTCCTTGATGTGGTAAAAGTCTTTCAATATTGTTTCCTTCTACTTTACCAATAGTTTTGGTGTACACTTATACTCCTGCTAAAGTGGGGGCTAAATGTAGTGTCATAAAATTGCAACCGTAGAAATTTTTGACTGCATTAGGGTCCTCACACATGCTAGATTGAATCCTCTAGCCTTATCGGAGACTAGAGACTGCTCAACCCTTGGAATCAACTTCTTTCTTGGCCTCCACACCACCCTGTCTGCACTCTGTCCTGGAGAAAGGGGTAGGATAGGGGCGTGGCGCCACTGTCCCCCCTAAGACAGGGGTTGTTGGTAATTGACACTCAATTGGTTTATTTCACTATGTTGTCATTGATGGCAACATGGCATTAGGTTCCAGATTCATGTTTTGGTTCTATGGTGTACCGACAGGCACTTCACTGATAATTCACCGACACCAACAACAATAGGATAAAAGGATTTCTTTGGTCACCAACATTGCAGGTCGACTTGCTTTAGTAAAGGTTATCGGTATTGGAGGCCAACATATCTTGGATTCGACATCGGCAATTGATTTTAATTTTTATGTATTTATGTTATCTGGCCAACATGTAATTTGATATTGTATATATCTTTATAAGCCAACATAAGGCATAAATTTTTTTATAGGGTATATAAATCAATTTGATAGATAATTTTGATATAAATATATATGAGAGAGATATGAGATAGGAGATTATGGATATGCGAATGTAATATGATTCAGAGAGATCATGTATGTGAGGAAATTATTGTAAGGGTTATTCTAGTAAAGGGTTTAAGGATTCAGACCAAAACAGACAAAGCTTAAACCATAACTGTATTCTGGCATAGAAGATGCTATCTTAGCAATTCATACTTCTCCGGATTGTAGTTTGAAATTTTATGTAGTCAGTGAGGCTCCTTTTGTGATTGAGCAGTGTGCATATTTTGTAATATCTCTTCATATGGCTAGTGGATTGATATTGTGGGTCACAAATCCCACAGTGGTTTTTCCTCTTTGAGGTTTTCCACTTATAAATCTATGTGTTATGGTTCTCATTTATGTGATTGGCTTGTTGATTGATTTACTTCTTTCAATTTTGTATGTACCAGTATACTGGTTGGTGTATGCATGTTTTAATAAGGCTAAAAATTATCATTTTGGTATAACACTGATTCACCCTCCCTCTCAATATTATTGCTTTCCAACAATTGGTATCAGAGCCTTGTGCCTCGGAGAAAGTTTAACAACTTGAGGAAGATCCTGAAACTAGAGTCCATGGATATGGCTTTGGAGAAGGAACTTGAGATGGCACTTGAAGATTATGATGCTGAAAGGTTGAAGAACTTAAAGCTACAAGATGGATTGAATTCTGTTAAGGAATTCATTCTTGTCCTACAAGAGAGTCTATCATCTATTCAAGCTAGGAGGAAGGAACTTTTGCAAAATTAGGATGATGAAGAGAAAGATGCACTTAAGGAACTATGTCAGAAATTGAGTCAGGAGAACATGGTTATGAAAAATGAAATGCAAGCTATAACTATTAGGATCTCTAAGGAGATTGAGGACATAAATAAGAAGGAAGAAAATCTTGCTATATCCTTGAAGACAAAATTTGATGAATGTGGTAGGTTGGTTCATGAAAATGATATGTTGAGAACTGATTTGGTACAATCCTAGAGTAATGAACAAGAGATTAGGAGACAAATGATAATATTGAGAGAATATTTAACTACTACAAGCAAGTATAAAGAAAAATTTAAGATTAGCTCAACACAACTTGATGAGTTATTGAAGAGACAAAGACAGATTGGAGATTCTAATGGACTTGGATTTGAGCAAGGACAAAGTTTCGGTACTACTAATGATGATCAAAACTATAAGGCACTAGTAAGACAATTTAATTCTTATAAATTCAATGGTAGATATTTTGTTTGCAATAATTTGGTCACATGTCTAGGCAGTGTAGAAGTAGAGCGAATTAGAACCCTGAATCTACTCCCCACAAATGTTCTAAATGCAATAAGTTTGGTCATAAGACAAAAGATTGCAGAATGAATGTTAAATGCTATGCATGCAGAAATTTTAGACATATGGATAATTAGTGCAGGTCAATCAATTTCACCAGTTTTAGCAAAGCAATTCAAAAGAACAATGTTACATGTTATGCATGTAATGAGGTTGAACATATTGCTAAGTTCTATAAAAGCAAAAATCCACCGGTTAGTAATGGAGGATCAAATGAGAAAGGAAAAGATAAGGTTAGTGAAATCCAACAAGATCATACTCAAAGATGGGTTAGGAAGGCTGAAGAACAATCATTAGATGGGAATGTTTTAGTTACTTATCCGACAGAAGAGGCTGCTCCTGCACCAACAAGGAGCTCATCCGGTAGCTAAGGCAGATGCCTTAGTGGTAGGAAAAATTCATGAAGATGTTGCATATGCCCTGGGAAGAGGTTTTGGAGGATGTTCCTAATATTGAAGATGATTATTCAACATGGATATATTATGAACGAGATCTTGTATCTTTCACCGTTAGTCATTTATGTCAATGGAATATTAGGGTTTTTCTCGAAGGTTAAAAGGTCAAATACACTTCATTGTTAATCACCTTGCATTCAGAATGATTTCAGAGCAATTAAGAGCGACTAAGTGCAATCAAAGGAAATTTAGAGCAATCGGATTTCTTCTTGAGTGATCTCATCGGTGTCTGGAATAATTTGTTGGAGGTTTTTACTGAGAGCAATCAAAAGGTATTTATCTTCAAACATAAAATCAGGATCATCTTCTATTCCTATTTTTGTTGAAAACCCGACTGTAGTAGAGGTCAAGGACCGCCCCAGGCCAATTTTCAAGTGGTATCCACATGTGACTACCCTGGAATATTTGGTTGGAGCATTTTATTTGGTTTTGGAGGGAGTTGTCTATGTGGAGGATGTTAGGGCATATATTCACTATCATATAGAGGACTTGGGAACTTCAAAAATTAATGGCATCTATATGAGTGAGTTGATGGGAGAATCTGGAAAGATCAAACTGACATTCAAGCATATTGAAGAACTAGGGTTTACAAACATTCTAGATATTCTAGAGTTTGAGGATGAGATAATTAGATATGTCTTGAGTAGAGTATATGGGGAAATTATATCACTGAATAGACCTTACAAAATCACCAAGGAAGCCATCCAAGCAATCACTGGTTTGCCATTGGTTGGGAAACATCCAGAATAGAAGATTTCAAATGATTTTGTGAGGAAGATCACTGACGTGACATATGACAAAATATCCATGAAAGTGAGCACTATCACCCGTACTAACATCAAATTTGGTAACATGATCATCAGGTATAAGGTAACTTAGTCAAATCGACCGAATTTTGTTTCCAATTCATAAATTTTGGCTGCATACAAAATGATGAGAGAAAATTTGAAATTAGATCTATGTGGTTGGATGCTTGATGAGTTGTTAATAAACTTAGGGAAGATTAAGGGTGAAAATAAAGGTACATTCAAATATGGCAACTTGTTAGTCTTCCTGATGTTATATTTCATGAATGATACACCCGGTTCTGGTAAGAGGCAATGGGCTTTTGACATCTCGATAGGGAGACAATTGAAATAGTAAATTGCTTCTTTAGGAAGTTAGAGAGATAAAAAGGTATGGGGGTATTTTAAGGCATTCCAAAAATATATGAGGTCTAGGGTAAGGGTATTTGAGCATATTGTAGAAAAATATTCTACCGACATATGCTTTATGGTAAAGAAGGATGAGACACTCATGGAAGCAGTTATGCCACAAAATATTTGGATTGAAGAAATGGGCTATGAGGTGGATGCATAGATTGTTGATGCTTATGCATAAATGCTAATTGATGCACCAATTGATGAGGCAGAGAAGACCTGTGGTAATACACAATAGAAAACTCAAGAGGTTGAAACAGAGTTCAACCGAAAGAAAAGAGAGAAACAGAAAGGGAAAGCCATAAAATTTGTGCAAAAGGTTTCAAAGGACATCAAAGCAGTAATTGATGCTATCCCGGATAAAGGCAGAATGAGGAAGGATCCTGAAGTTCATATTGAGCCTGTTATTGCAGAATTAGAATCTGAGGATGACACACCATTGGCATTTAAGAGGGTTGTTAGGAAGAAACCAGAGGAAACAAAGGAAAAAGCTAAGAAGAAATTGATTAGGAAGGTTACAATCAAAATACTAGCACAAAAGAAAGCACCTTAAGCAACACCTTCAGCTACATCCAGTACTGCAATGAGGAAGGATAAGTATGACATTGATTCTGGTAAGGTTTCACCTAAAACTTGTACATAATTAGTAGATGAAATCACTAAAGATGGCATGTTGAAGAATATTCAATTTTACTATGATCACTTAGAGGAGGATGAACAAAGAGAGGTAGAGGAAACAATCCTATTACACTTGGATATTTATAAGAAATCCTTAATAGAGATAGAAAATCAAATACTAGCTGAGTTGTATAACACGTTAGATGCTAGAAGATTGTAAGCTATGCAAGAGGATGAACACATTAAAATTCAAGAGCTATTATCTATCTGTGTTACTATTGCTCCTGATGAAATAGAAAAGACACTTGAGGTGGCAGACATAAAAGTTTTCAATAGCAAACACATGATAACTAGTGTGATGCTAGGAAGAGTAAATAAAATAATAAAGGAGACTCAGATAACATGGGTTAAATTTCTTGCAGAAAACAGAGGATTCTTTACTTCATCGGAAACCAAGACAGACAATGTAGATACCCTGGTTGAAGGAAAAGGAAAGGGGATTATGGGTAATTCACCCTTAGTTTTGATAAATATTAAGATAGTGGAAATTGAGCCCCCAATAAATATAGACATACAAAAAAATACTGAGATACCGATTAATACAGAGAATGAACAAGCTAATATTGTACATGATACTAATATTGAGGATAATTGTCCTCTGGATACAAATGTATAGGTTGAGGTTAATGTTCTTACATAGGAACAGATAGTTACACAGACTACACCAAGTGATGAAGCCACCGGTGCAAGTGAGGAGGTTATAAAGGATAAATCTTCAGATGAGAAAACAGGGGAATCCGACAGGGAACTGGTTGTTGATCCATCATTATTATCAATTGACACTTCTCAAGTAGAAAAGAAAAACATCATAGAGATGAGTCCCACTGAACTGATGATGATGGCAACACAAAATATGATGGAGGGATCCATAGATAAAGGGATTATAGATCAATCAATCACTGTTCTACACAGGCTGGCCCTAGAGTGTAAGATTGAAAATGAAGCGATCCCATTCGGAAAGCTTAAAATAATCACTAAGCATATATCAAAGGACTTTCAATCCTTACAACAAATCTCAAACCAGAAAGCACTAGACAGATTTACTCAGGCTAAGAGAGCTGCATTTGATCAGGTAATTGAAACTGAGAAGAAAAAGATTGAGGAGAAACTGATCCTAATAGAAAACTCCTTGAAATAATGTACAAATATATATAGGGTATGTTGTAACACTGAAATTCTTATAGCTAATGTGGATAGAAATATAAAGGAGATTCAAGAGAAAATTGCAAGTATAGCTAACTCTTTTGATGGATTGATTTCATTGACTACATCAATTGATGGTTAAATTTTGATTTTAGAGAACCAAATTTCTATCCTTGAGAAGGAGAGAGACAAAATAATTAGAAGAGCCAAAAGTCTGAGAGGCTTGGTGAGTCCACGGTTGGATTCACTCTGTGTACACAAGAAAGAATGCATGGATATGGTGGGAAAGCCCACACCGATAGAGGTAAATGAAAAAGATTCTTTTGCACCTTTATTGAGTGGACTTGTATCTATTTTTGACACATTCAAAACCGGCTAGGATACTTATATGGAATTACTGGAGAAGGCTTATCCAAAAATTTTGAAGTAGGTCAAGCTTCGGTAAGACATTTTTGGGGATATTCATTGTATAGTTCTTATTCTTTGACATTCTTTTTTTTGGGCATTGATGTCAAAGGGGGAGTAGTATAGATGTGAAAAATAACAAAAAAGTTGTATACATTAGGGGGAGTTATGGAGTTTTGGAGATATGGAGTATTTTGCATATTCAGCTCAGGGAGAGTAGGGCAGGATGAAACCAATAGATGAAACCTTGACCATTTTTCACATGAGTGTTGCCATCAATGCCAAAGGGGGAGATTATTGGCAATTGACAGTCAATTGGTTGGTTTCACTATGTTGTCATTGATGGCAACATGTCATTGTGTTCTGACTTCATGTTTTGGTTTTTATGGTGTACCGGCAGGAACTTCACCGATACTTCACCGACACCGACACCGACATGATAGAAGGATTTCTTTGGTCACCAACATCGCATGCCGACTTGGTTTAGTAAAGGTTATCAATATTGGAGGTCAACATATCTTGGATCCGACATTGCAATCGATTTTAATGTTTATGTATTTATTTTATCTGCCTGACATGTAATTTGATATTGTATATATCTTTGTAAGTTGACATAAGGCATAAAAATTTGTATAGGGTATATAAATCAGTTTGATAGATAATTTTAATATAAATAAACATGAGAGAGATATGAGATATGAGATTATGGATATGTGAATGTAATATGATTCAAAGAGATCATGTATGTGAGGAAATTATTGTAAGGGTTATTCTAGTAAAGGGTTTAGGGATTCAGACCAGAACATATAGAGCTTAAACTGGAACTGTATTCTGGCATAGAAGATTCTATCTTAGTAGTTCACACTTATCTAAATTGTAGTATGGAATTTTATGTAGTTAGTGAGGCTCCTTTTGTGATTGAGAAATGTGCTCTAGGCTGTAAGCCTTCCTGAAAGTGCAGTCCCCTCATATTTTGTAATATCTCTTCATATGGCTAGTGGATTTATATTGTGGGTCACAAATCCCACCATGGTTTTTCCTCTTTGAGGTTTTCCAAGTATAAATCTGTGTGTTATGGTTCTCATTTATGTTATTGGCTTATTGGTTGCTTTACTTCTTTCAATTTTGTATGTACCGGTATACCGGTTGGTGTATGTATGCTTTAATAAGGCTAAAAATTATCATTATGGTATAACATTGATTCACCCCCCTCTCAGTGTTATTGGTTTCCAACAGGTGCATGGAGCCCTTGTCCTCCTAGGATAGGGGCATGGTGCCCCTGTCCTTGCCCTATTTTGGGGTAGGACCTTTTCTGAGCATACATTGTTGGTTGTGCATTGGGTGGGAAAATCCCCAATGTTGGCCTATGATGAAAATCAAATCCACTAACATGTATTTAAGGGGCATTTGTCCTCTCATTTGCAGAAGTGGGATGAGCGGGAAGTTTACATGAGATCAAGCATTCAAGCATTCCTTTCCAACATTCAACATTCTCAAGTATCCCTTCAAGGCTAGGTGTTGCATTCAAGTCAAGGATTCAACCACTGAAGAGGAGATTGATTCCCAATTTCAATTCCACACAAGCATTTCTATCAACATTTCTATCACAACCTACCTTGAGGTGATTTACAATTCAGTCTTTTATTTACAACTACTTGCAAGTACTTTCTTTCATTACTTGGTTAATTTCAAAACCGGGGTTTGACCTAAAGGAAAAACCCCAATCCCAACCCATTTTCCTCTCTTTTATGTGTGTAGGTTGTAGGTACACAACTATACTTTTGGATTCAGGCTCCATTTGTAGAGGAGAAAAAACCCTTTTTGTTTCGCCGATTTTTCGGAGGATCGTGTACATTCTCGCCATGGTTAGAGAAACTTTTCCTCAAATTCGTAGGGAGACTTTATCTCAACATATTACTACTAGATCCAGGTGCACAACTTCATCCCATACTCCAATCTCAAGTTATAATCAATTCTTTGTCAGTTTTGCACTACATAGTTCAATCAATTCCTTTCCATTTCAAAAAGGGAAGAGGGGATCAACCTATCATTCCCATTTCATTTAGAATTTAATCTTCATCCTTAAAGGTTGAATCTAGTGAATTGTCCTCTTCTCTTCTGAATGTAACTTGGTGAAAAGGGTTGGAAGGGAAATCCATAGTGAATCTCTTATCTGTCCTTGGAGGGAAAGGGTAGTTTTCCTCTTGATCTCTCATGCACATTTCACCAGCATTATAATAAGATAATGTGATATATGATTGTAATCAATTATGTAGAAAATATATATGAAGAGAGTACATAAATGATTGTAAGGACTCATAACAAACTGTGACTAGTGCCTCCTTCCATTTAGGTGACGAATTTTGATATATATATAAATGAACTACAATAATAGAATGTGGATCTTGAGAAAAGATTGCCTTAAAGAATTTCAACTCTACAACCCTGATTTAAACTACTTATCAAATCCACGAACAAGTCCTATCACTCTGTAATCCTATTCCAGCATTTTAATTGACCCCTTAGATCAAAGCAAGAATAGAAAACACATACACCAAAAGAGTGCACTGAATGAAAGAAATCCTTGACCACATTTCATACAAAAGACAATAATATTTTACAATGGAGAGAAATAAATCAAAATTATATTTCTTTTTTAAATCAGTTTTCTATCTCATTTACACATAACTCCTTCAAGAACCTGCAAGAAAACATAGACTCATGACTCTTATCTATTTCTGTCTAAAATCCTTACAATTTGCTCACTTTCAACTAAGATTTTCTATAGGAACCTTATGACTCTGAGAATTTTCAAGATTACTAAGTAGAGAGACCAAATTTGAAACCCTTTCTCCTAGCCTTGAATTCCCTTTTATAGAAACAAGGGAGAAAAACAAGCTACGGGCCAGAGAAGACACTTGTCATTGAGAAAATGACCGGTTACCCACAAAATTGTTACAAAAGATTACATTTAAGGAATAAAATAACCAGGACCAAAAAATATCTTGCAACTGATTCATCATAGCACTTTATGCATCTCCTTTTCCTTTTTCTACTGTCGATGAAGATTTGAGGAGGGCCCACTTCTTCTATTGCTCACATCCAAAAAGTGACCACTGCATAGAACCCAAAACCACTTGCTAGGCTTCCACATCATATAGTTAGTTAACTAACAAGTTGATGTCCTCATTCATTCCTTCAGATACATATTCCCCCACTCAACATATTCCTCATCTATCGGCCACTTGAAAATCATAACCTTGTCAACCTTTGTCCTATATGGAACGTACTTGACTACCACTTGATTCGCCTCCCTTTAAAAAGTTTCAAAAAATGACCTGGTATGTATTATTTTATCCATGCTATCCTCCAACATGCTAGTATCCAAATAATCACAGATCATATCCACCTGTGCATTGATAGCTCTTTCTGCCTCTTCCTTCCATAGCTGCAAAGGTTTAATTTCCCCATTTTCATTCTTGATGCTAGGTAGAAGTGTATCATTCATTTCACTGAAGGTTCTCATCAACTCTCTTATTTTCCTTTCTATATTATCCCACATCATTTGGGCCTCCTACATTGATTTTACCAACAAATAAGTTGGCTGAAGTGTTGTTGGCCTCTCAGCGTGGTATTTTGAAGCCATGGACATTATTCTGAGCTCATTTCCCCTTTGTAACCACTTAGTGAACAAAGGGATTTCTACCTCTTTATCTCTATCAAAACTTTGAATAGCGTTAAACAATAAAGAATATAAAGAATAGACACTATTCAGTCTACTATCTACTTTCTCATTTAAGTGAATCAATACTGACCTAACTACCTCCCTCTTCTTAATGGCAGATTGATCTTCTGACTCCTTTAGCTTCTGCTCCAAATCATCAATCTTTTCCAAAATTTAATCTCAGGTTGGGTCAGTAGATCGAGTGGGTTCAGGTTTATCATCAATATAAGTTACTAGCGGTGCTATAGGAGCATCTGTCTCACTACCTAGTTGAATTGTTGTATTCGTATGTGAGACTGGTGGAGACCTGGATGTTGATGGGAATGATGTAATGGCAAGGGCTGAAGAAGATGTTCCTGGTTGTCTCTATTCAAGAAGATAAAATTTTGTGTGTAACTTCACATATTTATGTTGAGCTACATTATAATCATTAAAAAGTTTGTCAAACTTCTTTACCAAACTCTGCTTCTCTTTGGCTTTCTCTTCACAGTCTCATGGGCCAACTTGGCTATATCAACACTCAATTTTGTAGCTTTGACACTTGATGTATCAGAAGCTCTCTTTATAATAAGTCCTCCTTTCAAGTTTAGTTTTATATCATTAATATCAGGCCTTCTAGGCCCTTGCTCTAATGACCATATTACCAAGGTTGCATGATCATCTATAAAATTTGATCCTTTGAATGCCAAACTTGCTTCATCTTCTAAGCTGTATTGTTGGCCTCTTGTTTATATAATTTTATCAAATTCCACTGTATTAGTTATGTCCCATTCAGGGAAGATTAAGATACTGGCCCAATTTACAATCTTTCTGTCCTCATCCGTTGTGATTGATTTGAATTATTCCATCATCTCAGTCTTGACCTCTTCCTGATTTTTGAGGTCACACCTATCCGGCCTCTGGGCCATTCTCTCGGCACTTCTATTCCTATATTCATCAATTTTTAGTTTCCATATCATTTGAAGGAAGGATAGACTCTTCACAAAAGCTTCATCTTCAAGGAATTTCTCACATGCCTCCTTTCTAGCATCCTTGAATTCTCTTCCTTGGATATCTAGAGGGTGATGTCAAATTCCAGAGTGGGTGACACATGAGAGATACCAATTTTCATTTCTACACTTGTAATCTTAATGGTGTCTGTATCTTGTGGTTTTTCCACTTGCTAATCTCCTCCTTGTTCTTCAAATTGTTCAAAAGGTGAAGAGGGAACTTGTGGTGGTGAGGGACTTCTATCCAAGTCCTCTAGATCAATGATCTAGACTCCTCTCAAGGATTTAACCTGCATCTATGTAGCTAGCTCCTCCCTCATTATTTTATTTCCTTTACTCCTCATGAGCTTTCCATTGTCACTACCACTATCCTCATCACTACTCTCTTCCTCCCTCACTCTTTTTATTATAGTAGCACCCCTTGGAGGGGGCTCATAACTAGGTCGAGTCTCATCTAACCCATCTATCCTGTGAGGTGGAGGAGGATGAGGGCCAGACTATTTCATCCTCATTCATTGAATCATAGATGCGTCTACAGGTGAAATGGATGTAGACTCTTCTTCTCAATCTTCCTACCATGAATTTCCTCAAGCTTTGCTCTCTTCTCTTTCAAAGCAAGAATTAAATCATCAAAATTATTTATAACAAAATCAACTTTAGCAAAGAAAGAATTGAAGGCTCTCAATGGATCATAGCTTGGATCCATTTTCTGTATAGTTGCCCATAGATTTTTGAAAGCTATCCACTTCTCCTTCCAATCTTGAGCAGAAAAATCAAAATCATTCTTGATTACATCTTTCGGGAAGTGGTGTTCATGGGCCAGTGTAGTTCCTTTTATTCTTTGCCTAAAAATATTATAGAACCCCTCTAGGTCATTGTGCCTAACTAACTAACTCCTAGGTGATATAGTGCGAAGAGCTTGTCAAAATGCACATACCCTCCTTTCAGAATTCCAAAGTATGGGATGGCAGTGTAGTCAAAGAAGATAGTTTGTTTGCCCTTGCCTTTCAAATCCTTATCCCGAATGCAAACTATTTTCTGAATTACTTGAGAAAATCCAAGTTTCAATAGGACATTGAAAGGTAATGCACGAGGCTTCCCTGGGAAACCATAAACTCTAATGACAGTGCTGACCTGGTAAGGGATAATATCGCCCCAATTATGCTTAATTCTCATCATTGACAGACTTTGTTGTGGTCTTAAGAAGTCATCCAACTGTGTACGAACTCTAGGTGGATTAACTGTCAAGCACAACCTTAATGTGGAAGCTAAACCATTGTCAAATCTTATGAAACTAGCTTCCGACCTATCCCATGACATGTCCATTCTCTATAACTATTGGTATTTTGGTATGGTTTTGTCATTGATGTCAACACCTACTAAACACTTATCAACTTTGACACTTTGGAGAATCAACAACATTCACTAGCAAGCAAGTGACTCATGCACAGTCACCGATATCTGGTACACCGACAAGATATAATGATCACCGACACTTGGAATGATAAGGAAAACACTTGGTTATGTCAAAAACATTGTGTGGACACTTTGTTTTGGAGTTTTGTTTATTGGTATTGTTTTAGCATTTGCATATTTGCTGTTACCGGCAAATAGGTCCAGGTTACACCGATAGGTTTATCTTTTCTAGATCAGCACGACACGCTATGGAGATGATTAATTATTATTGCAAATGCATTAAGCCAACATGTTGAATCAGTTATTGCATTAGATATTGTATTGTTTGTAAAATGTTTTCATTGTAATATCTTGTAGAGCTGACCTACTAAAATTGGTCTTAAGTTATGATATAAATATAAGATCTTATTTGTAAGATCAAATGTGTAATGCAAAAAAGGATTGTGTGAAGGTATATGCGAGAATAAGCAGAGCTATACACATAGACATCATTTGAAGACTAAAGGAGGGTTTTTGTAAAGACAATCAAAACTACACCAGTACTGAATCCAACATATGAAGATGCTATTTTGAGCAGTACATTCTTATTGGATTTAACCATTCAATTGTAGTCAGTGTGACTCCCATTTTGTGATTGAGCAGTGAGCTCTAGGCGCTCGACCTTTCTCCATGTCCAGAGCCCATTTATGTACACTTACTATTTGAAGTAGTATCATCTGATTGTGGGTAAGGTTTCCCACAATGTTTTTGCCCCTTACAGGGTTTCCATGTATGAATATTGGTGTTATGTGATGTGGATGACTTTGTCTTTATGTTTCATACACTAATCTTTACTGGTATAGCAATTAACTTTTAAAACTGTCCACCGACATATTGAACTAGTTTACCGATATTAAGCATTAAGTTGGTTAAGTTGTTTTTGGTTTGAATTTATTTGACAACTGATTCACCCCCCTTCTCAGTTGTCTCTAGGACCTAACAATTGGTATCAAAGCTTAGTCCTCTTTTGCATAAGTTTAATAGCTTGAGGAGATCCGATGTCTACTAACTATTTTAGGAAGGACAGTCCTAAACTTGATGGAACAAACTATGGCATATGGAAGATCAGAATGGAGACACATCTAAATTGCATTGGAAAGGATATCTGGGATGTTACAAAGAATGGTTATACTGCTCCTACACCCGGTCAACCTAATCCACCTACCTTGGAAAAGATGAAGAAAATGATTGCAAAGCAAGGGAAGAACTTTTGAGTGCATTATTAGATCAACAAATCATGGGACTATCAGATAGGTCTACTACTAAAGCTATTTGGGATCATTTGGAAACACTAAATGAAGGAGATTCCATAATCAAAATTGCAAAACTTGAAAGCTTCCGGGTCAGGTATGAACATCTAAAAATGGAAGAAGATGAAAGGATTTTTGCTTTTATGGAAAGAGTAAATGAGATTGTTTTGGGTGTTAAATGTTGTGGAGGAACCTTAAGTGAGGATGAAATTGTTTCAAAAGTTTTAAGAGGATTGCCACTGGCATATAAAATGAAAGTCACTGCTATAAATGAGTTAAGAACAATGCCTAATACATCAGTAACTAGGGGTACATTGATTGGGAAACTTACAACTTTTGAAATTGAATAATTTGGTCCTGTTGCTACTATAAAGATAGATTTGGCCTTTAAAGCATCAACATCATCTGCTCCATCATTTGAAAAATTTGATTGGAAAGCCTCTTATGCAAGAGAACTTGAAGAAAGCAGGAAAGAAAATGAAGAACTTGAAGAACTTGAAGCACTATTTGCAAGGAAAATGCCTAAAGGTCTAGTTGGAAGTAAGTATGAAGGTAAAGCACCCTTTAAATGTTTCAACTGCAATAAGATTGGTCATATGGCTTTGAGATGCCCTGATAGATATGCTAGACTAAGAGAAGAAGAAGCTAGAAGAACATACAAGCCTAACCTTGAATATCAGAGATACATATTTAAGAAGAATAAAGACAAATCTTGTTACATTGCTGATGAAGGTGTGACTGATGATTCTGATGAGGATCTGACAGACAATGGATGGGTTTTTGTTGCTATAACAGAAGATCAACCGGCACCTACTGCTCAATCGATAGAACAGGCCTTGGTAGCTAAAGTTGAAGTAAAGGATGAATGGATCATTGATTCAGGATGCTCACATCACATGACAAGAGACAAAGGTAAATTCTTGAACTTTCAAGAATACAATGGAGGCTTAGAGAGATTTGGAGATGACAAAGCTTGTTTGATCAAAGGTAAGGGTACAATATCTCTTGATGGTAAGCATAACACTGACAATGTTTACTATGTTGAAGGATTAAAGCATAATCTTTTGAGTGTTGGTCAATTAGTTGAGAAAGGATTTCAGTTACAATTCAAAAATGGAAAATGCAAAATCATGAATAGAACTGGTTTGGAAATTGCAACCGGTAATCAGACTAGAGGTAATATCTTTTATTTGAATAACAGTGAAAAGACATGCTTAATTGCACATATTGATGAAAGTTGGTTATGGCATAAGAGACTCTTTCATGTAAACTTTGATTGCATGGTGAAAATCAGTACTACTAAGGTAGTTAGAGATTTACCCAAAATTGTCAAACCTCACAATACAGTATGTAAGGAATGTCAATTTGGAAAACAAGTTAGAGCTAGTTTCAAAAGTATTCTAGAAAAATCCAATAATACTCTTGATTTAATTCACACTGATTTATGTGGTCCAACTAGAACTAAAAGCTTACAAGGTGATAGATATTTCATGCTAATCATTGATGACTATTCTAGAATGTGTTGGGTTACTTTTCTTAGAGAAAAATCAGAAGCACTTGGAAAGTTCAAATTGTTCAAAGCAATGGTAGAAAATGAAACTGGTAAGAAAATAAAATGTCTAAGATTAGATCAAGGAGGAGAATTTACATCTAAGGAATTTAATACATTCTATGAAGTAAATGGAATCAGAATACAACTATCAGCACCTCAGACACCACATCAGAATGGAGTTGTTGAAAGGAAAAACATAACTATCTTGGATGCAGCAAGAAGTATGTTATCAAAAGCAAACCTACCACATGTATATTGGAGAGAGGTATTCAGTACAACGGTCTATACATTCAACAAATTTCACATCAAAGGTGAAACAGGTAAGACCCCTCATGAACTAAGGTTTGGTATTGCTCCTACTCTTAAATATTTCAGAATTTTTGGAAGTAAATGTTATATTAGTAGAGATGAGTATATTGGTAAATTTGATCCTAGAAGTGATGAAGGAATATTTCTTGGTTATTCATCTAAAAGCAAGGCATATAGATGTTTTAACAAAAGATTGCAGAAAATTGTTGAAAGTACAAATGTAAAGATTGATGAACAATTCAGCGGAACTTCAAGGTATATAGACTTTGAACCGGCAACAAAAATTTTGACAAATGAACCTACTCTAAATC
The DNA here is from genome assembly GCF_030272615.1 of Cryptomeria japonica. Lineage (NCBI taxonomy): Eukaryota > Viridiplantae > Streptophyta > Pinopsida > Cupressales > Cupressaceae > Cryptomeria > Cryptomeria japonica. The sequence continues at coordinate 840,364,343 of NC_081409.1, read as the reverse complement.
CACTAGTACATAATGAAGATCCAGTTACCCCAGTATCATCTAAGGATTCCATAGTAACTGAGGAACAACAACAAACAAAGACACCTCGGTATGTAAGACTGAATCATTCTGAAGATCAGATAATTGGAAATAAGTTTAAAGGAGTTATGACAAGAGGAAGATTGGAAAATGAAGAGGTATGTCTTATTTCTCAAATTGAACCATCATCAGTTAATGAGGCATGTGAAGATAAATTTTGGATTAAAGCTATGGAAGAAGAATTAGAACAAATTGAGAAAAATAACACTTGGACATTAGTTCCCTAGCCTAAAGATAAAAATGTAATTGGAACCAAATGGGTATTCAGAAACAAACTTAATGAAGATGGTAAGGTTATCATAAATAAAGCAAGACTAGTGTGTAAGGGATATTCTCAGAAAGAAGGAATTGATTACAATGAAACCTTTGCACCGGTAGCTAGAATTGAGGCAGTCAGATTATTTTTGGCCTGTGTAGCACATAAGAACTACAAAGTATATCAAATGGATATTAAATGTGCATTTTTGAATGGAGATCTTGAAGAAGAAGTTTACATTGAACAACCTGATGGATTTTCTTTGATAGATAACAAAGATATGGTTTTAAGGTTAAGAAAAGCTTTGTATGGATTGAAGCAAGCTCCAAGAGCTTGGTATGCAAGATTGGATAAGTATCTTTTGAAGATTGGTTTTTCTAAAGGTAATGCAGACAACAATTTATACTATAAAGTGACTAATGATGACATCCTAGTTATAGAAGTATTTGTTGATGATATAATCTTTCGAGGTGAAGATGGATTATGTAAAGAATTTTCTATTAAAATGCAGCAAGAATTTGAAATGTCTATGATTGGAGAAATAAAATTCTTTTTAGGATTGCAGATTTCACAGACTGATAAAGATATATTCTTGAGTCAATCCAAGTACCTAAAAGAGTTACTAAAGAAATTTGGGATGGAGAACTCTAAACCGGTAAGCACACCTATGATTACAAATGACAAATTATCACTAAGGGATGAATCTACACCTGTTAATCCAACTAGATACAAATCTATGATACGAGGTTTATTGTATTTGACACAAACCAGACCTGATATTATGAATGCAGTATGTATTGTTTCAAGATTTCAAAGTAATCCTAGAGAAAATCATGAACCGGCAGTAAAAAAGATTTTCCAGTACTATAAATCTTGGATTATGGTATCCTAGAGATGAAAACTTTGAATTATGTGCATACACAGATGAAAATTGGGTAGGAGATGTGGATGATAGAAAAAGAACCATCGACAGAGCATTCTTTCTTGGAAATAGACTAGTTTCTTGGTTAAGTAAGAAACAAAGTTGTACATCTTTATCAACAGTAGAATCAGAATATGTTGCAGCAACAACTAATTGTACATAGGTACTATGGCTTAAGAAAATGTTGAAAGACATAAAGGTAAAATGCAAGGAACCTATTACTATCTATTGTGATAACACTATAGCAATTGATATATCTAAGAATCCGGTATTACATTCTAAAACAAAACATGTTTCTATCAAACTAAATTTTCTAAGGGAAAATGTTGAAGCAAAGGAAATAAAACTGGTTTATGTGAATACTAAAGAGAAGATTGCAAATATCTTTACTAAACCTCTACCTAAGGAGACTTTTGAATATCTCAGAGATCAACTTGGGGTCATACCCCCACCAGTATAGACTTAGGAAGTTGATGATTGTCATCAACCGATAGAATTAACAGAGAAATCTTTTATTCCGACTTTGATGGGAAGCTACTTCTCAAAGGGAGTAGTTGGTATAGTAAATTGATTGGTATTTTGTATGTGAACTTAGCTTGGTAAGAACTTTGGCATTTGATGTCAAAGGGGGAGAGATTGGTATGGAAAAACACAAGGAAAACACATGTGGGGAGAGATTGTTGTTCGGGAGAGATTATTACTCTCTGTATCTATATTTTGATTTCTGGTTATGATCTCCTTTTTTGGAGATTGTTGTTTTTTGGTATTTGGCATTTCTGTTTTGGCACTTTGATGGTTTTTCCATCTTGTGTTGCCATCAATGCCAAAGGGGGAGATTTTTGGTATTTTGGTATGGTTTTGTCATTGATGTCAATACCTACTAAACACTTATTAACTCTATCACTTTGGAGAATCAACAACATTCAACAACAAGTAAGTGACTCATGCATAGTCACTGGTATCTGGTACACCGGCAAGATATAATGATCATCGACACTTGGAATTATATGGAAAACACTTGGTTATGTCGAAGACATTGTGTGGAAACCTTGTTTTGGAGTTTTGTCTATTGGTACATTAGCATTTGCATAATTGATGTTACTGGCAAATAGGTCTAGGTTACACCGACAGGTTTATCTTTTCCAGATCAGCACGACATGCTACGGAGATGATTAATTATTGTTGTAAATGCATTAAGCCGACATATTAAATCGGTTATTGCATCGGATATTGTATTGTTTGTAAAATGTTTTCATTGTAATATCTTGTAGAGCTGACCTACTAAAATTTATCTCAGGTTATGATATAAATATAAGATCTTATTTGTAATATCAAATGTGTAATGCGAAAAAGGATTGTGTGAAGGTATATGCGAGAATAGGTAGAGCTATACATGCATACATCATTTGAAGATTGAAGGAGGGTTTTTGTAAAGACAATCAGAACTACATTGGTACTGAATCCAGCATATGAAGATGCTATTTTGAGTAGTACATTCTTATTGGATTTAACCATCCAATTGTAGTCAGTGTGACTCCCATTTTGTGATTGAGCTGTGAGCTCTAGGTGCTTGGCCTTTCTACATGTGCAAACCCCATTTATGTACACTTACTATTTGCAGTACTATCATCTGATTGTGGGTAAGGTTTCCCACTGTGGTTTTTCCCCTTACAGGGTTTGCATGTACAAATATTGGTGTGATGTGTTGTGGATGACTTTTTCTTTATGTTTCATGCACTAATATTTACCAGTATAGCAATTAACTATTAAAATTGTCCACTGGTATATTGAACTGGTTTACCAGTATTAAGCATTAAGTTGGTTAAGTTGTTTTTGGTTTGAATTTATTTGACAACTGATTCACCCCCCCTCTTAGTTGTCTCTGGGACCTAACAATAACTGGACGAATATCTCAATACTATCAACTGTCTTTCTGAGATCCATGGTATCTTCAAAGTAATCTGAATTCTTGAATAAGAACATATGCATCAGCAATGAGTACCAATAAAAATTAGTGCTTAATACATTGTTCTTAATATCCAGTAATCCCTCATGAATCTTATCTTCAAAATATAGTGCAAAATAAAAAATCACTGAAAAAATCAGGATGTTGACTTTGAATAGACATAAACATGTAGTCTGGTGGCATAATCGTGAATAGGTTAAAACCTAAAACTTGACATAGAGAAAATAAAGTAGATTGTAAATATTTGGCAAAGGCACCGATTGGAAAAGGCTCCATTGAACTTGGACCAATATGGTATGATGTGTTTTGCGCTTTTGCCAAATGGGCCATGAGAAGGTTTGGTCTAACAAAACCTTTTGTCCTATGATATTTGATCTTTATCTCATCCAAATTTACTTGAATCATTGCAGGAGAGGGTTCATATAGGTCAAAAATTTCTTGGAATTCCTCTCTTTAGATTGTCAAGAAGACCTCTCCATCATTTCCCCTTATCACTCTAGAAACAATCACTCTAGAAACAGGGTCATATCTATCTGCAACTGCCCTAAGAAGGTTGACATTCATGAAGACATTAGGCACCACCAGCTTGCCTAAGTCATACTACCATGCAGTCGAGAACGAAGAATGCAAATTCCTCTGTCCATACCATACTTTGAACATATTTATCCTAGTCATAGGTACCTTAGCATCTAAAATTGTGTATGCTTTATCAACTAACCTTTCTCCTAGGGTTTTCCCTTGAATAAGATTTATCCCCTAATACTTGTCATTTGTTGATGGTTTCAATTGGTCTAGAGAATCATCATATAAATTTCTCTTCAAATATTTTGTCTATCCTGAGTGGTTTCGTGAGGGAGCCATTTTATCAAACTAGGGCTTTCTCAATATTTATCAACAGACAAGGAAGGGAAACCAGGGTTCAACACAAGAACTGACAATTCCAATAGATGAACGAAAAATTCACAAACGCTTTGAGCTAAGACTGTAAAATCCTACAACACTCTTTTATCTTCTTACCAGAATTTCACGCAGTTTACACTATCCATCCTTAAAAACACATAAGGGAAGATAATGAAGTTACAACTTTGAAAACATTATGTAGACCCTAATTCTGTATTGAGATAGCTCGCTCAAATATTCTTCGGCTCTGAACTCACTTTCTGCTTTCTCTGAATTTGCCTTGTGAATCAAAATAATTTTGAAAAGGCATTTATTTCTATTCTTGAATCTGGTGTCACCATATCTTTACCATTACTGCTCGCGCAAGTGGAAAATGACTTGAATTCATATTTGAAAAGAGTTTGAAACTAGACTGTTGATTCCTTCTATGGTGGCACATCGCATGATCTACATTAGCCAATTCAATATTGACCATCTTTCGTGACAGATGGAGACATCAAAATCATGACACAATATTTCCAACTCATCATCTTTCTCAATGTTGTCAGTGGCCCCCACCAGTTGAGTTCTCTTGGCCCACCCATGACATGCAATATCATCTCGTGACTCCGCGATCATTAACTTCAGAGAACTTTCCATTGCAGGGTAGCGAGAACCATTAAATCAGTCTGGACTTTACACTGCTAGGCCTAGTGTGTGCCCTCTTTAGTTGTTTAATGCCCAAGCATGTTTCCTAATTATGATTAAAATACCTTCATTCATTAAGATAGGTGCATATAATAGAGAACATTAGTAGCCCTACAATTATCACAAATAGATCAGCTAAAATATGAAATAAGGACTTGCCTTGGAAAGTAAAATGAGTATCTTAGGAAATGTAAGACCCACTCATCAAATAAACACCTAGGACATAGGAAAAGGCCCTGCCAATGTACTAAAACCCTCTAACTTAAACAAAAAGGTAATTCGAGTTTATAACAAAGTTAGGGGATTTATCTAGATTTAGACCAAATTTATAAAACCCTAAACCCTAGGCCCGAAGCACAAGAGAAAGAGAGAAAAATAAGACACAGACGACCCATTTTTTACCTAAGGCATGAAAAATTTTCCTAGATCATTTTCCTGACCATCAAGATCAATGCATGGATGCAAGAGGGTGGAGAAGACACGATTTTTGCATTATTCCATGAGTATAGATAATCATGACACAATATTTCCAACTCATCATCTTTCTCAATGTTGTCAGTGGCCCCCACCAGTCGAGTTCTCTCGGCCCACCCATGACATGCAATATCATCTCGTGACTCCACGATCATTAACTTCAGAGAACTTTCCATTGCGGGGTAGTGAGAACCATTAAATCAGTCTGGACTTTACACTGCTAGGCCTGGTGTGCGCCCTCTTTAGTTGTTTAATGCCCGAGCATGTTTCCTGATTATGATTAAAATACCTTCATTCATTAAGATAGGTGCATATAATAGAGAACATTAGTAGCCCTACAATTATCACAAATATATCGGCTAAAATATGAAATAAGGACTCGCCTAGGAAAGTAAAATGAGTATCTTAGGAAATGTAAGACCCACTCATCAAATAAACACCTAGGACATAGGAAAAGGCCCTGCCAATGTACTAAAACTCTCAAACTTAAACAAAAAGGTAATGCGAGTTTATAACAAAGTTAGGGGATTTATCTAGATTTAGACCAAATTCATAAAACCCTAAACCCTAGGCCCGAAGCACAAGAGAAAGAGAGAAAAATAAGACACAGACGACCCATTTTTCACCTAAGGCACGAAAAATTTTCCTAGATCATTTTCCTGACCATCAAGATCAATTCATGGATGCAAGAGGGTGGAGAAGACACAATTTTTGCATTATTCCATGAGTATAGATTATGCAAGAGGGTGGAGAAGACACTAGGTATTAGTCATGTTTTTGTTGTGATTGCATTTTGGAAAACTATGATAATTGCAAGAACCAAGAGCTTGGATATGTCAGTGAATGAAATTTGGTGCCATTAGTTGTTAATGACACATACGAGGAAAATGGGGAAGAAATCTTTGAAGATATTCCTTTGATTTCTAGTAATTATGACCATATTTCAGGATTGATTAAAAAACGTACATGCACACATATATAACTTTATATATATCTTTAAAATGTTGCAAATTTTTAAATAAGTACATTTTATAAATATAAGTTTTAAATTTTCATGTAAATTCATTGTGCAAGAGATATTTTTGCAGTCATAGTAGAGGCTGGTAATGTAGAAGGTGTTAGTTATTATTTATTGTTTTGCACAAAAAGAGAGGAAGAAGTTGATAAAAGATGAAATGAGCAATGGAATGTTGTTTCCCAAAGGTTTAAAATTTTTCATGTATTTTAATTAATTGATTTTATGCATGCATTTTGAATTTTTATAGACTTTTACAAATTTTTGAACCTCTTGTTGTTTCTTATGCAGGTTCAATTGTAGTGCAAAGGACATGTTTCAAACATGTGAAAATTGTTCAACATGGCATTCATTTTACTGAATATCAAATTGACAACAAGGTATATCAGTATAGCCACCTGGTCATTGTTGTTGGTCTAATTCTTCATACAGTTCCATGTTCACGTGGGTGGTCTCAGAAGAGACTAAATAGTGAAGATCATGAGAAAATATTAAGTTTTATTGAAGATCCCAAGCTGAACCACTTGATATGGTATGAGTAGTTAGTACACCATGGTATTAATAAGGTTTTAGAACTTAACTCAAGTTTTCAAACTCATTAATTATTATGTAGTGTTAGAATTTAAAACATATTCACATGATATATGGCTTATGTCGACCATATTGTCTAGTTAAATATGAAATTTGATGTTAAAATAAGACATCTATGTGTGTTTAAATTTGAAAATGTCTAAAAAGGAGATGTACTGTATTAGGATGTATGCATTTAATTAAATGCATGTATGTGTGTAAGATATTTAAGTTAGGATGTATATAAAGTAAATTACTTGATGTTTTCATGTGTATGCTATTTAAATTAGGATGTATACATAAATTAAATTAAGACATACATACACTTGTGTAAATTTGTAAATGGCTTAAGGGGATGTACAATTAGGAAGTATATATTTAATTAAATGCATACGTGTAAGATATTTAAATAATAGGATGCATGCAAAGTAAATTAGGATGTATTCATTTAATTAAATGCACATGTATGATATTTAAATTACTTGATGTATACATAAATTAAATTAAGACATGTAAAAGTGTAAATTTGAAAATGTTTTAAGAGGATGTACAATTAGGATGTATGTTTTAAATTAAATGCACATGCATGTATGATATTTAAATTAATTGATGTATACATAAATTAAATTAGGACATGTAAATGTGTAAATTTGAAAATGTTTTAAGAGGATGTACAATTAGGATGTATGTTTTCAATTAAATGCACATGCATGTATGATATTTAAATTAATTAGGATGTACATGTAAAGTAAATTTAAAGAATGTATGCTTTTAATTAAATGTGCACATGTACATAATATGATATTTAAATTTTAGGATGCACATGTATAAGAAATTACATTGCACACTTAGATGTCTTAAGGGGATGCACAATTAGGATGTGTATGTAAATTAAACGCAAATGTACATTATCTATTTAAACAAGGACCTAATCTCTAAGAGATATTTAAACATCTAATTTGTATATTTAAAAATCTTTTGACATATATAAGACACACACACATATAAACATATAATCTATATATAAACATACATATATAACGTGCATGTACATGCATATAGACATCTAATCTATATAAAAACATGATACTCAACGTAATCTACATACACCATCTAATCTACATGTTTAAATGTCAAACATATAAAGTATATAATGAAATAAACATGTCAATGGTTCTAAATCTCAAAAAATGCATGTATGATGTCTTGCCAAACACACATGTATAAATGTCAAATATGTTTAAATGTCAAACATATAAAGTATATCTAATGTATATATAAAGGTAAACAAACAACATGTTTGAGAAAGTCTATATAAACAAGTGTAAACAACAATATATATCTAAGAAAGTTCACACACACACACACACACACACACACACCCCCCCCCCCACACACACACACACACACACACACACACACACATACACACACACACACACACACACACACACACACACACACACACACACACACACACAAGGTAAACATGTGTGTAATGCAGTGACACAATCTCTAAGTGGCAGATCAATCATCATGTCAGCGACGAACAGAGTGACCCTTTGAGTGAGAGTCCTGGTCTGATCGATGTCCAATCGACCCCTCTAAAATTAGAACAAATTAAATATCTTTACACATGGATATTAAATAAAATAGATCATAAAATACATGTACATGTAAAAAAATAATACATATATATGTGTTAGCTCCCCCCCGCAATTTTTCTCTTTTGAGTATTCATACTCGCGGGTTTCCTTTTGTGCCTTTACTTTCATTGGGTCATTTGTTTTCCTTCGTACTTGAACCATTGAAATGGTTTAAGGTTCAAAGCGCGTTTTAGAAAAGAGTCATTTGTGATCTTTGTCGTCATGTGAACAAGTGTGCTTTTGTTTGCGGCCTTTGAAGTTTTAAACCCATTGAACTTTTTGTTATAAGGTTCAAGGTTCAAAATGCCTTTTGTGAGTCGCGACAATGTACCGTTATATAACAAGCATGGGTCCATATGTTTTAAATTAATATGTAGTGTTGAACCTTGAACCAAATCTCAAGTGGTTCAAAAGGTTCAAGGTTCATGTTTAATAGTCCTTATTGTTGCTCATTCCCGGTGTTGTTGTGTGTACCGCTCACTCACTAATATATTTCTTAAATAAACTTGAACCATTGAACTTTTTGTCAAATGGTTCAAGGTTCATGGGTTCGTTTCAAAACTAACTCTAAGACTTTTTGGTGAAAATAAAAGCAACGCGACAAGAAGGAATATTCCCTTATTCGATAATTTAAAATTCTAAATATGGAAAGTAATCATGAGAATATCAATTACTTGTGCAAAGTGATGGATAATTAAGAAGATGTCAGATTTTTGTCATTTCACCATTACTTCGCATGCTTGGGTAAATCATGATGAAGCGTGTGTGGCTTTATAGATATTTTCCCATCTGATTGAAGGAAATGTGTATGAATTTATTTTCATATTTGAGAAGGTTGTGGCCGCCATACTCTAGCAAATTGGAGGCACCAAAGGTAAAACCACCTCTGTTCTCCTGAGGAATTTCCAGTTTTCATGGTGGTAATGGGTAAGTTCAGTTGATTCCTCCTAAGTTTTGTTTCTTTAAGTTCTGAGGATTTATCAGTATAGAAAAGGAAAATCTCTAAATTGTTGGGGTAGGATATTGCCTTGTTTTTAGAATGTCTTGGTTAAGAGTATAGATAGGCAATATGAGGCCAATGCTGCCAAAGCTTGGCCGGACCTCGTGTCGAGTGAGTATTTTGCCAAAATTAGAAGACACGTCCTTGGTTCATGTAGATTTAGTGGATTTTCTAGAAAGAACTAAGAACCCTCAGACCGGTTCACTAATGGAGAAAATAGTTAAAATTGGTCTTGTGGAAGCTGCTGCGTTCCCGCTTGTCACACCATGTCTAGATTTAGTGATGGCTTGCATGAACAAATATGACTCTTAGAACATATGTATCGGAACTAGTGATGGTGAGGTGTTAGCCAGTATTAATAGAGAAATGATAATGGTGGCAATGGGTATTCCGCACAAGGATGAGTATGAGGACTGGAATATTTGGAATTCATATGCCTATTTCTCAGAAAAGATGAGCAAGTACAAGAGCGTAATTGCTAGGAATTGGATCTTGAAGGTTTAGAAAGGAGGGTCATGGTTACCCAAGCCCCTGACTAGAGAGAACTTCATCACAGAGGTGCAGGATATTGTTATACTTTTGAACATAGTAAAGGGGAACTCACATTCCTTCTACTGGGAGGATTGGATGTAATTTTTCATCCAAGTGGTTCTATCCAATGACAGATATCTAGATTAGTCTCAGGTAATTGTAAAGAGACTTCATGAAGGATTGAGCAATTTTGTGGGGATGTCAGGGTTTTATATGTCTTCCTATCTTTTCTACATTTTATCTTGCACAAGGGATTGGCCTGGACTGCCTAATGAACCCTGGATTGATGCAATAAGGGTATACAATTATTACCCTCTGTTACAGTAACAAAGACATGTCAAGCAAATTGATAGGTGGAATGGAGTCTTCATAGGAAGACTTCCCTTTGAGCTCTAGGGTGATGCAAACAGGAGGATGTCTATTGAAGCTATGAAATTTGTGAGTATATATGGAAGTTTCTTTATTCAATTTCCCCAATTTACTTACCTATGGGTAGGTGGTTTTGAGGGCCAATAATTCAAGCTGCACAGGTACGCCTTTGACAGATATGCACTTATAGAGGTGAGCAGGCAGCTAGCTCACATTGACAAAAGATTAGGAGCAAAGGGCGAGTCTAGGGTCGTATTCCCCATTGAACTTGGATACTATAGCTGTAAGTCTGTATCAGACACCTTGAACCTGGAACTAGAGTTCAAAAGGATGAACCTTCAGCCATATGTGGCAAGGTGAAAGTTTGACAGCAGGGGTTATGAAATGGAGAACCCAAATGTAGATAGTCATTTTTGTCATGAACCTCAGTTAGAGGATTATTGGGAGAACTGCAGTGATGAGTATGAAGTAAGAAAGACACTGTGGTCCAGGTTCACTTTGCAGTAGATAACTACCATGAGGCTTCTAATTAATATATCTAGAGTATCAGAAGATACAGGGGAGGATGTTTCAGATCCCAAGTTTGATATAGAGGTTAAAGGAGAATCAATTTCAGAAATCGATTGGAACAAAAAGGAAGATGACAGTATCCAAACTAGGACTTTCAGTATTGTGAAGAGAACAAAAAGATGGTTGAGAAGCCAAAAGTTTAAGGAGGGACCTCACATGTCCTCACATGAACGAAGAATTGATTCACACAGTGTGATTCAATCTCTTGTTTCTTCCACTAATGAAATTGCTGATGTTGCATGTGTTTCAAGGCCTATTGTAAAGAAAATTCAACCTAGGAGGTCAAAGAGGTCACCATCTGGTCTCATAGTTGCTCGAGTAACTCGGTCCAGGAGTAAAAAGAAGAGTAGGGAGCCCATCCTAAAATAGGTTGTTGTAGACTTAGACCTGAGTGAGGTGCTTGAACAAACAATATCTACAGGATCAAGATGAGCCCGAGATGCATGAAATGGACACAAATAAAGAAGAGGAATTTCGACAAGATCCCATGAACACCTTGGTAATTATCACTTCACCAGACACACAGACAACTCCACCACCTAAGGAACCTGCAAACGCACCAAGATGGTTGGAAGCTTCTATTGGAATGAAACAGAGTGTGGTACCAGTTACAATCCCAATGGAGGACATGGTTAGCAGATGTTTGGGAAAGGTGTCAAAGCAAAAGAAACTCAAAACACAGGCAATGCTTGATGTAGATGAAGCAACAGGTCACTGGACAACTAAAGTAGCCAAACCAATCCTAGCAAAGGATGAAGACAAAGCCACTGAGGAGGATTTTACAATTGAGAAGATAGATTTGGGAGTTGCTTCACGTGCTATGGATGTTAGGCATGTGGAATCATCCATGAAGAGGATAATTTCAAGAACGTGGAAGGATGAAAAGGACAAAAGAGAACTAAAGCAAGTTGTTACCCAGATGGTTGAGTACATCAATTCCATCCACAGTCCAAACCCCCAACCATTATCACAGATACCGGTAACATTCGACCCTAAATCTCCAGCCAACCAAAAAATGCTAGACCAGGTTCAAAGGAACAGGGTAGTTACAGAGATGTTCAATAAATGGTTGGACCTTATTATACAACAGAGATCGGATTATATTATTAATCTGGTAAAAGTTTATAAAGATGCTGAAACCATGAGCAAGGAACTAGAATTGGAAACGGTGGCCTGGGAGAAAGAAAGGATCAAGTGGGTAGCAATCCTTGCATAGATGAACAATGTTCAGAAATATGGAGTGATGAAATTCTTGACTGAAAAACCAGTGGAGAACTTGGATGACAATGTATTGTACGTGTCAAATAAAAATGTGGAATGGCCCAATTCGATCATCAAGAAAGGTCATGAAGAATCCACCAAGTTGCTCAAAGGATTGACCAACTTGATCGATACGATGCAGAAAGACCTCAAGTGTATTGATATCCAGCTCATGAAGGAGGACGCCAAGATAATAGCAAAGGTTGCGGACATGATGAAGATTTTTTAGGAGAGGATCCAGTTCATTTAGATGACGAAATCCTTGACCATGGATGAATTTTCAAAGGTGGCAAGGATTGAATCGATGCTCATAGTCTGTTCAGACCATTTAGAGGTTCACAAGGCAAAAGTGGCATAGGTCAACATGGACAACAAAGTGTGGAAGCAACGAATCCTACGCATTGGTCTACCTTATTTTGAAGTCATCCTGAACTTCTTGGTAGCACACCTAGAATGGCATGGTTCTGTGGCAAAGCAGGACAGATCCGTAACCTCCTCTGCCACGATGGAAGCCTAGCTAATCGAAAGATGAATTGTCAGCCTCCTAGTGGCTATTAATTTAGTTTTCTTTTATGTTGTTTCAAACGGTTTCTTTCACTTGGATGAAAGTAAATGTAATTTGATTATGTAAAAACTATGAACCTGGGGGCTATTTAAGCAGAGAAGCTTGTCTTTGTAGGGGTTCCAAAAATTTTAATTTTTAGGAGCAGCAGATAATATTTTGATTTCTCATATGAATTATTTGGAAAAATACAATGACTGATTATCAATGAAATATTGTGTTATGCAATCTTTGAATCTGTGTTTTTGAAGATTCGTAATCTTTCTTGAGAAAGTTTTGATGGGCATGATATACTCTTGTAATCAGTTATCTCTGTATTTTTCTTGAGTTCATGGTTATCATTAGTTGTTAGAAGACTCACATTGTATTGATTTGCTTGATCCCCCTTGTCGTGTGAGGCATGGGAGAGTATCGATCAACCATCAGTATTGTTGAGCCTCTATTTTGTTTTGAATTTATATAGTGAGTATGTTTGTAAATCAGAGTTTGTGAACTCTCTTTGAATATTCTTTCAGAAAATTTCCCATGTTTACAGTTTTGAAGGTGTTTATTTGTGTTGATGAATTAATGCTGAAGCCTTTCAATGCTTTCTGGTAAAAAGTATTAGCATATCATTTGTATAATAAATTCATTGCAAATCATACGAGGTGCTTCCCTCTAATGGAGAGGCTGAATTTTTATAAATTCATCCAACTATTGGTGGTTTGTTTCCTTTTAAAAGGGCGAAATAGAGTCATATTTTGCTTAAAGAAGATATTTGTTAAGATTTCAAGAAAGGGACAAATCTATTAACCACCAATATGTATATACATGTACAAAATCCAAAATACACTGTAGTCCACTAGCAGGTGTGGCATCGAAAGAATCTCACCTATGCACACACTTTGAGCTCAAGCTAGGCATAATATGAGGAAACTGTTACATGTGTACACATTTTAGGATTAGTTTAATAAATGACACTACTTACATAGAAATTTTAGATTAAATATAAATATCTTGACATTTTTATTTATCAAATAATTGTAAGGAAGTTAAGTAGTGGAACAACTTTCTACACTAACCTTGAGAGGAGGATAATGCAAATTTTTTTACAGATAGTTACAATAGTTACATAAAATTAACAGAAATAGACACAATAACATGCATACCATAACACAATGATTTATGTGGGAAAACCCTTTTGGGATAAAATCCCCACACTCCAAAAGTAGCTCAATATATTTTTCAACAATCAATAATAGATTACAATATACTTGCAGAGGAAGCTCTTCGTAGGAGTACCACTAATCAAAGACTCAGAGGTAACTCAATCACCATTAAACTCTTACACAACCTCTCTCTCATGCACCTCATATATAGGAGATACAATACAAGAAACCATCAAACGATATTACAAAACCATGGGCTAAAACTACCCAATAAGGTGTAGTCGACCTTATCTCCCTTCTGGATGCCCTCTAATGTGTTAAAATACACATCAACATGTTTCCCTCCCTTTTATAGCTCATTTATGTATTTGATACATTTTATATTTCCTATTTCAGGAGTACAAACTTCCAGAGGCCATAACTTGAGAACCGTGCGTCCTATTGATGAACCGTTTGAAGCACCAGAAAGCTCATGAAGTGATCTATTGCCCCATAAGAGGTTAAATTTCTTATACCAACTTTTCAAGGCATTTAGAGGCCTATAAATTCTTCAAAATCAAATTTAAACCTCTCATTACATCCCTCCAAAATGAAAAAAAATTAATATCTTCAAACCTAGCTATGATCTTGCGACATAAATTTACTAGAATGCTTATCTAGCTAACCAGAAGCTTTAGGGAGAATTTCACACCATTTTGTGCTCAAATAAAAAATTACTATAAATAGTAACCTCATGTAAATGCAAGGTTGAGACACCATTTTCCCCAACATTCTCCCACTTGTTGAACACCTTGCAAGAGAAAAGGGAGTATCAACACCATAAATTAATTTCTAGGGGCCATGAGGCCCATAGACTCTAAAAACCATTTGAACTTCTTTATGATCACAACCTTAGTTAAAGCATCTGCAACATTCATCAAAGTTTCTACCTTAACCAACTTTACCCTACCATATTCGATAATATCTCTGACAAAATGATATTGAACATCGATATGTTTGGTTTGGGCATGAAATATTGGGTTCTTAGCTAGGTAGATCGCATTCTGACTATCACAATAAACTGTCATTGTACCTTATTTTATTCTAATATTTGAACACAGTCTCTTAAACCAAATGGATTGTTTACAAGCATGAGTAGCTGCCATCGACTCTGCTTCAGTACTGGACAAAGAACCAACAACATGTCACTTACTCATCCAACTAATTGCACCACCAAATAAAGTAAATACATAAGCACTAGTGGATCTTCTGCTATCAATATCACCTTCCCTATATGAATCCACATAACCATGAATATAAAGGGAAGTCACGTCTCCAACCAAATTACCATGATAACATAAATAATACTTTGAGGTACCCTTCAAATATCTAAAAACTCTTTTGACTACATCCCAATGAACTCTACCAGGATTAGACATAAATTTGGAAAGAAATCCCACTCTTTGGGCAATGTCTTGTCTAGTATAGACCATAACATACATCAAACTTCCAATTGCACTTTGGTAAGGCACTTTGGTCATGTCTTCCATCTTTGATGGTATGTAGGACAATCTGAAGCATATAATTTTGTTTCAATTGCAAAAGGAACACATAATGGTCTACAATCCTGCATGTTAAACCTTCATAGAATTAAATTCACATACTTATTCTAGCCTAGCCATAGCTTCCCGTTCACTCTATCTCTTATGATTTTCATCCCAAGAATGTGTTTCAGTGCATCAAGATCTTTCATTTCAAATTTAGTAGCAAGCTAAGACTTTAGTTCTGAAATCATACCTTTCCCTTTACCAATGAATAATATATCATCATCATACAGTGCAATGTACATGGAATGATCACCATTAGATTTATAATAAACACAATGATCTGATTTATAATGATCAAATCCCAAACTCAACACATATGTATCAAATTTCTGGTACCACATCCTAGGACTCTGTTTGAGGCCATGCATAGATTTCTTTAATTACAGACCAAATTACTTTTACCTTTCACCACATAGTGCTCTGGCTATGTTAGATAAATATCCTCCTCCAAATCACCATGAAGGAAAGTAGTTTTTACATCCATTTGCTCAACCTCTAATCCATAAGAAATGACAATAGAAAGAAATAATCTAATGGATGTCATTTTTACAATAGGAGAAAATATCTCACCATAATCAACACCCTCAACTTGAGAGTAGCCTTTTGCAACCAACCTTGCTTTATAATTCTCAATGCTTCCTTCTAAACCAATATTTTTCTTGAACACCCATTTACAACCAATAGGCTTCTGTCCTTCAGGAAATGGTACAAGATCCCATGTATTATTCTTTTTCAAAGCTGCCATTTCTTCTTCCATAGCAATCTTCCAGGATTCTACATCATTCATACCTAATACCTCATCTATAGATCTAGGTTCATTCATATTAGTATTGAAAGAAAAAATACATCTCCAATCATCAAGTGAATACCTTTCAGATGGTTGTCTATGCCTTTTAGACCTTCAAACAAGTTGAGTTGGAGGTTCTTCTTCCTCTTTTGAAGATTAAGAGCTAGATGAGATCTCCTCAACTTCTTGCCTATCAAGTGGTCTCGATTCAACTATTTTAGGTGTATAAGGGACTTGAATCACATATTTTTGTTTAGTCTATTCTGGCTGCAATGTAACAAAAGGAGACAATTTTTCTAAAAATAACACTTCTACTATGAATTACCTTTTGTGCAACAGGGTCCCAAAGTTTGTATCCTTTCACACCATAACTGTAACCAATGAAGATACATTTCACAACCTTGTTCTCCAACTTTGTTCACTTCTCCTTTGGTACATGTGCATATGCCTTGCAACCAAAAACTCTAAGATGTATTAGTGAAGGATTTTGACCTGACCATGCTTCCATAGGCATTTAATCAACAAGGCTTGTTAATCAGGTAGCAAGCAGTGACAATAGCTTCAGCCCAAAAATTTTGTTCTAGACCAACACCACTTAGCAAACTCCTAGCCTTCCCCATTAGTGTCCTGTTCATTCTTTCTGTAACCCCATTCTATTGTGGAGAATATGGAGTTGTCTTTTGCCTATTAATACCATAGTCTTTACAGAATATGTCAAAATCATTAGAGCAAAATTCGTCGCCATTATCAGTCCTCAATCTTTTAATTTTCTTTCCAGTCTAAAATTCAATCATTTCTTTAAATTTTTTAAAACGTTTGAAAACTTCAAATTTACTCTTTAGAAAGTATACCTATGTCTTTCTACTAAAATAATCAATAAACGAAACATAATATGTGGATTTCCCAAGGGAAGGAACATGTACATGATAAAACACATTAGAATGAATAAGATCCATAACACCACAAGATTTATGAGAACTCGAGTGAAATTGAATGCGGTTTTGTTTTCCATAAATACAATGCTCGTAGAAATCAAAGTTAAGATTAGAATCATTCAAACCTTCAACAAGGTTTGTATATTTCAAGGTCTTAGACCCTTTTATCCATTGTGGCCAAGTCTTTGGTGCCATAATAGAGTCTTCTCTGTAGGTACCTTTGCTTCAGAAGAAAGAGCACCCTTAGGTACCCAAAAGCCATGTCCATCTGCTGAAGGTCAAAGCCTCAAATATTCCAACAAAATATCCATAGTTTAACTTTTTACAGAAGTGCTATTACACTCAATAGTGTATGCCTATAGCTTATACAAAGTGTCGAACCTGACACCTCTAACAATAACCATATCACCCTTAATCATCTTACATCCCATGTTAAAAAAGACTACTTTCATACCTGCATCTATCAGTTTGTTCATAGATAATAAATTTCATTTTAAACTAGGGATATGCAACACAATGGTAATCCTTTTTATTCTACCATCAGGAAACCTGATCCTAACTTTACCTCAACCAACAATGTCTAAAGGTGAATCATCACCCAAGTACACCTTGCCTCCATTAAAATCTTTATATTCAAAAAACCAATATTTATTGGAAGTCATATGAAAAGATGCACCTGAGTCAATTAACCATGAGCCATTACCTACATGAGTAGCAAAGCTACAATGAATGCGTCACCATCTTCCTTCTCATATTTTGAATCAAAATAAAACTTCTTTTTCTTCTTATTTTTTTCTTTGCAGTCCTTATGGATGTGACCTGGTTTACCACAATTCTAGCATATGACTTTGGACTTTCCAGGAGATTTGGATCTCCCTTTGGATTTGGACTTATTGCGCTTCTCATTCTTCTTGCCTTTTTCCTTAGGTCTTGTTGAGGGGTGCTTTGACATACTCACCAACAATCAGGTAGTTTATGTGAACACTCACCACGTCTCCTAAAAAGAAGAAAGTTTTGGGAAACTAACTACTGCAAGGTCTCTATAGTTGGGTATCGACGGTGATGGGTAGTTCAATGGTTGATGTGACTGTACCTGTCGAAGGGCTTGCTGGTTGAAACAATTTCAAATTACCCACTTGTTTTTGTATTTTTTGATTTAGATTCTCTAAAAAATAAACAACAAAATATAGATAAGGGGAACAAGGAAATAACAATGAAATCAACATAATAACAATTGAATGTTCCACACAAATAGAATTTCATAACCCAATATTATCAATATTACTAAATCAACATTCAAATGATGAACTCCAGAAAATATATAAAGTCAAACAACTTCACATACCAACAGAAATGAATATCATCAAACCAATAATCACCCTATCAATTTAATCCTCACATACCAATTACATGCACAATATGATTCATAAAATAACAAAGTAACCAAAAGAACTAGTTGCTGATTCAAATAATAGAAGTTACCAGATAACGAAGAACATAACCATATAGAATACACAAGTAGATCAGGTAATCCACAAGCTTCTTTTTGTATTAAACTTCAAAGAGTATCGCAAAATCTTCTCAAATCATAAAAAATTGCATCAAAATCTCTAAATTGGACCTCAAATCATCAATTCGCACTTACAATGAATAAAAAATTCTGATTTATAGAGTTTCAAGTCCTAAATTCTAGGAAATAAAAGTTGTCTAAACTAAATGCTACAAAAACAAGGAGCTGCACTTGACATGCAAGTCTCTGCCTCAAACTCCAGTTATTTATAGTGCCTCAAAGTCTCTGCCATGCAAAAGTTTGGCAAAAAATTGAAGTCGGTGTTGTGCAGCAGTTGAACTCTCAGCTTTTGTGGTGATAAAAAATATCTTCAAAAAGCAGTCAAAATTGCATGTGCAACAACTATATGTTCATCCTCTACTCCTTTTATAGCTCTTATAGTTACTGATAAAACATGCAACTATGTCTTCAGGAGGATCAGCAACATACGAAATCCGGAACTCAGACTTCTTCAAAATTTTCTTTGCCTGCTCCCAATTGTCAACCAACTTATCAATCACTTCCTCTGCATGTATACATTGAGAAGTAAAAAATGAGTACCTATCCATTAACCCTGTATTAAACTCTGTTGTAGGTGCAAAATGATGTGCCACATGCTAGTCCCATTGATCTAGCACTACACCTTCCTTCAAGTAACCATCTCTCAAAATATCATGACCATACACCCCTAGCAACTTCTTTACAAAATTATCATATTTACCTATTGACTTTAAAAAGGGAGCATGTGCCTCCAAAATCCTCGACCTACATTGCTCAAGCACTTCTATCTTAAATTCTATTACAAAATAATAAGATTGCAAACTATGAAAATCATCTCCTCCCAACAATTCTTTATTTTTACACACCTTCACCCAAGGCCAATATTTTATTCAATTTTTTACACTTCTTGGTGAAGTATCTAACTCTTACTTCCCCATTTGTTGAGGAGTCTCTTATTGGTTTCTTTGTTTCGATGACTCTTTCATAAATTCTGGTTGTATGTTGTAGAAACAATTTTACCTTTGAGATATCATCTTTTGCCCATGATTTCATAGTGGCAACTACTTTCCTTATTTAAATCAAGGCTCTTACGTCACCTTCTGGGAGTGATGATATGGATGGAAGTGTGTCATCAACCCTTGAATCCAAAGGATTCCCTATCTCTATGAGCAATTGTTTATACTGTTCTAATTGTGCCTTTACCTATAGTTGGGAGTTATGCTCCTTCTCCATTCTGTTCCTTACTGTATTGGTAGAAAAATATAAAGTGTCAAGCTCTCCCCACTTTGTCTGCTTCCCAAGCCTAACCTGTGACACTTGATATATAGAAGGACCTTCCCCTTCAGCCTCCACAGTACATGCAATATCAATGATTACTTCACTGAAGCTAGTTCTAGATAAATGCCTTCTTTGTTTTCTTTGGCTCCTCCATAACAACTTGCTACAGTGAGAGTTTGGGAAACACCACCTTTTGTTTCTTATTGAAAGTGAAGGTTAACCATTGTTGATGTAGCCATAACCGGTAAAACCCTCAAAGAGAATCGATCATCTTATGCAACAAGAATAACACAACGAAAGAAACAAGAAAACATAATAAGATTATATAAACATATCATATTATTGCTTTAGAACTTTCGGAAACCATCCGGCTATCATCATATAATCATCAAAGAACATCCGGTAGTTAACCAGTTACATGTAGGCTATCAGCCAGATACAATCCAATCCGGGACTCTAAGAATCAACCAGATCACAAAATGTGAATCTCAATCCTTATTCTCAATTCTACTTGCTCCACCCCCCAAATGATTACATAACATCATATTTATCCAACGGAAGATATCCAAGTCGGCCTCATAAGATTAAATTAACCAATGCAGGAAAATGAGTGTAACTAGGGCGGCCCTAAGAATTAAAGAAATCTTTCCAGAAAATAATAACCAAGAGATGCGGTTCAATAAGAAGGTCGACCACACACCAAAGAACATCACACAAGACCCAAAATAAATCCACAAGCCAAGAATCACATTGATAATGAAGAAAAACCAATCGGTAAGCACAAGAACTATCCCGAAACCTAGAAACAGTCAACTGAAAGTGATAACTGACCGGAAAAGAACCCAAATGAACTCAAAATATGGAATTAAGCACATGAACTATCCAAGAAACTAAAAATAAGATCTGCCACAAAAAGAAAGCAACTACCAGTGCCAATCGGTAAGAACACATAAAATTACATAAAGAACTAAACAAGAACAAAATTGAAAGGAAATATTTTTGGTTGATACAAGATTACTCATTGACCAGGGATGCTTCTGCATCAGACAATCTAGGTAGAAAAAGATGTTCCATGAGAGGCTACTCATGAACATCTAAAAGGATTCAGAATAAAGATCTCATGCTCATTTATGATCCTAACATCTTCCTTATCTGCCAACCTCTTCTTTAGCTCCTCTGATGCATCAATCGACTTCGCTAACCTCTAAATCTCTTTGTTTCTCTTCCTTTTTTTTAGATCTGCACATTGTCTTTGTTTACTGTTCTCTTTCTTTTGCAACTTTGATTTGTTTTTGCCACAAGACTTCATCCAGTTTGTCACCATAAGCTCTCTGTCATCCGGTTCCATCTATCCGTCAGGCTCAACTGCCAGATCCTTCTACAAACTCATGTCACCCTCTGGTATAACCTCTACAACTAGTTCTATCAGATCTTTCTTCAAATCACCTTCCGGTATAACCTCTGCCACCAGTTTCTTAGTACTACAACTTTTCTTAAAACTTAGATTCTTCACCTCCTTCTCTTTCTCCTTCAAATAAATCAATGTGAACTTCTTCCCATCCTTCTCAATAGTGACTAGGTTTCTTCTACAGTCATAAATAACTCCTCTATCAAACTGCCAAGATTTTCCCAACAAGACATGACAAGCACTCATAGAGACAACATCACACAAAACTTCATCTCTAAAAGGCCCAATATTAAAATTAACCAAACACTGCTCCTTTATCTCTATCTTTTGATCATCTTGCAACCGACTTACCTCATAAGGACAAGGATGCTCAAGCCTCTTCAATCCAAGCTCCACAACCATCTCCTCAGATACAAAATTGTCAGTACTTCGACTGTCTACAATAACCTCACAACACTTTCCACCTGATTTACACACAGTTCGAAAAAGACTCTTCCTCTGAGTAGATCTGGTACCTTCACCTTTTGGTTCCTCATTTTCCACATAAATTCTTTCCATTCCCTTCTTACATTCATAGATCTATGTCCGGTTTCTCCACACTTGAAATATTTGCCAGGAAACTCTCTACCGATACTACCAGTGCCTTTCCTCTATGTTTTCTACTTCGGTTCTTTACTCCACTTAGGTTTTGATTCATCTTCCTCAACCAATTACTTTACACTATCACTCATCTGTCCTTTGAATTTCTCTTTTCCTCTATTCGGTTGTCTTCTTCTCATCTTCTCCTTAACCTTTAAAGCATAGTGGTAAGCTTCCTCAACTGTGGAAACCCTCAACATACTCATTTCATCCTGATTGTTAAATACAAGTCCATTTATGTACCTCACCACCTTTTCTCTATCCATATCTCTATGTCCAGATCTAATCACCACCTTGTAGAATTCCTCAGTATATTCCTTCATAGTCATGTTTCTCTATTTTAGGTTCTGCAACTTTTTGAACAACTCCAATTCATAGTCTCTCGTTATGAACTTGGCCTTCAATCTTGCAACCATCTGTCTCCACCAGATGATCTTCAATTCACCATTCTCCACTCTGTCTTTTTGAAATTCTTTCCACCACAAGGAAACATGCCCTTTCAACTTAGTTTGTGCCAACCAGACTCTCCATGGGTCTTTGACATCCTCAAACTCAAAGTAGTCCTCCAACTCTCTGATTCAATCGATCAGATCCTCCGGGTTCAGTGTTTTGGAAAAGTCAGAAAATTCAACTTTATGAACTTTACTCACTTGCACCATGGCTCTCAGGAATATTTCCTCTTTCATCTTTTGGTTCTTCCACTTCCTCAAGCTCTTCATCGAGTTCCTCATATTCATCCTTAGAATTAGGGTTTCTTCACAAACCAGCCAAAACATTTCGGATTTCATTCCTCACTTCATTCTTGAAGTCTTACACAATCTTCTCTACCCTCTGATGGTTTTTCCTTCTAGGCGACATCTCCTCTTCCACTTCGATGAACTGTCTCAACTCGGCGATCTGACTGTTAGTTTCAATTGCCTCCCCTTGGTGATCTATTGAACACACATGCAACCTACCTCCAATCAACGATTTGTCCACCTAAAGGAATTCCTCAATGTTCGCAAACAATTCTTCCACCAACCAGTACATAACCAACTTTGATACCACTTGATGTGGCCATAACTGGTAAAACCCTCAAAGAGAATCAATCACCTTATGCAGCAAGAGTAACACAACAAAAGCAACAAGAAAATATAACAAGACTATATAAACAAATCATATTATTTGTTTAGAACTTACAACAACCATCCGACTATCATTATATAATCATCAAAGGACATCCGCTGATTAACCGGTTACATGTAGGCTATCAGCTAGATACAATCCAATCCAGGACTCCAAGAATCAACTAGATCACAAAATGTGAATCTAAATCCTTATTCTCAATTATACTTCGTCCGCTCCCCAAATGATTACATAACATCATATTTATACCCACCAGAACATATCCGAACCGGCCTCATAAGATTACATTTACCAATGCAGGAAAATGAAACATGTAGCTAGGTCGACCCTAAGAATTAAAGAAATCTTTCTGAAAAATAACAACCAAGAGATGTGGTTCAACAAGAAGGTTGACAACATGCCAAAGGACATCAAACAAGTCCCAAAATAGATCCACAAACCAAGAATTGTGTTGATAATGAAGGAAAACCAACCGGTAAGCACAAGAACTGTCTTGGAACCTAGAAGCAGTCATCCGAAAGCGACAATTGACTGGAAAAGAACCCAAATGAATTGAAAAAATATGGAATTAAGTACATGAACCATCTAAGAAACCGAAAATAAGATCTACCACAAAAATAAAGCAACTACCGGTGCCAACCAGTAAGAACACAGAAAAATTCATAAATAACTAAACAAGAACAAAATGGAAAGGAAATATTTTTAGTTGATGTAAGATTGCTTATCGACTGAGGATGCTCCTGCATCAATTGTGGTGTTCCTTCATCTGTATCTCCTACTTGGGTGGTTATTTTGTCATCACTCTCCCAACATCTTGTGACGGTTCCTCCTCCTTTTACTACTCTTGTTCCACATCCTATGTATTGGGAGGAGTTTGGGTCTCTTCTTGGGTAGGAGGCACTGGGACAATGAGTTGTTGTTGTTGTATGAGCATTTGTTGAGCCACGTTTATTAGTAGAGTGTCATAAATGTCATTTTGTTGCTGATATTATTCAAATCTCTCACTCACTTGTTTGTTGAAATCTTTGGTCAGCTCTTGTCCTTGTTGCTCTGCTTCTCCACCTACGATATCTTTCAGCAAGTTTTTCACATCTCGTGGACTGAGATCAAGTCTTTCATCATGCTCTTCATCCTATGTTTGTCCCATTTTCCCTGCTTCACCTTGTTGCTGCTCTTGTAGACCCTGATCATTTGTGTCCATGGGGGTTACCTATCTAAGTTCTGAAACCTTTTGTACGATGGGCCCCCTTCATTTCTTTGTACTATAAGGAGTCATTCTTTTCCTCTTCTTGGGTTCTACCTTCTTTAGTGATGGCTTGCCTCCTCTTGGTCTGAGTTTGACTCCACATTATGAATAATTACTATCTCCATTGTGGGAGTCATTGTAGGCACAATCATCTATGAAATGATAGAAGGTCGGGTTGTGACCAAAGGTGGAGGCGTTGTTGTCACAACCGGTGCAACAAATGCAGTTGATGTGGTGGCGGGTGTTATTGTTGTTGCAGAGGTAGTATCAGTGGTGGTAGGAGTGGTAGTGGTGGTGGTGGTGGCACTGGAAGGTTGAGCTTCTATAGTGGGCTTCTTTGCAGTTACTACAAGACCTTCAATGGTGAGCCTAACTGGATGAATTTCTGCTTGTGGTGTGGCCCCTAGGTTGACAGTAATCCCTAAACTTACCTGTTTTGCAATATTCAACTTCTTTCATTTTTTCATTCAACCTTTACTTTAGTTCTTCTGTGGTTAAAGGAGTTTCAAATTATTCCTCCTGGTCTGTAGATGTATTTTTCCTTGACTCTGACCGTGTCCTCCTTGTATATTCCTTGTGTATCCTTGATTGAGGATTGTCAGTCGGGATATTCTTTTGTTTCCGTTTGGAGGCAGTTGGTTTAATCCTTAGACTTAACCACTTCTTGGTTCTATCTATTACTGACCGAGAGATGGTACCAATGTCCACCATTTATTGTTGTGACCATCTAATTTGGGGGAACAACCTTTTATCTATTCCCGTTTCTTTATACATAAGATCCAACAAAATACCATCGTCATGTAGTTGTTTGGGTAGGTTGGTCTCAATCCCAAAATCCCTTATTTGAGGTGATGATAATATTTCTCTCTTGACTCAAAGCTATTATGGAGGTTAGCCCAAAAATCCTCCAGGGCAGGCTGATGTCCTTCATACACTTTAGGCATCAATCCTTTTTATTTATTGTATGGTTCATAATATTTCCTAGCATAATCGAAAGGCTTCAATTGCAATTCTTGCAATTCCTGTTCGGCTTGCCACATGAATCTTGGGACATGAAAAGAATGATAAGCTTAATGGGAAAACTTCACCTATAATCCTGGTCTTATGCCTTGAGGACAACAAGTTTCACAGGTGTACCATTTGTCTTGCCTATTCTAGCAAAATTGTTCTATCCGTATAGTATCCAGGCAAGAAAAATGGTTCTCTAGTGAACCCACTCACCCTCAGATAGGTAGATCAGGACTTCTGTATGAACCAACACCCCCACTTCAGATTGAGTTTGGACTTAAAGGGATTGGCCTGACTAGGACACATGGCTTAAGGGGATAGGCCTAATTAGGATGTATGTGGCTTAAGGGGATAGGCCTAATTAAGATGTATGTGACAATTAAGGGGAAGAAACTTTAAATAGGAGACACATGTGGCTTAAGGGGTATGGTCGTAATAATACACATGTGTTAAAAGGGGTATGGTCATAATTAGCTAATTTCAAACTTAGAATAGGAATTTCAAATTTAGCATCTACAAATTAGTAATTAATCATTTAATCTACACATGACTTAAAGGGATTGGCCTAACTAGGACACATGGCTTTAGGGGATAGGCCTAATTAGGATGTATGTGGCTTAAGGGGAAGAAACTTTAAATAGGAGACACATGTGACTTAAGGGGTATGGTCATAATAATACATGTTAAAAGGGGTATGGTCGTAACTAGTTAATTTCATTCTTAGAATACGAATTTCAAATTTAGCATCTACAAATTTTGTAATTAATCATTTAAGACACATGACTTTTAGGGATTGGCCTAACTAGGACACGTGGCTTAAGGGGATAGGCCTAATTAGGATGTATGTGGCTTAAAAGGGGAAGAAAATTTAAATAGGAGACACATGTAGCTTAAGGGGTACGGTCGTAATTTAATACATGTTAAAAGGGGTATGGTCGTAATTAGTTATGTCATACTTAGAATAGGAATTTCAAATTTAGCATCTATAGATTTTGTAATAAATCATTTAAGACACATGACTTAAAGGGATTGGCCTAACTAGGATGTATGTGGCTTAAGATGATAGGCCTAATTAGGATGTATGTGGCTTAAGGGGATAGGCCTAAACTATAGGATGTATGTGGCTTAAGGGGAAGAAGTTACTTTAAATAGGACACACATGTGGCTTAAGGGGATAATTTTAAATAAATAATTACGACCATCCCCTTAAGACACGTGCATGTCCTAATTACATGTGTCTTAAGGGGACATGATCGTAATTAAATTTAATTTGATCGTAATTACTTAATTTCATATATAGTTAATAAGACCTATTATGCTATTTAATATATGACATTTAATATATATAGTTAATAGGTCCTAGTATGTTAAAAGGGGTATGATCATAATAGTATGTTAAGAGGGGTATGGTCGTTGTAGACACCTAAAATTGTCATGTCTAATTAAATAAATTACCTTTTTTCCTAAATTAAATAAATATTTTATTTATTTAATTGATCCCACTTCTTCTATTAATTAAATAAATCTTTATTTATTTAATTAATTCATTAGCCTTTTCTACCCATGACACATGTCATTCATCTCTTAATTCCTATACTACCTACCCTCTCATTATTTTCTTATTTTCTCTACCTACCCTCTAATCTTAGCCAACCATTTATCTTTTACACCTCTCAATCTTATCCCTACATTTATTATAGTGTCTTCTATATAAGGAGATGCTTCCTTCATTATCAACCCTAATCGATCTTTGAAGGCTTCTAGCATTCGAACTTTTATATGCAATCAAGCCTACTTGCAACCACACTTCCATTCTTTGTTAAGCTCTTGTGCACATATAAAATCTGAGAGCAAATATATCAAGCAAGATCAATGGAGATAGCAAGAACGGAGATCCAAACCCTATTGGACATGTGATGGTATAATCTTTATGATTTCATTTGATTTTCATTGTCTTAGGTAATCTTCATATGTTATGGTGGATCTTTGTTGTTGTTAGGCTAGGGTTTTATGGTTGAATTCATTTAGTCTTTCAATATTGTTGTTTCTATTTTTACCATAAAAATTTTGGCACGCCTGGTGGGGCACTTGTCCTTTTTGCATTTAACATCTTTTGTTGCAGATTTTGTGTTTTTGAAGTTGAAGATCTGATATTGCCGAAATTTTTTTGACATTTCCGCATCTGTGCATGCTGGAACCACATTTTTACTTTTCTGCTGTGTCTGTGACCTTTGTAATCGCGTCCATGTTTGACATTATTTTATCTTATTTTGTAGATTGCAAGGTTGCGTCTCTGTTTTCAAACCGCGTATGTGAACCTCTTAGTCGCGTCTGCGTTCGAGAGTCGCGTTTGTGTGATCTAGGCGCGTCTGCGACAAATTTAGACACGTTTATGATTTTCTGCTGCGTCTGAGTTAGGTTTAATCGCGTCTGTGTTTCAGATTTTAGTTTTTGATCTAGTTTTGAGGCTTTATTTTGTCAATTGGATTTCAGATCTGGTTTATTTCGGGCTAACATCTTGTGATCTAGCTAACAAATTGGTGCAACTTGTCCTTGAAATAAATCATCTTGTCAAAGGCCCCTATTTCACAAAGTCTTTTGGATCTAAAATTCACCTAACTCGTTTGCTTACAAGAAGGGGTAATCATTTGAAACAATCCAAACTACTAACAAATCTTTGTTGCAAGATCTTGGCAAGGGTTTTTGATCTTTATTGTGTGCCTTGTTTTCATAAGACTAGCAAACACTTCAATTGGTGCACTAAAATTGAACTAGTATCTTTTGTGTCTTGAGCAATATGATCTTTTTGTTTAATCTCTAGAGGACCTGTCTCCCCGTGTGGTCATTAGGACTACTAGTGAGGAAAGAATGACCCAAGTGGTAGCGAGGAAAACACACCTCTTCCAAACCACTATAAATAACTGTATCCATGGTGAAAGCCATGGGTAATGTGTGCTGATTAGTTCATACTGACACTATGTCTCCCCATAAACCCGTTTGATCAAATTTATTTGATCAGTTGTAGGGCGTAACCCTTACCAGCTAGGAGCCTTCTGTATTTATAGAGCTAAAAGTGCTACATATATGGCCACATGAGCAGATGCCCTTACTAGGACCTTTTTATTTTAGAAAGACAAAATCCTCCTAGTTGTTGGGGTAGGAGGTCGAACCTCTGGAGTGGCCTACACATATACGGTTCTTAGTAGAGATACAAAGTTCACCATGGGGAGTTTTTTTGAGGGCTGATGCTTGGCTGCCCCAAAGAAGTGAGTACCGAGGGTGGAGCCAGTGGGGTCAAGAATCTAAGTATCCACTCTGAATAGCGTAGCCTCAGGGGAAACCCCATGTGGGATCAACAACTATTATCTTGGCTAGCCATAAGAATTGTGCTTGTCTTCTTTTGAACATTCAAACATTCAAGATAAAAAATCAAAACATTGTGTCTTTTGTGTCTTCAAGTGTATGCAAAACATTTTTACATCAAATAACACACTTTTCATTGAGTCATTTTGAGTCTAAGCACTTACAAACATTGAGTCTTCATCAGCATTGTGTCCTCTTGTCATGAAAAATAGTCAAACAAATTTAGATTTGGTCACAACAACTTTACAAATTGGAAAAATTGCACTTAGTTTTTGGAAACGTGTCTGTGTCTGATAGAAGCACGTTTGTGTCATTTAGCCGCGTCTGTGAAGGAAAAAAACATGTCTGTGTTCTTTTAAGAAACATTGCATTCAAAAAATCTTAGAAACGCGTCTGTGCAGTGTTGAACTACGTCTATGTCATTTAGCCACGTCTGTGAAGTATACAGGCATGCCTGTGTTCATAATTGAAAATAAATAAATTACAATCTAGCAAACAAGAACAATCAGTTTCAGACTTATTGAGCTTCCTAGGTTATCTCTCCAAATTTTTATCTAGAATTCAGCCTATTTCTGGGTCTCTCAAAGTTCATCATTGCTTTACACCTTACATTACATTCAAATTTGTCTAAACTTGAGTCAAAAGGTCACTTGCTTGCCCTCATCTTACTTTGTCAACACACTACATACAACAATATTTTGCTAAGGGGTCCCTCATCAAGGTCTATCACCTTTGGGTCTCATTTGGTCTTGCTTAGAGTCAAGGTCAACTTACCTCATCAAGAGAAACTATCATCTCTTTGGAAGCCACACCTACTCTACTACATACATACTTGGTCTTACACTTTGGGCATTGCAAGTAAACCTCAGATTCATTTACATTCCATACAACTCTCGGTCTTCCATACTCTTTCCATTTTCATCTAGCCTCACACATCTTGGTCAAGACCTAGTTCATGGTTGAAACCCGTTCCCAGAAATCTAGGAGAGAAGCTAAAGAGGCTCAAGATTCCGCAAACATGAGTGCCTATGAGTATGACAATGATGTCTTTTTCAATTCTGATCATACCATATTACCTGACATGGATGCCTATAGAAACATTGCAAATGTTGAGAACATGGACACTACAAACAACAATGATACACACAATGACAATATATACAACTTTTTCGTACATTTAGCAGATGTGGATGACTCCATTATGGATCCTCATTTTAATAGATTGGTTGAGGAAATAATGAGAAGAGATAGACGATATTTCTTACAAGTGATGGCATAAAGTGGAGCCAAGATCCCTCATAATTTTGACATATCTCAAACAATGGAAAATCAACCTTTGCAACAACCTCACCTCAACATGGATCAAATGAGGCCTAATAGTGTAGGCAATAGAGGACCATATATGGTGCCTGAATCACCATCATCTTTGTTTCAAAAACCTGAGGTCCCACATATACATGGTCACACATATGATACTCACCTTCGCAGACCATTATGGAACTCTTATGCGGAAAAATATACTCAATCACGTACTAGTGCTAAGGACCAACCACAAAGGCAATTGGATATCCAAAGGCATGATCAAAATTTGGACACAAGGAAACCCCATGTCAAATTTGGGGACAACACACTAGAACAAACTCATGACATGCCTGTAGAGTATGGTATACATGGACAAAATAGATATTCCATTCCTCATTATGACTCTATACCATGTGGTCCTTATACACAACATCACTATAGACCTCCTCCATATCAACATGTGTATGATCAATACCATCCATATATTCAACATGCTCCTCCTCCACTGGGTGGCTCAAGCATGGGATATGGTCCAAGAAGTCAGTCTCCACCTAAGAACAATTTGGAGCAGCAAATTAAGGACTTACAAAAGAAAATGGAGGACATAAATAGACCCGAAGCCAACTTATACATGAGAGACATATGTCCCTATCCATTTGACAAAAGCATTCCAATTCCTCCTTTTCTTGCACATTTCATGACACCTAAGTTCG
Organism: Cryptomeria japonica; assembly: GCF_030272615.1. Taxonomy (NCBI): domain Eukaryota; kingdom Viridiplantae; phylum Streptophyta; class Pinopsida; order Cupressales; family Cupressaceae; genus Cryptomeria; species Cryptomeria japonica. The sequence continues at coordinate 840,333,450 of NC_081409.1, read as the reverse complement.
ATATTTATAGAGGAAAAGGGGATCCTAAGGTACATATAAGACAATTTTTCACAGCTTGCATTGAGTTAGTAGTAGAAGAGAAATATTTGATGAGATTATTCCCATAGAGCTTAGGTGATCAAGCTATGGAATGGTTCTCCCAACTCCCACCTGGAATTAAGTCATGGAGTGATTTAGCAAAGGCATTTATCCAACATTTCTCATACAACATAGAGACAAACATATCAGTCACCACTTTGTGCAACACCAAACAGAAGGATGGGGAGTCATTTTCATCATTCTTACAAAGATGGAGAAATCCAGCTAGCAGATGCTCTTGTGAAATTCTACAAAAACAAATGGTAGAGATGTTCACACAGAATGTCAACAAAGAAATTGGTTATGATCTAAGAAAAGCTTGTTTGTCCACCTTCAAGGACGTCATTGAAAAGGGCTTAGCAATAGAGAAGGTCCTAATTTTGCAAGGCATCATCAAAATATTCAAAGAAAACAAAGAGGACTTTAAAGGAAAAGACAAGCCAAGATTTTGGAATAAAAACAAGAACACATTCAATGATGGTGTTGTTGATGGCAATACAGTACGACCCAAAATCATTTTTTTGGGATCAAGCTCTACAAACAATCAAGTGAATACTCAAATAACTTCCAAATTATGAAGGAAGTACACCCCATTGGGAGAACCACTTGAGTCAGCTTTCAAGAAGCCAGTGGCAAACAAAATAATAACAATTCCAGATTTGCCTCCATATGAGCCAAAGGTCAAACCAAATTGGTAGAATGATGATGAATACTGTGAGTATCATAAGAGCAAAGGAAATAAAATAGGGAATTGTCATTGGTTGAAGAACATTATACAAGATCTTATTGATAAAGGTGACATTGAGATCAAAGGACATTCATCCAATCAAGAACATGAAATGTTTAAAGAACCATTCCCAAAACATGACAAGGGAAAATATAAAGCCATAGATGACCAAACCAACTATACCAGAGCATCCTATAACTATGATTCAACTATTAATCACATTTCAATAGACAATTATGTCTCTACCATTATCATCAAGGACATAACGCGTGAGAATTCTACCCAAAGACCCAAGGTTGTCCTAAAAGACATTGGATCTTCTTCTGAACCTACCTCTAAATGTAATGTTACAACTCATCAAGGTAAATTCACTTTGCAAGGTGCTCCAGCTAAAAACACTGCTTCCTCATCAACCAAACCTGAGTATGACCTTGTAGAACAATTAGGGAAGACACTTGCGCTTATCTCCATCCTTGAGCTCTTACGCATATCCCCTGCACATAAGGCCATTCTTGACAAAAGTTTGAGAGACAATACTGTCCCCACTAATCTGAACGTGGACCAGTTTAAAGCCATGGTGGGATACCTTTCTGTTCCACACTCCCTTACATTCACAGAAGCTGACGACGCCTCTGTGAGCCAACCACATAATGCACCTTTATACATTGAAGCCTTCCTACACAAACATCAAATAAAATGAGTCTTGATAGATGGAGGAGCTCGTCTCAATATATGTACTTTGCACACAACAATACAATTGGGATATTTAGACAAATTTGTGAATGCTACAAACAAAATTACCATCAAAGCATATGATGATGAAGAGCGTTTATCCAAGGGCATAGTCACCTTGCCCCTCAGAGTTGGGCTAGTTACAAAGGATGTGGTTTACCAAGTCCTAGACCTGGATCTCACATACAACATATTGCTAGGACATCCTTGAATTCATGAGATGAGGGCAGTCCCATCTACATACCACCAATGCATTAAGTTTTCTCACAATGGAGTTGAAGTAATAGTTAATGGTGATCCTAATCCATTTATATACTGCAATAACTTGAGACCAAAAGTTGAGACAATCATTCCAAATAATAGAGAAGCTATCCCTTCTTCGGCATACATTGACCCTGAATCATTAAAACCTTCAACATCAAAACAAGGTGAGCTTAAAGGGAAATATAGGGACAAAGGCATGGGTGAATACACTTTGAACCAAACCATGTGTTTACGACAAGTCATGAGTTCACCAAAAGAATATGGACGACCACATCCTTCTAAATGGGTATCTATCATTACACTCAAATGGGACCCTACTACCTTCCAAAAGTGGGGTGAAATGGAAGAAGAAGATCTATACAAAATGCTTTACAAAGACCCTGAAGATGGTACACAAGCTCACATCAACATACCATGTGAAAAATATGGCAAAGGGTTCAAGATATTACAAAAGTTTGGGTATGATGGTAAAAGTCTTCTCGACTTAAGAAAGGAAGGTATCATTCAACCTTTGCAACCAGAATTGACATTTAAAAAAGAGCACTCAAAAGGGCTTGGTTTCATATCCTCCAGGGTAAATACTCGAAAGACAGAAGAAGCATTACAAGTCAAGGCTTCCAAAGATCAACAAGAGAACCACTATTCCACCGAATCTAATGAATAGGAATGGGGTTCAGATAAATCCTCCAGTGACTATGAACCCACCAAGACATTTAGAGAACCAGGTAAACCAATAGAAGAAGATGAATTTTATAAAAAAATCAAAGTTGGTCAAGAAACAACCCCTGAGGACCCCACACTGTCTTTGCCTCTAGGTTCTAGGTCGAAATCATGAAGGATGGGGACACTTGTCCCCAAATGTGCTTTTAGTGATGACAATTTGGACTTGTTGAGACAGATGAGGAGAGTGCCAACAATGACTTCGACAACTACCTTGACATACCTAAATATAACTGCATCTTCATCCTTAGTCCCACTGGCTTTGAAAACATTGAAGGCCTTCCCCTTGTTCACCACCAACTTATTGATTGGGACCATGAAAGACCTATACAGTTTGACACATTCCAAAATGATGAATGATCTTCCGCTTAGGGACCATAAGGTAGGATACACTATAGAGCTCAATAGTGTGGCATATTTTGGTGAGGGTGTTGGACCTTCTAGTCACAAAAATGTAAAAATAAAAACAAATCATGGGTCTTATGGTAAAAACCACATTGTGGCACTGTCTGACCCCAAAAAAGTAAAAAGAAAGGATGTATCTGAGGGTGAAAACCTATCTGAGGCACCCAAAGATGGAAGGCTCGACATATCTCGACATCATATGAAGAAAATTCATCTATGTTGATAGAGGAGACCATTAAATCAAATATTGGTACAAAAAAATTCCACATAACATATTCCTAGTACAATCTCTGACAGAGACAGAAAGACCAAAGTTCATAAGTTTCTTCATAGAGTGACAAATCAATTTTTCATGGTCATATGCATATGCCTGGACTAGATTCGGATTTAGTAATGCATCATTTGACAGTTAATCAGGGGAAAAACCAGTAAAATAGAAATTAAGAAAGATGCATCCACAAGTGGCATTATTAGTCAAGGTGGAGCTTGAAAAATTATTGGATGTCAGATTCATATGCCCAATTGATTATCTTGAATGGATCTCCAACTTAGTACCAATCAGTAAGCCAGATCGTAGCATCAAAATATGCATACATTTCAGAGACATCAACAAAGCTTGTCCTAAGGATGATTTTCCATTGCCAAATATCGACCTGATCATAGATCTCACAACAGGTCATGTGATGTTATCTTTGATGGATGGATTCTCTGGCTATAATCAAATAAAAATCGCATATGAGGATCAACACAAAACAACATTTACTTGTCCCCGGGGAACTTAATGTTGGAATGTCATGCCCTTCGGGCTAAAGAATGCAGGCGGTACATATCAAAGAGCCATGACTACTAGCTTTCATGATCTCATGTACGTAACTATAGAAGACTATGTTGATGACCTCTTGGGAAAATCAATAGATAGAGATACACATTTGGACATACATTAAGTCATTTTTGATCAGTTGGAAAAATACAAAGTAAGATTAAACCCCAAGAAATGTGTCTTTGGAGTAACCTCCTGGGATTCATTGTCTCAAAAAGAGGAATTGAAGCCAATCCAGCAAAAGTAAAGAAAATCCTAGAGATGCCACCACCAAGAAATATCAGTCAACTTCGATCTTTGCAAGGGAGACTCCAGTCCATACAAAGATTCATAGCACAACTTGTAGATAAATGTCATCCTTTTCAGCACTTGCTACACAAAAACATCAAATTCAAATGGGATGATAACTGTCAATAGGCTTTTCAGATACTCAAAGATTATCTCCTAAATCCACCAGTCTTGATGCCACCAGTTCCAGAACAACCCCTATTACTCTACATATCGGCTACATCAACAACAATGGGGGCACTCTTAGCACAACAAGATGCTGAGGGCAAAGAAAAGGTAGTCTACTACATCAGTCGTACTTTGGTAGGCTATGAGATAAACTACACACCAATTGAGCGTGCGTGTCTCGCTGTGGTATTTGCTTCACAGAAATTATGACACTACATACTAACTCATAAAACTAAGTTGGTCGCAATGATCGATCCATTGAAGTACCTTCTCAATAAAGCAACACTTACTAGTCGACTAGCCAACTGGGTGATGCTCTTGACTGAATTCTGATAACTCAATGATGAATGAATAGTACCAAACCGGTACTGAGAGGGGGGGGGGTGAATTAGTACTGACAAAAATACACTCTTAAACCGGTTTGTCAGCAGACACTGTGCATTGACAGACAAACAGTAACACCGGTCCTTAAATAGAGTACAACCTGCAAAACCCAGAATAATTGAGAAAAACAAAAACCAGTTGACACTTATCTTCTCATATAATCTAACACTTCATTTCCATTTCACCCTAATGCATGAACAAGTAATCTACCATCAAAGATATACATATAAGCAACTAGATCAACATGATTCACCGCTTGATAGAAAACAACATAGCATCACATGAAGAAGACATCACACATGACACACATATTTTTCATGTAAAAACCCCACTAGGAAAAACCACAGTGGGGATGAATACCCACAAGCTTGTTTTTGAACTCTTTAGAAGTCCGCTCTATTAGGAGCCTTGTCCGGTTAAAGACAGATACAATAGGTTCTGTTAGGAACCGATCCTGTTAGGGATCACCCGGTTAAGGGATGGCTTGTTAAGGGTTAAACCCTGTTAAAGGTTACCTTGTTAGAGGATTTCAAGAACTCAATGGTTTTGAGTCACCCTGTTAAAGGATTTATAGAAAGTCGGTTAAAGCTACCTTGTTAAGGGATTTCTCAACTATTGAGGTGGTTAGAGATCAACAGGTATTACAATGATCTGGTAACAACAGTCAATGCCAATGTAGATCCGCTTAAGCTCCTCTTCACCTTCTGCACTTACACTCTGAAGGTATCACTTCTCTCCTCTGGTCTGGCAAGAATCACGTATCTCTTCTCTTGGATACACACACACAACTTTTGCCAACAACCTTAGAAAGAAACATAATATCAACCTTATAGGAAAATAGATAGGTCGATAGCATAAACCCTAAACCCTAAACCTGTTAGGTTAAGGAATTCAAATGATTCAATCCTGATTGTTGAGCACATTGCATTAAATGCAACAGTCTTGATCCAATCTCAAGACATTCTCCATCGTTCATTTTCCACCGATTTCTTGGCGGCTGATAACCCATCATACGTTATCACCGTTTACAGACTTCGCACATTCTCGAGGTAGATAGGAAAAATCTCCTTCATGCGCGCAAGGCTTACATGGCAACATGATCTATTCTTTGTTACCATGCTAACTCATCACACAAAGTCACCGGTTGAGCCACACAGGCTTGAAGCACTTCAATCGAAAACCTTGAAGTTGAGACTACCAACCGGTAGTCATACAACGCTTTCATGAGCTGGTTCCCATAACCATATGCTAGTTCACAGTGTTATACTGATTCTCTTCTCTTCATCATATTGACATCAATGACAACACACAATGTCATTATGTCCTCATACCGGTTCACATAATGCCAACAAGCTCCCCCTTTGGCATTGATGGCAATATACAAAGATATCTCTCCGCTTCACATCTTCTACCCCAATTTCTGTAGATATCTTCTCCACTTCACATCTTCTCCCCCTTTGACAACAATGACAAAGTGGAGGCACAAGCTTCCCTATTCCCTTATGCTGCTCCCCCTAAGGAGTAGCATCCTTCAACACATCAATCCTGAAGAAAAATTTGAGTATGCAATACCTGACTGATGTGGAGCATATACCTTTTAGTTTACCTCCCGAAGGGGAAACACCCCTAATTCACCTCTTAAGTACATAAATATAGCCTTTGGGAGAGGCTTGGTGAATATGTCTGCTAACTGCTCCTTACTGGAAACGTGTTCCAGTGCAGTCTCTTTGTTCTGAACCTTTTCCCTCAAGAAATGATACTTAAGCTCAAAGTGCTTGGTTCTCGAATGTAAAACCGCATTCTTAGAGATATTAATTGCACTAGTATTGTCACAAAATATACTTACCAGTTCAGATACAGGAACTTTGAAGCCATTTAATACATGCTTCATCCAAATTGTCTGAGTGCAGTTCATGAAAGCTACAACATACTCTGCTTCCGCTGTAGACTGAGAGATGCAACTCTGCTTCTTACTCATCCATGAGACCAGTCTACCACCGAGAAAGAATGCACCACTGGTTGTGCTTTTCTGGTCATCTACATTACCTTCCCAATCAACATCTATGTATACTTTCAAGTTGAAATCCTTGCTATATGGATACCACAATCCATAGTCAATAGTTCCCTTCAGATACCTAAGAATCCGTTTGACTGCAACCAAGTGGGATTCTCTTGGGATTTTTTGGAACCTTGCAGTAATGCCAACTGTATGTGCAATATCTGGTTTGCTATGCACTACATAATGCAACATACCAATCATTGATTGGTATCCATTCTCATCAACCAACGCTGAGTCATCCTCTTTGGATAGTTTACAACTGGTCACCATCAGTGTACCAACCGGTTTGCTATCTTCCATGCCAAAGGTCTTCAACACCTCTTTGACATACTTGGACTGAGTGATAAAGATTCCATCTTTTATCTACTAGATCTGCAGTCCAACGAAGAACTTAATCTCCCCTATGAGTGACATCTCAAACTCTTTCTTCATCTCATCTGCAAACTAATGACTCATCTTGTCATCTCCACCAAAGATAATGTCATCAGCAAATACCTCACAGATTAGGATCTAATCTCCTTCAGACTTCAAGTAGATATTGCTATCTTCACTTGCTCTCTCAAATCCAATCTTCACAAGATGGGAATGCAGATGTTCATACTAAGCTCTAGGTTCTTGCTTTAGACCATATAAGGCTTTATGTAGCATACATACCATGTCACTATCTTCAGATAGGGCAAAACCATCTGGTTGGTCTATATACACCTCCTCTTCAAGTACACCATTTAGGAATGCAGATTGTACATCTATTTGATAAAATTTGAAACCTTTAAAAGCTGCATATGCAAGAAGCATATGAACTCCTTCCAATCTGGCTACAGGAGCAAAGGTTTCTCCATATTCTTCTCCTTCTTCTTAGGCATATCCTTTGCACACCAATCTGGCTTTGTTCCTAATCATTGTACCATCCTCATTCGGCTTATTTTTGAAGACCTATTTGGTACCAATGACATTTTTATGCTCCGGTCTAGGTACCAGAGACCATGTACCATTTTTCTCTATCTGGTCAAGTTCCTCTTCCATTGCCTTGATCCAGTCTTCATCTTTATGTGCCTCTTTGAATGATTTGGGCTCAAATTTAGAGATCATACATGAGTTTTCTCTGACCTTTCTTCTTGTAAGGATTCTTGCATCCTTATCTCCTATGATCTGCTTAAGATCATGATTCAGCTTGACATACCAAGGAATGGTCTTGATAGATTCCTCTTGCTTTTCTTCTTCATCCTCATCTCCATCAGTATCAGCATCTACATTTTCCGGTGTAGGAACACTATTATTGGTACTCACTTGATTGACAACCGGTTCCTAGAAGGTTACAATCGGTTCATTTACCGCTTGCTCACTGCCAGTTTCCTCAGTTTTCTCAGAGGTTTCATCAACTCTTACATTAATACTTTCCATAATTCTCTGAGTCCTATTATTGAAACACTTGAGAGCTTTGCTCTTGGTGGAATACCCTAGGAATATTCCCTCATCACATTTTGCATCAAATTTTCTTTGGTGTTCACTCCTCTTGACGTAACATTTGCTACCAAACACTCTAAAGTAGCTAACCATAGGTGTCTTACTGGTCCAATACTCATAAAGAGTTGTATCCTTACCTTTCTTGATGAGTACCCGGTTCATTGTATAGACTGCAGTGCTCACCGCTTCTCTCCAAAAGGTGTGGGCTACCTTTCCTTGAATCAACATAGTTCTAGCTGCTTCAACCACAGTCTGGTTATTCCTCTCTGCTAGGCCATTCTGCTGTGGAGTCTGGGGGGCAGACAGTTGCCTCTTGATGCCATGTTCTTCATAGTACTTATTGAATTCACCGGAAGTGAATTCCCCTCCTTGATTAGTTCTCAGGCACTTGATTCTTTTACTGCTTTCCTTCTCTAGTAATGCTCTGAAAGCTTTGAACTTTACAAAAGCTTCAGATTTATCTTTCAAGAATGTGACCCACATCATTCTTGAGTAGTCATCAGTGAGAATCATGAAGTATCTATCACCTTGGACACTCCTAGTTTTCATAGGACCACACAAATCACTATGCACAAGATCAAGCAAGTTGTCAGTAATGAAAGATTTACCTTTAAAGGTTGAGGAAGACATTTTCCCCAATTGACACTCTCTGCACAAGGTATTATCCGGTTTGCTTAGCACTAGCAACCCTCTAACTGCCTTGATCTTACTAGCCTTCACAATTTTATCAAAGTTTAGATGGCAAAGTCTCCTATGCCATATCCAACTATCATCAAATTTAGCCATAAGACATCTACTTATATTTGCATTCAGCTGAAATAGGTTACCTTTGGTCTGCATGCCGATGGGCACCAATTCACTATTCTTTTCTTTGATTCTGCACACTCCATTCTTGAATTCCAGAGTGAGACCACTGTCATTTAGCTGGGCAACACTCAAAAGATTGTGTCTGAGACCATCAACCCAATACACTCTATTAGCACTACTCTTTCCATTCAGAGAGATGGACCCTCTGCCTTTGACCATGCATGGTGCATCATTACCAAAGCAAACCACACCACCATCATACTCTTCCAAGGATAGAAACTTGCTCCAATCACCAGTCATATGGTGAGAACAGGCACTGTCAATAATACACTCATTGGAATTATCAAACCGGGAGACAAGATCCTTCTTGTCTGACACATCTTCCTTGATAGCAACAAACACAATATCTTCATTTTCTTCATCTTCTGATTCCTCATCTGTGACACCTTCATCAACTGCCACAAAATAGTTTCTTTGGTTTCCTCCCTTGAATTTCTTGAACCTTTCCAGTTTGTCCTGGTTGTCGCCATTAGGACAGTTTACAACAATATGTCCTATCTGGTTATAAGAAAAGCATTTCAAAGGAAGCTTACCTCTGTATTTGCCGGTTCCTTTAGGAAGTTTCCTAGCAAGGAGAGCTTCAAATGCCATCAGAATCTCCTCATCATCCATTTCTCTTCTCTGTCTTGGTTCACCACTAGTGCTAGCTTCTTTTCCTTTTCTGGATGGTACAACAAAAGCTTTAAAAGATAATTCAATCTTTTGAACACTGCCATCAAAGCTATTTAGCTCACAGGCTGTCAACTTTGCAATGATGGAGTCTAGGGATACCTTAGTCTTGTCTATTGATCTCAGCTCTTGAATAGTAGCAACCCTTATTGCATAGACCAGAAATAAGGATCTCAGGACTTTGCTTACCATAGTGGAATCTTCCATTTTACCACCTGCACTCTTGATATCTCCAACAAGGGTTTTGATTCTTATTCGATACTATTGAATGGTCTCACCTTCAACCATCTGCATGTCTTCAAACTTCCCTCTAAGGCTTTCTTTCTTAGCTTGTTTTACATGCTCATCATCGCCATAGGTATTTTCAAGAGTATCCCATACCTCTTTAGGATTTACCTTATCTTGGACATCAATAACCTCAATGTCAGATAAACTACTAATTAGGGCTTCCATGGCTTGCCCATTCTCCTGCATCTCTCTCTTTTGGTCATCGGTGAGAGCATTGGTAGGGGCAACATAGGCATTCTCAACATAGCTCCAGTGTTGAGCACCCATGCTTCTGATGTATATCTTCATTCTGTCTTTCCATATACTGAAATTTTCTCTGTTAAACTTTGGACCTTCCCTCTTCATCATTTGACTGAGATCTTTACCTCAAGCGGTTAAGCTTATAACATAGAGAACCTAGAGGAAGCTCTGATACTAATTGATAACTCAATGATGAATGAATAGTACCAAACCGATACTGAGAGGGGGGGGTGAATTAGTATAGACAAAAACACACTCGTAAACCGGTTTTTCAGCAGACATTGTGCATTGATAGAAAAATAGTAACACCGGTCCTTAAACAGAGTACAACTGACAAAACCCATAATAACTGAGACAAGCATAAACCGGTTGACACTTATCTTCTCATATAATCTAGCACTTCATTTCCATTTCACCCTAATGCATGAATAGGTAATCTACCATCAAAGATATACATATAAGCAACTAGATCAACATGATTCACCACTTGATAGAAAACAACATAGCATCACATGAAGAAGACATCACATATGACACATATTTTTCACGTGGAAACCCAACTGGGAAAAACCACGACGGGGATGAATACCCACAATCTTGTTTTTGAAATCTTTAGAAGTCCACTCTATTAGGAGCCTTGTCTGGTTAAAGACAGATACAATAGGTTCCATTAGGAACCGATTCTGTTAGGGATCACTTGGTTGAGGGATGGCTAGAATAACCGGTTAAGGGTTAAATCCTGTTAAAGGTTACCTTGTTAGAGGATTTCAAGAACTCAATGGTTTTGAGTCACCCTGTTAAAGGATTTACAGCAAGCCGGTTAAAGCTACCCTGTTAAGGGATTTCTCAACTATTGAGGTGGTTAGAGATCAACAGGTATTACAATGATCTAGTAACAACAGTCAATGCCAATGTAGATCCGCTTAAGCTCCTCTTCACCTTCTGCACTTACACTCTGAAGGTATCACTTCTCTCCTCTGGTCTGGCAAGAATCACGTATCTCTTCTCTTGGATACACATACACAACTTTTGCCAACAACCTTAGAAAGAAACATAACATCGACCTTATAGGAAAATAGATAGGTCGATAGCATAAACCCTAAACCTGTTAGGTTAAAGAATTCAAATGGTTCAATCCCAACCATTGAGGACATTGCATTAAATGCAACAGTCTTGATCCAATCTCAAGACATTCTCCATCATTCATTTTCCATCGATTTCTTGGCAGCTGATAACCCATCACACGTTATCACCGTTTACAGACTTCACACATTCCCGAGGTAGATAGGAACAATCTCCTTTATGCACAATCCTTTATGTGTGCAAGGCTTATGTGGCAACACGATCTATTCTTTGTTACCATGCTAACTCATCACACAAAGTCACCGGTTGAGCCATACAGGCTTGAAGCACTTCAACCGGAAACCCTGAAGTTGAGACTACCAACTGGTAGTCATACAATGCTTCCATGTGCCGATTCCCATAACCATATGCCGGTTCACAGTGTTATACCGGTTCTCTTCTCTTCATCATATTGACACCAATGACAACACACAGTGTCATTATGTCCTCATACCGGTTCACATAATGCCAACAAATTCAACATTGAATATGTAGACAGAAAAGAAATAAAAGGACAATCTATCACATATCAGTTAGCAGATGCTCCCATGATAGATGATGCTCCTCTAACTTTAGAATTTCTAGATGAATCCATCTTGACGGTATCACACATGAAGCCTTGGCAATTGTACTTTGACAGCTCATACACACAGCATGGTGCAGGCATTGGCATCCTTTTCATCACACCTCAAGGAGATTCCATACCAAAATCATATCGATTATCATTTCCTTGCACTAATAACATAGCAGAATATGAGGCATTAACAACTGGAGTACAGATTGCAGTTCAGTGGAAGATCCAGGAACTTCATGTTTTTGGGGACTCTCAACTTGTAATTCATCAAACAATTGATGACTAACAAACAAAGGATGAAAAATTAATGCCTTACAAGAAAAATGGTGGATGAACTGAAACAACATTTCATGAAGTTAACCTTTGAGCAGATACTAAGAGAGCGGAATTGAGCCACAGATGCCATGACTACTATTGCTTCACTCATCGATCTACCACAAAATGAAACCCATAATGAGTTCTTGGTGGATAACCTTTTGGTTCCCTCATATGAGATCACTCCTACTGAGATGATTTGTGTCATTGGTCCTGATTCCCAGTTATACGATTCCATTTTCACATACCTTCGTAATAACACCCTTCCTCCAGACTTATCCATCAATCAATGTCGCACTTTCATTCGCCAATTTTCTCAATACGTTATTTTAGCCGATATCCTATACCATTTAGGTCTAGATGGCACTCTTCTTAGATGTTTAGAAAGGGATGCAACTCAGATTGCGTTACATGAAGTTCATGAAGGGATATGTGGTCCACATTCTAGAGGTCCCACCTTAGCCAAGAAACTCATCAGGATTGGATATTACTGGCCCTATATGGAAAAAGACTCATATCAGTTTGTCAAGTGTAGCATCGTAAATTGTACGCACTTGCTAGGGTGGTACAATTTCACACCTAGTTTAGCACCCGCCTTGGCGCATTTTGCATTTTGCATTGCTTTTTCCCCTTTAGCACTTAATTAATTAAATTAATTAGGTCTAAGGTTCTATTTTATCATCTTCCATATCATAAAGTTGGGCCCTTTTCATTAAAGTGTGCCCCTTTCATTTTATTCTTCCAATACATCATTTAATCAAAAACCCTAGTTAGGTCCTATTTTGAACTTGGGGGCTTGATTTCAGGGGTCAAAACATCTCTAAATCAGCTGTAACTTCGGGATTCACTCTAAAATCATCATATCCGACGGCCCTGAAAATTTGGTGAAAAGTTGTCGGGACCATGGCGCCCGGCGTGCACATGGTCCCGGACATTTTTCTTGAAATTTTAGGAGCACGATCCAATCATAAAATAAATCTTAACCCCAATAAATTGGTGGGAGATTCAATCTCTAGGTCGGCCAAAAGTTGAAATTAAGACCTAGGGTTTCATATATAAGAGCTCTCTTTCTTCATTTGAAAGGACCAGATTTTTGGTTTAAAAGGACCTTTTATGCAGCGAAAGAGCAGATCTTTGAAGACTTCAACAACATTCAACATCCATCCATCAAGCATCTATAAATTTCATTCATCCATTTAGGGCTTTGAAGACATTGAAGAGCAATAGGGGATCACCGACTGAAGATTGGCTTGTACCCCTCCCTTGGGGTTGGGTATGATTTCATGTTGTTTTCATGTCTTTGCATAAGCTTCATCATATCATTTGTATTCATGCTTTAGATCACTTTGCATCTTGAAGCATTTACATTATAATTTACAAGCAATTAGGGTTTACTTTCTAGGTTGCTCTAGTTTGCTTACCTGCATTTTAGGATCTTGCACACACACAAGGTCTGCACACACTACTTTTACAATACAACTTGGCTATTCGTGGAGGTGGAAACCACCAAAGTGGGGGTTTGACTAAGGCAAAACCCTATATAGCCGCCCACCATACCTTTTCAGATATAAGTGCAGGTTTCAGGATTCAGACGAAGCCGCAAGTTGCAGATCTGACGGAAGTAGACGAAGATTGAATTTCACACCAAATTGCAGAGAAAAAGACCAGGACAGGGGCATGGGGTGCCCTGGTCCTGCCAAGATAGGGGTGCCCAGCACCCCTGGTCCCTGGGACAGGGGCGCTGGGCGCCCTGGTCCTTCTGTCAGACAACAGTTTCAACATTTTTCTGACAGCTTTTCAGGTTGCAAAATAACAATTTCAGGTGCAGAATCAGGACAGTGGTGCCCGTGCCCCCGTCCTGAACATTTCCACTCAGATTTTAACTCCAGGTACACATCTGCATTCTCTTTTTATCCTTGTGTTTACAGCTTTTCATCACTTAATCTCAATCTTGCAATCTTGTTACTAGTTCATACTTGCACTCTAGGGCTAGTAGTTGAACTTGCATCATTTAATCTATCATTTGCAACAAAGGAATAGAAATCCTAATAGGTAGCCCGTGGCTCTCTCTTCCACAAAAAGAAGTAGCCAATTGTGTGATACCTCTAGGCTCTTTCGTATTCCACAAGTGTGTGATTGAAAGTGAAATTAGGGCATGTTTTCTTAGTGTCGCTTTTTTCCCCCACACATTTTGGTGAACCCGACGTGAATTCCAATCTTCTCTAATCCTGATCTATGTTTTCAAATTTGAGTATTTATGCTATTTCAAATTCAAATTTGCATTTACAAGTTTTAATTTCTTGCAAGATTCAAAAAATTTAGAGGAAATTTTTGCTAAAGCCCTAATTTTTCAATTCAAAGTTGAACTTTTGGATAGCTTAATTGGGATCAATAATTTCAAATCTGATTTAGGGACTCATTTGAATCATAAATTTCATTTTCTAAGTCTACATTCTAAGTGCTTGCATTGTTTAAAATTAAACATTTCCTTCTATTTTGCATGTGTTATCATTTGAAAGAGGAAAATTGTTGTCATGATGCATTCATTTCATAGATGTGATAATGGGTTAGCTTCCCTTGTTTCAATTTTTCCTTCTCCTAAAGAACCTCCCCCCATCTATAACAACATTTTAGTGCCTAAAAGAGTTGCTACCAATCCCTTTGAGACTCTCCCATGCTCTAAGGATGAAGACTTTAAGAGTGATCTTGACAATTCTCCTAAAATGTGCCCTTCCTATTTAGCTATCCTAGAGGAAGAGAATGATATCATAAACACCTTTCTTAATGTTACTTCACCTTCCCTACATGATGCCTCTCTAAGTGAAAATGCATTGATGGACATTGACTTATTTTCTCCTAAAGTTGGTCCTTCCAATGGGGGCATGTTAGCGCAACAAGAGGTTATGAACACTTCTTTCAAAGATCTCCTTCCTAAGCATGAATCTTTGGAGAAATATGTTCATGTTCGTCCTAAAAAACACTCCCTTCATGAGGATCCTTTTGTGCAAGAAGATGACATTATCCCTACATTTCCTAGTGATGGCATTTCTTTTTCCAACAAAATTCCCACTAGAGATGATGAATTAATGATAAATGCTTACCCTTCTCCTAAAGCTTGTCTTACCCATAAGCATCCCTTAGAGAAAGAAGATGAAATAATAAGAAATTTCCTTAATTCTCTCTCCCCTAAAGATCATATAGAACATATTTTGAGGAAAGAGGATGATTTTAACACATCTATTTATGCTCTCCCTCCTAAGAATGAGGAATTAATAAACAATGTTGTCTCCTCTCCCGAAATTGACAATACTTCAAACATTCCTTTCAACAACTTCACTATTTGGGATGAACCATTAGAAGAAGGTGTAGATTATTCTCTTCCCCATGAGAGAACCCTAGCCAAAGGGGATGAAATCAAGATTGAAAACTCCCTTGATATTTTCTCACCTTCCTTGAATCTCAATTATTCTCCCTCTAAAAATAAAGCATCTCCCTCTCCTCAACTTGGTTCTACTCATAAGGAAACCCTAGTTCAAAGAAAGATGGTTAACATCTCTTTCAAAGATCTCCCTCTCAAAAGTGAGACTTTAGAGAGTAATGTTGATCCTTCTCCTAGAGAGTTTATTCCCCATGTAGATCCTTTGATAATAGAGGATGATATGACCTTTCCTAGTATTACTTTTCCTACTAGAACATCAATGCCTACCCCTTGTCTCTCTCCTAAAATTGTTTTAATCCGTGATGAGATTTTAGTGCAAGAGAATACTATCAATAATTCTTCCAACACTTTTGTTCATTCCTCTAAACCATCCTCAATCAATTTGATACATGTGAATGAAACACCTAACAAACCTCTCTTCACTGTCCAAGGTGCCTATCCTTCTCAAAATTCTCAACCTTTAAATAAGCCTATCTTAGTGGTCCAAGGTGGTTATGATAATGATTCTTTTTGCACTCCTAAGAAACCGATTATTACTGTCCAGGGAGGTTATTCTACTAAGAGCCCTTATGAGTATGCTAAGCAATTAACTAGAGAGAGTTATCATGCGGTTGCCCATACCTATAACACAAGAAACAATAGGCAACCTAATCCTCCTCCAGTTATCCCAACTTCACTTCCTCCTTCCCAACCTATTCTTCCTCAAGCTCCTCGTATTTCACAAATGCTTAGTAAGGACTATGATCTCATAGAACAACTTAAAGCTACCCCTGCTAAGATATCCCTTTGGGATTTGATCCAAACTTCTTCCGCTCATCATGGAATGTTACAAGATGCCTTGAAAGATTTGAATGTTCCTCCACCTAATACATCTAGTAATATAGTGTCTTTGGTTAACTCTGTGATGAATCCTAAAGCTCAAATTGTGTTTACTCAAGATGAGTTGCCTACTAGCAAAATTCAATATCAATATGATCCCTTGATGATTGTGGTTATCATAAATGACACTGCTATAAGATGAACACTGGTAGATAATGGTTCTGGCCTTAATGTGTGTAGCATTAATCTATTGCATAAGATGAATGTGGATACATCCCTTATTGAGCCTGACTCTCGTCCCATTCGAGGCTTTGATAATGTGGCTAAGTCTTCATTAGGTATTATCACCTTACCCATCACAGTGGGACCTGTTACTTTGCCTACTCCTATCCATGTTATTTTGGGAAATCTAACATACAACTTGTTATTAGGGAGACCTTGGATTCACAGTATGCAAGTTGTCCCCTCTACATTGCATAGACAAGTTAAATTTATTTATAATAATAAGACATATACCTTGATAGGTGATACTAATTTTCAAGTTTGTTTGCAAACATCTACTTCCAAAGGGAGTTCTTCTAAGCCTTCCTCTTCTAGTGATGACTCGTTAAACAAGATACCTATGGATGAATCATCACCCTCTGATAATCAAAATTCTTTGGATGAGTCTGAAGTTCCTGAAGAAGATTCTTCTCAACTTGAATCTACACATGAAAAGGCTTTTGATCCTGAGAAGGTTCTCGCAGAAGACGATTGGGGATCTCTTGATTTTAATCCCACCTCAGTAGGTGAGTATAGGGTTCCTCCTAGAGAGCTTAAAGTTAAAAAGAAGGAAGAAACTAGAGATCAATCTGTCTTACCTGAACCTATGAGCAATAATTTTGTGGCCGCTTCTCAAACTTCTTCTCCTCACACCTCTAATTCTGAAGGATTTGATTCTTTGTCTTATGAAAAACCACCTTTCCTTTCTGAAATGGCTAATCGTTATGGTCGTGGTTTTCATATTTTGGCTAAGAGTGGCTATAGTGGAAATGGTTGTGGCGCAAATGAACAAGGAATTAAAGTTCCTTTAGAACATACCATGCATGTATATTCATTTGGACTTGGATATAATCTTTCTAAGCCCACCAAAGCATCTAAAAGACCATCTCTCAATGTGAATGCTATATTTAGTAGTGATGATGATCTCACTTCAACTAAATCATCTTCTACTTCTATCAATCCTCATTCCCCTCATAAGGAAATCTTGGTGATGAACAAATCTCTTTATGACTCCCCTCAAATTTCTAAATCCACTTATGAATCTTTATCTCCTATTCATAATAAAGTCCTTTCCTCCAGGGATAAGGCTCTAATAAATTACACTCATCCCTCTTCTAATATTTCTTATGACTTTTCTTCTTCAATTTTTATCACTTTATACATGTTTTTGATCTCACTTATAGTTGAGCATTTAGAATGTCATCTTCAAATACCTCATTTAGTCTATCATGTCTTTAAATAACATTAATGGCTATTATGTTGCTCATCATTATGTGACATTGGTAGCTCATTTACTGAGGGCTCATTGTCATTCATGATGGTACAATTTCAAGTGCAATCATATTTTTGAAGCAACATAATAGCCTAATTTTTCTATGTTATCTCTTGTTCCTATGGGGTAATAGTGTGGAAATATTGATCATCTTTTCTTTAGAATCCTCTTTTCCTAGATATGGGAGAAGATGTGTATTCTCTTTCTTATCCTACCCACTTCTTGTGAGGAGAATTTTATATACACTAATGTCTTGCTTGCATGAACTCATGTGAGTATGTAGTAAATTTTGCTTATGTCTAAATCTCTCCCTAGAAGATTGTGTAAGTCCTTCTCATTGTCCTTATCCTTGGGAGGCAATGATCTTTCCTTATTTTTTTCTAAGGATCCACTTTTTCCTATTTCGTAGATGGTGTGAACTTTATTACTTGATGTTATTCCTTGTATGCATTTGTTGTTGTTTGTTCAAGGATTCTCTCTTACAAGAGGTGTAAGTTCTTGACTACAACCTCTTTTGCACTTGGTCAAATACATCCATAATGAATTCACTCTCCCAAGTGGGTTAAAAAGAGCGTCATCCTTCATTAAGAATCACTTTCACCTCGCAAAAGAAGGGAGTATTGCATTCTTATTCTCTTCTTTGTCTTATTCTAGAAGATGTTATATTTGTCTAAGACAATTCCTCTCGGGGATAGGTGTCTTTTGTACAAAGATCTCTTCTCCTCTAAGGATCTCCTTTACACATACTACAAGATATCCCTTTTCAACTATCTTATCTTTTCTTCTCTTTGCATTTGTTTCCATTTACATCCTTCATCTGGTGTTAGATAACTCTTAAATCCTCACACTCTTTGTTGTGTTGGAATTGAGATTTAGTCCTCTTTCTTACCAAATGATTCTCCATTAGTTTTTGATCTCATATCAAATCTTCTTGTGAGCATTTGTCATCAATATTCTTTAACAATTCGAAGTGGTAAACATGATACCCTGTTTCAACTCACTAAAATTAGCAAGCCGAAACAGGGGGGGGCGGCATATAGCTACCCTCAAATTTTCATCACCTTCCTTAGTAAGCATTAGGTGATTTTGTGATCTAACGTGTGTTTTGTAGGGTGCGGTTCCTAATTGTGTACTGCAGATACTGCTGGGGGCTTCGTTCGACAGACTTATGGATATATCCTTTTTCAAATAATGTTTACTTTTCTGTACTTTAGCTTGCATGTGCACGTAGTGTTCATATGACCGCTAAAGTGGGGGCTAAATGTAGCGTCGTAAATTGTACGCACTTGCTAGGGTGGTACAATTTCACACCTAGTTTAGCACCTACCTTGGCGCATTTTGCATTTTGCATTGCTTTTTCCCCTTTAGCACTTAATTAATTAAATTAATTAGGTCTAAGGTTCTATTTTATCATCTTCCATATCATAAAGTTGGGCCCTTTTCATTAAAGTGTGCCCCTTTCATTTTATTCTTCCAATACATCATTTAATCAAAAACCCTAATTAGGTCCTATTTTGAACTTGGGGCTTGATTTCAGGGGTCAAAACATCTCGAAATCAGCTGTAACTTCGGGATTCGCTCTAAAATCATCATATCCGACGACCCTGAAAATTTGGTGAAAAGTTGTCAGGACCATGGCGCCCGGCGTGCACATGGTCCCGGACATTTTTCTCGAAATTTTAGGAGCACAATCCAATCATAAAATAAAGCTTAACCCCAAGAAATTGGTGGGAGATTCAATCTCTAGGTCGGACAAAAGTTGAAATTAAGACCTAGGGTTTCATATATAAGAGCTCTCTTTCTTCATTTGAAAGGACCAGATTTTTGGTTTAAAAGGACCTTCTATGCAGCGAAAGAGCAGATCTTTGAAGACTTCAACAACATTCAACATCCATCCATCAAGCATCTATCAATTTCATTCATCCATTTAGGGCTTTGAAGACATTGAAGAGCAATAGGGGATCATCGACTGAAGATTGGCTTGTACCCCTCCCTTGGGGTTGGGTATGATTTCATGTTGTTTTCATGTCTTTGCATAAGCTTCATCATATCATTTGTATTCATTCTTTAGATCACTTTGCATCTTGAAGCATTTACATTATCATTTACAAGCAATTAGGGTTTACTTTCTAGGTTGCTCTAGTTTGCTTACTTGCATTTTAGGATCTTGCACACACACAAGGTCTGCACACACTACTTTTACAATACAACTTGGCTATTCGTGGAGGTGGAAACCACCAAAGTGGGGGTTTGACTAAGGCAAAACCCTATATAGCCACCCATCATACCTTTTCAGATATAAGTGCAGGTTTTGGGATTCGGACGACGCCGCAAGTTGTAGATCTGATGGAAGCAGACGGAGATTGAACTTCACACCAAATTGTAGAGAAAAAGACTAGGATAGGGGCATGGGGTGCCCTGGTCCTGCTAGGACAGGGGTGCTGGGCACCCTGGTCCCTGGGACAGGGGCGCTGGGCGCCCTGGTCCTTCTGTCAGACAGCAGTTTCAACATTTTTCTGACAGCTTTTCAGGTTGCAAAACAACAGTTTCAGGTGCAAAATCAGGACAGTGGTGCCCGCGCCCCCGTCCCGAACATTTCCACTCAGATTTTAACTCCAGGTACACATCTGCATTCTCCTTTTATCCTTGTGTTTATAGCTTTTCATCACTTAATCTCAATCTTGCAATCTTGTTAGTAGTTCATACTTGCACTCTAGGGCTAGTAGTTGAACTTGCATCATTTTATCTATCATTTGCAACAAAGGAATAGAAATCATAATAGGTAGCCCGTGGCTCTCTCTTCCACAAAAGAAGTAGCCAATTGTGTGATACCTCTAGGCTCTTTCGTATGCCACAAGTGTGTGATTGAAAGTGAAATTAGGGCATGTTTTCTTAGTGTCGCTTTTTTCCCCCACACATCAAGAAATGTAAGCAATGTCAAATTCATGGAGACCTTATTCATGCGCTAGCAAAATAACTTCAACCGATTGGGACTGCTTGGCCCTTTTGTCAGTGGGGACTCGATCTCATAGGCAAGATTCACCCTCCTTCCTCCAATGGCCACAAATTCATCGTCACTGCCACAAAGTATTTCACAAAATGGATTGAAGCTGTGCCTCTTACACAAGTCACTGGAAAATAGATTGCTACATTCATTCTTAACTACATCATTTGTCGATACGGTCTTCCTATTTCCATAATCATCGATAACGAACATCCCTTCAAAAATCAAGATGTTCGTGAACTTTGTGATCACTTCCATATTACCCATTGTTTCTCCACACCCTATTAACCCCAAGGTAACAGTCAAGCTGAGGCGTCTAATAAAACCATTCTTAAAATCCTAAAAAAGAAAGTCGATGACACTGGCCACAATTGGCATATCCAACTTAATCCCGCACTTTGGGCTTATCGCACAAGTGTTCAGACACCTACAGGAGCCACACCTTATTCACTTGTCTATGGAGCTGAAGCTATATTTTCTATTGAGTTTGAGTTACCATCTTTATGAGTCTCTTTACAAAACATTATCAGTGATGAAGACTACAGGGTCTCTCGCTTGCAAGAACTAGAACTATTGGATGAACGAAGACAAACTGCTTTTAATCATCTCAAGGCTTATCAATAACAAATGAGTCGCAATTACAATCATAAAGTGAAGCCTTGTACATTTGAGGTGGGTGACTTAGTTCTCAAAGAAAATCCCAAAAAATCAGCAAGACACAAAGAAGAAGGGCAAGTTCGAACCAAATTGGCTTGGTCCTTACATCATTACAACAACTTATGGATCTGGTGCATATCAACTCTCAACCCCAGATGGCAAACCTTTGGAGGATCCTATGAACAACATGAACCTTCGTAGGTTTTACACATAGCTCTTCAGAGTATCCTAATTCAAAAATACAAAAAAAACAAAAAATACAAAAAAAAATAAAATTGAAAAATACAAAAAAAAAAATAAAAAATTCAAAAATACAAAAAATTCAAAAATACAAAAAAATAAAAATAAAAAAACAAAAAAGTAAAGAAAAACATTTCATCCAACGGTGAAAACCACTTCGGTGGCGCCCTGGGCAAGTACCATGGTGAAAACCGGGTCACCGACGCCATGTGTAGAGACATTGCTCCTCCCTCCTTCAGGATTCAATCTCATCCTTCCACTTTGCACACACTCACAACCTATCCATCCATAATAAACTTACCCATTCCCATCATGGCTTGTTATTGAGCTACTCAATATTGGTTAGCCATTCATAATAATTCCTCCACTCACAGCCTTTCCATCCATAATAAATCAGCTCCTATCCGTGGCTAAGACAAATCCTAAGTCTAGTGATGGTTGTGGAACTGAGAGCATCACACGTCAGAGGAGTACAGTTTCTTCCAACTTTCTTCAGTCTATCTACGCACTATCCACAATAAAGAAACATTTGCATCGCCAATCCGCAATAAAGTTCTATCTTATCCACAATAAAGTATCAGTTGCATGGATTCAGTTAGTTTTAGATGAGACACAACAACAACAATGGGCTTCAACAAATCAAATCTTCCAACAGACTTAGACAACATTATGGTTCAGTGCTATCTATCCTTTTGTGAAAGTAAATATTGTGACCACAATCAAATAGACTTATACTAGTGACAAGAGACACTAAAATTGAGGACTATAGTGGATGTTGGTGTTGAGTCTTGATTTTCTTTTGATTTTATCTTTTTGGTGACATGTCTTTTAGCTTTTCCAAGATGTGTCCGACTAGAGATTCTATCTCCAGGATGTCTTTGACTAGAAAGGCAAGGATGGGGTATCATCACCTATTTTTATTTTGCTGTCTATGGATTGTCTCTTGGTAATGCTATGACTTGTCCAAGGATATGAGGATACTGAGAGTCTAGTATGAACTGGGGAATTCTTTGTTTGCAACTATCTTATCTCCATGCAAACGGGTACAATGACTTTTTGGGTCGAACATATATCTGGATTGTCATAACCTATTTGCCATAATAAATCTCATGATGATAACGCACAAGAAGCTCTTTCACTTTCATATCTTCTATCTTCCATCCCCCTTTCTTGATTGACCTCCATCATCCTTCTTGAGTCTATGTAGCCTGTTATCACACGATTGAGTATAATGACACACCAAAAATATTTGCATTTCATGTAGTTTGCGCTTGCATTATCACATGTTAGCATTTCATACATACATATAGATATCACAATTGCATCACATCCTGCACACAACACATATTAGCACATTTTACAGTCTCATCATGTAAATAGTTATTTGCATTATCATATTCATCTGCATTTCATACATCCACATCATGCATAACATTTAAAAACATAAAAGAACAAAAATATTGTATTTTCCTCATGCACATATTTGCACCCATATCATAAGCACCACATAGAAACATACATCATAAGACATATAGAAACATCACATAGGTACACATGCATATAGCTGCCGCAAGGATGAATCATCTCATATATATAATCATAAGTGTCATGATACAATGATGTCAAAATTATATGGCTACAATCACCCGAAGGTGTCATCATACAAAATGGTACAAAATTGATACATAGGGAGCCCTCTAACTCCCTCCCTTGGAGCTGGCTGGCCTCGATAGAGTTTGAGCTCTGGAAGGACCTGCCCTAGGATCATCTCGCCTACCCCCTCTATCTGGTGGTGGTGGAGGACCCATGACCCCACCGCTAGACACCTATCTCCTATCTCTCCCACCAGTGGTCATCGCAATCCGCGATGGTCTCTGGAAGATCCTAGCTCGCTGATCTAGTGGCACCACTCCATAGTACATGTGTCTCCAGTAGGCTATCTCCTCCCCTACCTGTAGAACATAGGTATATCTGGCCCTTGTGTCCTCTACTACCTGCCTCCCTGCCCTCAGTGCTGTCTCAGCCTTCGTATAGAGCTAAATAGACTGATCCCTCTCTCGCTCAGTGTCCCTCAGCTATCTCCTGAGTCTAGCTGTCTCCCTCTCCAGATCCTAGATCTCATATGCCTATCCCTGGCAGATCTCCCTTAAGGATAACAACTCATCCTCCTCCTCTCCCCCCTCATCCTATCCCTATGGCTGCTCCTGTCCCTGTCCTTGTCCTTGTACCTGTCTAGGAGCCCGTGCCTATCTGGGAACCTATGTTGCTAGCACCTGTAATGACAATCCACCTCTACCCCTCACTACATGAGCCTATCTCTCCTCTCCTCCCTCTCTTCTCGAAGCCACTCTCCTCTCTACCACTGCATCCTACTTCCACCATCGACCTCTACCTCTACTATCTCCATTATCATCTCCGTCACCTCTACTATCTCCATCTATTGGCTCCCCTGGATTCACCAGTTGTAGAAAGGGATGATCTCCCCAATATGCAATGTACTCTGCATCCATGCCGACATCCTCTATATCTTACCACATATCCCAAGGTAGGGGAACCATCTCTACCATTTGTGTCACAACCTGATCATACAAAAGCAATGGCCCCAAATGCACCCGATCCCTCATTGTCTGTGCATACATCCCTGAACCTCCTGGCATCCGTAGTGTCCTGCCAAACTGCCTGCCCACCCTATCTACCAACTGCCTCTCAATAACATATGATGTCCAACCAATCAGATACCTACTTCGGAATACATACGGAAACTCCACTACATCATCCTCCCACTCCTCACAGTCTAAGTAAGGCCTCCATACCACATTGTCTATCTCATCCATAACCCAACGCTAATAATCCAGCCTCCCAATCCGTGGCTGTGACATAATCATATCATATAGATGTACATAATTGCACCCATGTTCCCTACCCCTAAAGTGTATCAGTCGTGTAACCAATAGATGCTCATATGCCCATACCTGCAATAAGGTCACTCCACATCCCAATCCTGCTAATCCATGATATGCAAACTGATGCAACTCATAATACAAGTGTGCTAGCAGACATGACCCCTGTGCAAACCTGGTGTGGTCTATCACTAATGTCTCTAGAGTCCTCCCCCATCCCACAACCAACCCTTGTGTCACCCTATCTGGACAGAGGAATCCACTGATAACTCCTGCCAGAATTGCCGGTAGTGCCAATCTTGTCTGTGTCATGGTATCCCAAGCCACATGTCCAACCCTCATCTCCAGTCCTAGATCTCAAAACACTCATCTCAGTGCATCCCTGTCTCCATCTTGATCATAAGGAACTAATTCCCCATCGATCAATATCTGCAGTATCCTATACACATCCTCCAAGGTGAGTGTCATCTCACCCATCGACAAATGAAACGTGCATGTCTCTGAGTGCCATCTCTCAGCTAGCCTAGTCAGTAACACCATGTTCACCTGAAACTCAGGCACATACATAATATATCGCAAGCCCATAGCCTCCACTTCTACTCTATCCTCGAATGTCAGCTCTGGTTGTAAACTCTGAGTCAAAGGTAATCTCTCCCATGACTCCAGCATAGGTAGGTCCTCCTACAATCAAGTGAATCAACTGTGTCAATCCTAGTGGCATTACCTATTCATTACAAAGTGCTTCTTTTTGTCCTAGTGCTTATATCTATCATATGGCACTCTATCCTAGTGGTACTCCCTGTTCATCACAAAGTACTACTTTCTATCCTAGTGGCATTCCCTGTTCATCACAAAGTGTTGCTCTTTTTTTATTTCTCCCTGTTCATCACAAAGTACTAAATTTTTATCCTTGTACTCCCTGTTCATCACAAAGTATTGCTTTTTTATCCTGGTACTCCCTGTTCATCACAAACTGCCTCAATCCATCCTATCCTAGGGCCTCCACTTGAGTGTATGCTCTTGAGTAGTTTCCTGATTGACAACATATGTTCTATCACAGAATTGTCAATCCTAGCCCTATCTGTTATCCTAGTCTTCCCTAGAGGACCTACTTGAGTGTATCCTCTTAGCAGCTTATCTAATCGATAATGTATGTTCATAACAGAACTACTGATTTGTCCTTGAAGACATAAACACACTTACATACTTTGCATATGTGCCTATCCTGCATAGACGCATCTGAAACACATAGACGTTCCTATCCTACATAAATGCGCCTGCAAGACACAGACGTGCTCACATTGAACACAAATGCTATTGCAATCATAGACGTGCCTGGCACCAACGTAGACGTGCCTATCCTACCCAGACGCGCCTGACACCAATGGAGACGTGCCTTAGCATTTCCCCCCCCCTCTTGACATACCTAAAGAAAATTTATTACTCTACCTAGCATGCTTATGACAACAATTAATGCGGAAAAGTACAAGGAGGTTTTGCGGTACTTACCAGCTCTCTTGCATCTGCTAGCCTCTGAAATCGACGAACGTGATCGAATCTATGGACCAATGCCATCGCTGCTGATTGCTCTTTGCTCTCTCTGCACTCTGATCTCTTAGATGTGTGGATGACAATGAGGATGTTTTCCCCTCGTAGTCTATCTTATCGACTTCCCTAGCCCTAGTCTCCTGAGTCAGTCTTCTTTATCCTGTGACTCTGTCACTCCATCCGGTTAGTCCATTCTACCCTTTCTTTTATATCAAGAGATTGTTTGCAATCTTTTCAGACATTTTCATCCAATCTCATGAGGGGGCATATAATTCCCATCTTGGGGCAACATTGTATCAGTTCATATTATCTTCTTTGAAACAATGCGATAAGCTGCATTGTCTTAAAGAGGGGCAAAATCTAGACACCTAAAATTGTCATGTCTAATTAAATAAATATCTTTATTTATTTAATTATTTTAGCCTAATTATTCTAATAATTAAATAAATCTTTATTTATTTAATTAATTCATTTATCCTCTTCTAGACTTATTTCTCATTTAAATAAATATTTTTATTTATTTAAATTACCCTTTTCCTAAATTAAATATAAATAAAAATTCATTTATCCTCTGCTAGACTTATTTCTCATTTAAATAAATACTTTTATTTATTTAAATTACCCTTTTCCTAAATTAAATAATTTTTTTATTTATTTAATTGATCCCACTTCTTCTATTAATTAAAAAAATCTTTATTTATTTAATTAATTCATTAGCCTTTTCTACCCATGACACATGTCATTCATCTCTTAATTCCTACACTGCCTACCCTCTCATTATTTTCTTATTTTCTCTACCTACCCTCTAATCTTAGCCGACCATTTATCTTTTACACCTCTCAATCTTATCCCTCCATTTCTTATAGTGTCTTCTATATAAGGAGATGCTTCCTTCATTGTCAATCCTAATCGATCTTTGAAGCCTTCTAGCATTCAAACTTTCATATGCGATCAAGCCTACTTGCAACCACATTTCCATTCTTTGTTGAGCTCTTGTGCACATATAAAATATGAGAGCAAATATATCAAGCAAGATCAATGGAGATAGGAAGAATGAAGATCCAAACCCTATTGGACATGTGATGGTATAATCTTTGTGATTTCATTTGATTTTCATTGTCTTAGGTAATCTTCATATGTTATGGTGGATCTTTGTTGTTAGGCTAGGGTTTTGTGGTTAAATTCATTTAGTCTTTCAATATTGTTGTTTCCATTTTTACCATAAACAGTCGTAATTAGTTAATTTCATGTACTTAGAATAGGAATTTTAAATTTAACATCTACAAATTTTGTAATTAATCATTTAAGACACATGACTTAGGATGGTCATACAATTAGGACACAATATGAGATCTTATGTGGTGAAGTTGGGTCATAAGGGGTACATGTTGTATAAACTAATGTTAAAAATGTGGCATTGTGTCCTAAGGGACCATCATATATATATATATATGTGTGTGTGTGTGTGTGTGTGTGTGTGGTCCTAAGGGGATGGACACATTTGTTTTAACTAGATATACATGTCTTAAGGGGATGCAGGCCTAATTGGGACATGTGGCAAGAAAGGGGATCAAACTATTTATTTGGACATGTGGCTTAAAAGGGGAATGGGACATGGCTTAAGGGGACACACATACAAGTTCTAATGTACATGCATGACCCCTTAGGACCACATAATATGATCCCTTAGGACACCATGTGATCCTATGGGGTCATACATGTACATGGTCCTAGAAGGGGTTGAACGCATGAGTTAGAGTGCATGCATGTGTGTGATGGGCCATTAGGACCACATTGTGTTCTAAGGGGTTATATATGATCCTAAGGGTTCATGCATGTGTTCTAACTCATGCATGACCAAACACATGCATGACCCCTTAGGACCACATATGAGCCCTTTTAACATCCTATACTTAGTGTATACAATATACCCGAACTACTAGGATGTTAAAGGGGCTCATATGTGGTCCTAAGGGGTCACACATGTTTTCTAACAAATGCATGACCCCTTAGGACCACATATGACCCCTTAGAACACAATGTGGTTCTAACTCATGGTATAATATGGACATGGCTTAAAATGGGATGGAGGCCTAATTGGGACATGCGGCAAGAAAGGGGATCAAACTAAATTATAGGACACATGTGGCTTAAAAGGGGAATGAATTTGAAAATAGGAGATGGCTTAAGGGGACACGCACATGTGTTCTAGAATGTACATGCGTGACCCCTTAGGACCACATATGACCCAAAATTAGAACACAATATGGTCCTAAAGGCCTGTCATACACATGCACATGTTCTAACTCATGGTATAATATGGACATGGCTTAAAAGGGGATGCAAGCCTAATTGGGACATGTGGCAAGAAAGGGGATCAAACTAAATTGTAGGACATGTGGCTTAAAAATGGAATGCATTTGAAAGTAGGAGATGGCTTAAGGGGACACACACATGTGTTCTAGAATGTACATGTGTGACCCCTTAGGACCACATATGACCCCTTAGGGTCAACTATGTGATCCTATGGGGTCATACACATATACATGGTCCTATAAGGGGTTGAATGCATGAGTTAGTTCACGCGTGCATGTGTGACAACCCTTTAGGACATGTTGACGTGTTTTTTATGACCATGTCTAACACAAAATAAAGTCACCAACGGTTGCCTTATCCTCTCTTGATCAAGATTAGTCCATATGCTAGGATTACTTAAAGTTCAAATGGCTAATTCCCAAGGTTCCTTTAGTGCGTGGATGTGACTCAGTTGTTTGATGGGTTTGCTGATAACCCAAGGGGCCTTACGTATGTTGAAGAAACTTATGCAAGCTCAAGGACTTTTTTATATGGATGATCTGCAATAAAAGCTCTAGTTTTGGATCTTTTGGATTTTGAAATTATGCGGAAAGTAAGTAGGAATAGGGTAGAGAAAAACTAGACTAAAAGTAATCTAATCCTATGAACAAGGAGATGGGGTAACTTGCACAAAATCCAACCCCGCTTCACTTTGCTAGCAATGTACAACTACACGAAGGCAGTGCAATCTTCAGAGGGTGTGTTAAAGGTTTTCAAATCATCAAGAGAAACCATCAAGTCGAACAATCTCTCCTGATAATCGAAGTTAAACATACACATATAATGGAGGCTCGGGCTAACTTTGCATGGTATGCAACAATCAGCTGCACACCAAAAGTATGAGCATGAATTTTGCAACAAGTGATCCTATCAAATCCAGTTCGTCTAACAACATGAAAGCAAATATAATCTATGAAGAGAATGAGACCATGCGAGCTCCAAAACAACACAAGAACACACCAACAATTGAACAATGTATTAGGTGTTTGCTTCAAAAACTCTTAGCAACAATCTCTGACGATAGTCTCTCCTAATTACAAATGAGGGGGGTCACCCCCTTATATAGGCCTCAAGCCATGATTACATGGAAAAACCTAATTAGGGTTTTCCCTAAAGATTCCCCACTCAAGGTGCAACAAGGTGGGAATTGGCAATTAATAACCCACTATACCCATTTACAATAAATTTTAAAAGAGCCTAAAATAGAGACCACTATCACATTAAATGTGCCTCATGATGTTGATTATGCCCAAAATATAACCAACACCATCATAAATGCCCATCATTATCCAAGTGACGACGACATGCATGAATAATCTGTCATAAAACCATAATGAGAAGGCGACATGCAAGAAGATTCCCTATCCGGTGGTGGCATGCATTGACTGGTCCATGCCTAGTCAATATTCCTTCAGCAATAAGTATGCCATCACTATTCAGTCAAAAGACTATCATCCAAAAATGGACGATGATTATCTCATTCATTAATGATGTATGCAATGAATCTACCGACGACAACTTCTAGTTCTCCAATAGAGACACTTGGCACATTCTCAATGTTGAACTCCATCAAGGAAATTTCTTCTTCGCTTTTGGAAAAGAAGCTTTCCCACTCTGCCATGACTTCCTGTATTTTCTTCATCATACCGGAGAATGAAGAAACATTTGCAAAATGTTCCTTAGGGAATGAACAGACGAAGAAGAAATCGTGCAACTAGGATTTCAAGGAGTTCACCATTATTCCTCCGTCACTGAATTTCCTTGCAAACAAAGCTTCCATGGCACTAAGGATTTCTTCCAGTATCCCCCTTATAGATTCCTTCAAGGTGATAGAGTCAATGCTGAATTTGTCAAGGGTGTTCTTTCCCGAACAGATAGTGTAGAACCATATGGGGAAATCATAAGCTTCATTCTCTTGGATCACTTTCCCGTCCACTAGAGTTTGCCTTGGAGTCTTCATCAAAGCCTTGAGTCGGGAAATGGTTAAGTCTTGGTAAACATATACATCCTCCCATAGTCCTTCTGCTATCTCTAATTTACTTAGGAGAGCCATGAACTTTGAATGAAGCTGAGCTAGATCCTCAACGAATTTTCCTGCCTCAACATAGACATCCTCTACCCATTCCTGGGAATTTTGTGCCATTGCCCTAATAAGTTCTGCATCATCAACTACTTCCTTGGGAAGGAAGGGAGGAGGAGTGGATGAAGGACCTACTTCCCTAAGGTGTCTTTTGAAACTCCTGACGTATTCGCATAAGAATCTTTTTTCCTCCCTCAACCGCTTACATTTTACCTTTGATTTCAACAACTTCTCCTTCATGGCTAAAGAGGAATCTTCAAAATCTCCCACAACTTGACCGGTGGAAGCATGGCCAAGATCAACTTGTCTAATGACATAATCCTCTTTTCTAATCTCACTCCTATCCTTATCCACTACAGGCTTAGCAATGTGCAAGGTTCGGGATCTGGATTCTTCCCTAACCACCTTGGAAAACTTCTGGGGGGCCTTTCTTTCTGGTGGCCAATCCACCCTCTTCAATAATTCTTCTAACTCTTGAGTAGGATTGGTTCCTCCTTCTGCTTCATTCCCCAATCTGCCTTTCAACCAATCTCGCATGGGGATGGAATGGCTATGATCATCTGCATGCTCCTATTCCTGAGATTCCCCCTCCATTTCATGAAGGATAGTCTCCACGAAGCTATCCTGGTGAACTTCTTCTTGGTGCAGGGGAATTTCTAGCCTTTGAGTTCTTGGTTGATTATGGCCTTGCAAAGCATTGATGTTGAGTCTATCAAGTGCTAAAACATTCCCTGGAAGTGTACCTGTGGGATGAGGAAACATCTCCACTTCCCGTACGCTTGAGGAGCTAACTGGTGAATGCTCCCTTCCTGTCCTTGCTCTCTTTTGTGGAGGTTCTTCTTGTTGGGCTTCTTGTTGAACCTCGTGTGGGATTTCTTGTTGGATATCCTTCATCTTTGTTGCCCTTGTCCTCTTTGGGGCATTTTTTCCTTTTTCCATCCGGGCTTCTCTTCCTGCCTGAACCTGTGAAGAGCTTTTAGTTGCCTCACTTTGGGAATCTAGATTTCCCATTAGCTGGTATGTCAGATGGACATTGCCTTCCACCAACTTTCTTGTCTGCTTGTCAATCCAGTGCTTAGTGAATTTTAGCACTGGTCTAGCTAAGATGTTCAGATCATCTACTTCAAGCTCTGACCAATCTGGCAACTGGATAGGTTGATCCTTTACTTTCTTGAATTCGGGTTGCATCAAATCTGAATCCTCCTTCACCTGATCCGATACCTGATGAATTTCACTTATTCTGATGGTGTCGAGGGGCAGTCTGGAATGCATTCTTCTCTGGACCTCAAGATCATCCTCGACACTTTCCCAGTAATCCTCCAAGTGAAATCTATGTATGAATTTGACATTGGCAACCTTCCTAATCTAGCTGTAAGGATCATATTGGGCCTTGGATGTGTAAAATGGTAGGTGATAGAATGCCAATCCCCCTCCTGCACATTTAGCGGCCTCCAAACCCAGGCATATCTCCATAAAATCCCCCGAGACAATTGGAAATTCAATAGATTACTTCTTCTTCTTCTTCTTCTGCAGCTGATCATAGACAATTAGCTGCCTCATGAGCTCGAGCAATACAAGCTTGTCTAATGGATATCTGGGCAATTTTTAAGATTGGAAGGAGAACCCTTGCATCCTGATGTAGGTGAATTTGGGGAATTGGAGGAATGTAGCGCCATACCTCTAGACCAAGGCACCTTCTTGTGGTGACAACCTCATGTGCAACTTGTTCTGCATAAGTCATGTCAGGTACATGGTGAAGGTGTCATTTCCCAACCTGTAAGAGATAACATTGGAGAGATGTAGCTGGGGGTAACACTTATGTACTTTTAACTCAGCCGGTTCGCAACCCTTGATTCCTTTTGCTGGCAGCCCATTGAATCCTCCCCTTCATGCAAGCATATAGAACAAGTAGGAGGTCATGAAAAAGGACTGGGACCTTTTCTCTTTCAGGTTCTTCAATTGTTCATGCAGGTAGTGGCTAATCAATCTAGCCTAGTCGATCAATGTATTTGAATTCATAATCTCGCCTATGTAGAAGAACATCCAGGCCTCAAATTTTACCGAATGTGGGTATCCCATTACTTTGCTTAGCATCTTTATCAGGTCCACATACTCCTACTTGAACTCAAAGATTGTGAGAGTTTTGGGCATCTTGGAAGTGTGCACTCTAGGCTTCAACAACCACTGCTTGTTGATCAAATCAGCACACCTGGCGGGGCCTGCTTCATGTATTGCCTAAGCTCCACTGCTGGTCTTGTACGTCATGGAATAATGTGAAGGGATTCCGAAAGGTTCACCAATTGACTGTGGAGTCAATGTCGCCAGTAACTTGCCATCTAGTGTTGAGATTGTTTTCCGCTCCAGATTGTAATGTGCTACACATTCGAAGACCAGATCTGGGCACTGAATAGCGGGAGGAAAACCAGCTACTACAACTATTCCACTTCTCACAATTCTAACAGTTGCTGGGGATGGATTGTGCCCTGCTGTTTCAAACATTCAGTTCTTGAATGCAGCCAAGTTGAATGTGCCTAGATTAGTATCACTGATTTCATCCCATCTTGAATTCAACCGAGAATGAGGAAGAAAACTCTTCATCTCCACTTTGATCAATGCCTACCTGGAGATAGTAGCTACCTTGTTTGGTTC
The DNA here is from genome assembly GCF_030272615.1 of Cryptomeria japonica. Lineage (NCBI taxonomy): Eukaryota > Viridiplantae > Streptophyta > Pinopsida > Cupressales > Cupressaceae > Cryptomeria > Cryptomeria japonica. The sequence goes on along the minus strand of NC_081409.1, from coordinate 840,300,041 downwards.
CGCCATCTTGGAAGCACCTCAAAATGATGAAAATAGAGACTAAGTATGAATATTCTTCACTTCTCCACTTCTTCTTTCCTGAATCTTGCACTTGAGAAATGAAATGCCTTTCTAAACTTATATAGAATTTTCAAGAGACATTAATTAGTAATTGCATTCATGATGCGTCATACTTTCCTCAATTACTACACCATACAAAGGCAACTTCCCATGCGTATGAGTTCAAATTTAGAATTTTCCTTAAATGCTCCAAGTCATGCGTCATACTTAGAAGATTCCTTCTGTCAACTCGTTGATTTCATTCTTTCCAATTTTGGAGGGAGATCGAAGGATTTTCTCAGGATTTGCTCAATTTCCTTCTAACCTGTCATCTCCTGCTTTCAAAGGAATTTTCATGCCTCTTCTCCACATCCCTATTTTTTAGGGATCTTCCTAAAATTTAGGAGTCAGGTTCATTGGATGGGGAATTTCATCCTGATTTCAAATCTATAAAATTTTCCACATTTAGTCGGGATTTGGTGTCTAAAAATAGCATATTCAAAAATTTGCCCGAGGGGAATTTTGCTTTTTATTCCTCCTTGACCCCTTGGATTCCATGCCTTAGGCAAAATTTCAATTTCTATCTTAGGTGAAATTTTCACCATGTCCATGGATTCATGGATTTTTCCACTTGTGAATGGCATCTTCAATTTAGCGCCCTAGCCCAGTCTTGGGCACATTTTCACTCTGTCCATGGATACATGGATTTTTCCACTTGTGAATGGCATCTTCAATTCAACGCCCCAGCCCAGTCTTGGGCGCATTTTCACTCTGTCCATGGACACATGGATTTTTCCACTTGTGAATGGCATCTTCAATTTAGCGCCCCAGCCCAGTCTTGGGCATATTTTCACTCTATCCATGGACACATGGATTTTTCCACTTGTGAATGGCATCTTCAATTCAGCACCTCAGCCTAGCCTTGGGCGCATTTTCACTCTGTCCATGGAATCATGGATTTTTACACTTGTGAATGGCATCTTCAATTCAGTGCCCCAGCCCAGTCTTGGGCGCATTTTCACTCTATCCATGGATACATGGATTTTTCCACTTGTGAATGGCATCTTCAATTTAGGCATGGATTCTCAGTACTGGACCTATTTCCGGCTTTCTCTATTTGTTGTCTGACTTTTTGAAATTAGAATTATCTGTGAACGCCTGATCCTTGTTGCCTTGGCTGACTGACCCTGCCAATAATGACTTTCCAAAAATAGAAACTTTCTAGGTGTCAGTGTTAGATCCCTAGGCAAGGTGCATAAATGACTTACTATAAATAAAAACTTACTAAAAATAGTAAGTTTGATTTTTGGCAAAATGGCGACATTCCGAGACTCGAAAAAATCCCTAAAAAATAGGGACTTTCTAAAACTAGAAAGTTGCTTCGTTTGGTCTCAAATTTCATTGGGAGGTCCCTTGAAGGGTCTTGATTCTAGTCGTATGCTTAGTTTTCCCGAAACCCTAACAGGAACCCTTAAAATCTAGGACAAAAGGCAAAACCCTAAAAAAGGACAAAATAGGCCCTAGACTTCATAGAATTTGCTTGACAGAGAAGCAAATTAACCCTAACTGACCCCCGAACATCTGCAATGCGGAGAGATTTGAAGAGATTGCTACTAACACACACAAAAACCAAGACCAAACGACCAAAAGGGCCTAAAAGAAAGGGGGGTCCCTATCTGGGATGGGGTGATGTGTGATTAGGTCACAACGAGACAATATTGTGTTCTAAGGGACAATCATATATGTGATCCTAAGGGGTCATGTATGTGTTCTAACACATGCGTGATCCCTTAGGATCACATATATGACCCCTTAGAACACAATGTGGTCCTAAAGGCCCGTCACACATGTACCCATTCTAGCTCATGTGTTGAACCCCATAAGACCATGTACATGTATGACCCCATAGGATCGTGCATAGTATCCTAAGGGGTCATGTATGTGGTCCTAGGGGGTCACACATGTACATTAGAATGTGCATGCATTACCCCTTAGGACCACATACATGACCCCTTTGAAAACTATGCTTGATCGTATGGGATCATATGTGGTCGTAAGGGGTTGAATGCATGTGTTAGAACACATGTCTACATGACCCTTTAGGACCACATATTCAATGACCCCTTGGGATACTAGGATGTTAAAAGGGGTCATATGTGGTAGAATAAGGGGTCACACATGTGTTAAAACACATGCGCGACCCCTTACAACCAAATATGACCCTTTAGGATGTGATGTGATCCTATGTGGTCATAGGGGGCATGTTGTATACACTAGATGTTAGAAGGGGTCATATGTGGTCCTAAGGGGTCACGTGCATACATGCTAAAAAACACATGCATGACCCCTTAGGATCAAATATGACCCCTTAGGACATGATGTGATCCTATGGGATCATGTGTGGTCCTAAGTGGTCGTGCATGTGTTAGAACACATGCGTGACCCCTTAGGACTACATATGACCCCTTACGATCCACTATGCTCCTATATGGTCATATGGGTCAAATGGTCATGTATGTGATCATATAAGTTTTGGTTTTTTAAAATTTTCATTTTATTAAAAAAAAAGGTTTTGTTTTTGGTTTTTCTACGTTTTAGTTAAATTTCTTAGTTTTGGTTTTCGCTTTGGTAAATTTTAACAATGTTTTAGTTTCATTTTTGTTGTAATTTTTTGGTTTTTCTTTTCATTTTGATTTTGTATTAAATATTTTGGTTTTTATTTTTTTTGGGTTTTGGTTTCATTTCAAGGTTTTTCAACATTTTTATTAAATTTATTCATCAACCAAGACAAAATAATTTTATAAAAAAATAGTATTATTAAAACCTAGATTAATATTTTAAAAAAAATCCTAATCTAATCAATTAAAAAACAAAATTTCAAACAAAATTTAACTAATTTTTAAACTAAAAACATACTTTTCTGATGAAAAAATAATTATTAAACTAAAAATCAATTTTTAAACAAAAATAAATAATTTAAACTAAAAATATAATTTTTTAAACTAAAAAATTAATTTAAATATGAATTATTGAAAAAAAGGGGTGTTGGGTGTACCTGGAAGACTTTCAGGTAGCTTGCTAGCACCTTCTGGGGAGGGCTCCACTCTTTCAATCGAGATTGCGTACGACAAAAATGAATCCGACTATGTTTTAATTTTTTTTTTATATATTTGAAACAGGATCCCATTTTAAAATGAAACGAGATACCGTTTCATTTCAACACGGGGCCTCATTTCATTTTAACACAGGATCCCGTTTCATTTTAAAACGGGATCCCATTTGGGGTTCTAGGCTCGGGATCCCGGGTCCCACGGGATCTCGTTTGGTTTTCGGCTTGGGATCCTATGCGTAGGCGGGATCCTGATTCATCTCCTATTGATTCCGCCCGATTTCTACTTTTTCACTAAGTCTAAAACTTCCACATTAAGTGGACACAACTTCTTGCACTTACCCTTAATGCATCTGCTATGCCTGATCGAGTTCTGGTTCAATCTTCGACTGTTTCGGTTCTGTAATCTTAAACCCCTACTAGAATAACCTCTTACATAAATATCCTCATATACATGATCTTCGCATTACTCACAGCATCAACATTCCTCATTACAATCATTTCCATCATATCCTAACATATCACAAAATGATCTAATCAACTGAACTATATACCCTTACAATCCTTCATGACTCATGTCGGCTTACATAGATAATTACAAAAATGATTATACATGTCGGCTCATTACTTATATTCATAAATTAAAAAAATGAATTGCTGATTGCTAGATCTCCCAATGATGTCGGCCTCCTATACCGGTACCCTATTTGTAATTCACGTTGACCTTCAATGCCGGTACCCATAGAATCCTTCCTACTGGTGAAGATACCTGCCGATGCCGGTGAAGTGTCTGCTAGTGAAGAACCAAACCAAAGAATGAAATCGGAACATGTTGCCATCAATGACAACATATGAAACCAATCAAATGAGTGTCAATTGCCAACAATCTCCCCCTTTGGCATTGATGGCAACCCTCATGTGAAAAATGATAATGGTTTCCATCTGCTAGATTCACCCTGAGACTGCTCCCCCTGAGCTGAATATTCATCTGTGATCATGATCTGTACAAAATACTCCATATCTCCTGATGTCAAGAATATATTTTTCACCTATACCTCCCCCTTTGACATCAAGACCAAAAAAAAAACTAAAAATCGGGACGAAGAATGAAATATTGTACAGAGAATGTGTCCCAAAATACCTTACCGGAGCTGAATATACTTGAAAATTTCCAGATAGGCTTTCTCCAAAAGCTCTAGATAAGTGTCCCAACCAGATTTGAATGTGCCAGAAATAGATATAAGTCCATTAAGCATATGAGCATAAGACTCTTTCTCTTTAAGCTCTTCTAGTGTGGGCTTACCAACCATATCAATGCATTCCTTCTTATGTACACTCAAGGAGTCCAACCGGGGACTCACCAATCCTCTGAGCCCTTTAGCTCTCCTTATGATTTTGTATTTATCCCTTTCAAGAGCTGAAATTTGAGCTTCTAATACCAAAATCTGTCCATCAATAGATGTAGTCAAAGAATTGGAACCATCAAAAGAATTGACTATACCTATAATTTTATCCTGAGAATCCTTAATCTCTTTATCTATATCAGTAGTAAGTAATCCAGTGTTACAACATACTCTATAAATATTAGTACATTACCTTAAAGAATTATCATTTAACTTCAATTTGTCAGAAATCTCTTTCTTCTCTGATTCAATCATTTGATCAAAAGTGGCTCTCTTGGCTTGTGTGAATCTCTCCAATGCTTGCCGGTTAAATATTTGCTATAGTGATTGAAAATCCTTAGAAATGTGCTCAGTAATTATTTTGATCTTGTCGAATGTGATTTCTCCTTTGTCAAAATGGCACTTCGGGACAAGTCTGTGCAAAATTGGGATTGATTGATCAATTATTCCTTTGTCCACTAATCCTTCCTTCATCATCTTCTAAGCAACCATCATCATGAGCTCAGTAGAACTCATCTCAGTTATGCTCTTTTGCTCTACCTATGAGGTGTCAATTAACAACAATGATGTGCTCACTACCGTTTCCTTGCTGGATTCCTCTCCCTTCTCCTTTGATGGTTGATTAACTTTAATAACTTCCTCTTTTGCACCGATGGCTTCACCACTTGGTTTAGTATCAGTTACTGCTGGTTCCACATGAACTGTATCCTTAACCTATACATTTTGTGAATCTTCCGGTATATCTACTTTTTCCAGTATCTCCTTCGTGTCCTGTACATTAGATTCTACTGGGGGCTCTACATCCAATGCCTTATTATATTTCAAAATTGTTGGTGGGGTACCTACTATACCTTTTCCTTTTCCTTCAACCGTGATGCTAGTAATTTTTTTTTAGCTTTCGGTGAAGTGTAGAAACCAGGGTTGTCAATAAAGAATTGAACCCATGCCTTGTGGGTCTCACTAATTATTTCATTAACCCTACTTGACATAAGACTAACTATCCTGTGCTTGATTTGAAAAATTGTTCTATCTGCAACTTCAAGTGTCATATCCAACTCATTTGAAGTAATTGATCCACAAATAGTTAATAACGCTTGATTTTTTATGCACCTATCCTCCTCCATAGCAGATAATCTCCTAGCATCTAGGTTGCCATACAATTATGCCGATATTTTCTTCTCAATTTCCAAAAAAGCCTTCTTAAATATATCTAGATATAACAAAACTGATTCCTCTATTTCTTTTTGCTCATCATCATCTAAGTACTCATAATGGAATTGTACATTTTTCAACATACCATCCTTAGTGATTTCATCTATCAATTTTGCACAAGTCTTGGGTGGGATTATAGTTACATTAATGGATACAATAGCAAGGCCTATGTCATCCATCTTGTTTTTTCTGCTAGTACCAGATGGAGCAGAAGGTGTATGAGATGTTTCCTTTGCAGCTCTTTTCTTTTCAGGTTTGCTTGCCGATACCTTGATTGTGACTTTTCTTATCGGTTGCTTACTTGTTTCCTCCTTAGAATCCTCACCTTTCTTCCTCAATACCCACTTGAATGCTAAAGGTGTGTCATCTTCAGTTCCAGAGTCTAATGGAATAAGCTCAATGAATATTTCAGGCTCTTTCCTCTTCCTTCCTTTTTTCGAAACAACATCCATTAAGGCCTTGATGTCTTGGGATACTTGTTCAACAAATTCGCTGGCCTTCTGATTGAATTTAGTTTGAACCTCTTGCTTCTTCTGTTTTGCAGTACCAAAGGATTTTTCAATCTCATCAATAGGAGCATCAATCAACATTTTAGCATAAGCATCCAGAATCTCAACATCAACCTCATATCCCATCTCTTCTGGGGTTTAACTGCCTCCATTAAGGTTTCATCCTTTTTGACCATAAGGAAGATCTTGGTTGAGTATTTCCCAACAATGTGTTTAGGAACCCTCTCTCTAAATTTTATTGCCTTTTGAAATACCTCAGTGAAATAACCCCAAACCTTATCATCTCACTAACTACCCAATCTAGAAATAGATTGCTTCAGTTGTCTACCTACTGAGATATCAAATGCCCATTGTTTCTTCCCAAAACTGAGAGTTTCATTAAAGAAAAATAGCATCAAGTAGACAATAAGATTCCCATACCAGAATATCCCCTTTTTATCTCCTTTGATCTACCCAAGGTTAATTAACAACTCATCTAACATCCATCCACAAAGATCTATCTTATCATTTTCACTCATAATATTATGTGCGACATATATGCAGGAGCTAGAAATAGAGTTGAGATGATTGGATTGAGCTACCTTATACCCAATGATCATGCTGCCAAATTTGATATCTCTGTCAATGATGGTGCTGACTCTCATTGATCGTCGATCCGGAGTTGCACCAGTGAGTTTGTTAACTCGATCATTTGAAATCTTTTTCTCCAAAAACTGACCAATCTGTGGCAAATTGGTGATGGCTCTAATGGCCTCCTTCATGATCTTATAAGGTCTATCCAACCAAATTAATTCTCCATGAACTCTTCTCAATATATATCAGAAGATCTCATCTTCAAATTTAGGAATATTAAGAATGCCAGTAAACCCTAGATCCTTAATGTGCTTATACTCGGGCTTGATATTTCTAGAGTCACCCATCAACTCGCTCATATACATGACCTTGATGTCACTGGTACCCAGATCCTCAATGTGGCAGTGAATGTATTCTTTGACGTCTTCCACATAAATAACTCCTTTCAAGATGCGAGAAAATGCGCCAACCAAATCATCCAAGGTGGCAATATGTGGGCATTGCTTGAAAATTGGCCTGGGGCAGTCCTTAACCTCGACAATAGTAGGATATGCAATGAAAGTAGGTGCAGAGGCTGATCTTGCTTCCATGATAAAAGATAATTTTGATAAGTACCTGAGAAATGGTTACTAGTAAAACCCTAGAGAACTCTTCCGAATGTTGGTGGAATCACTGAAGAAGATATCTGATTGCACTGAATCACCTTAGACTCACTCTGTATCTCTCTTAATCACTCTGAATGCAAGGTGATAAAAAATGAAGTGGATTCAACCTTTTAACCTTCAAAAAACCCTAATCCGTCATTGATATGAATGAGGAACATACCCGATCTCGATCGAACATCTCCATGCTGGATAAACCTTCCAATGTCTGAAACATCTTCCAAAACCTCTTCATGGGGCTTAAGAAATATTTTAATGAATTTTTCCCACCCCTAAGGCATCTACCTCAGTTATTGGATGAGCTTCCTACTGGTGCAGGAGCAATCTCCTCTACTGGTTGAGCAACTAGAGCAATTCCTTCTGCTAATTGATCATTTGACTTCCTGACCCATTTTTTGATATGATCATGCCAGATTTCATTGATCTTTTCTTTCCCTTTATTATTTGATCCATCATTGTTAACCGATGGATTTTTGCTTCTACAAAACTTAGCTATGTGTCCATTCTTGTTGGATGCATAGCATGCAACATTGCTCTTTTGAGTTTCTTTGCTATAACCAATATAATTTCTTGACCTGGACTGATTAGCCATATGTCCATATTTTCCACATGCATGACATTTTACATTCATTCTGCAATCTTCTGTCTTATGACCACACTTATTGTATTTAGAACATTGATCGGGAGTAGAATTATAGTTATGATTTTCTCTATTTCTACATTGCCTAGCCATGTGACCAAATTTATTAGAAACAAAGCATTTAACATTGAATTTGTAAGCATTAAGCTACCTTACCGATGTCTTTTGGTTTTGATCTTCATTTGCAGTACCGGAGCTTTGACCTTGTTCAAATCCAAGTCCACTGGAATCTCCATTCTATCTTTGGCTTTTCAATAATTCATCAAGCTGTGCTGAACTAACCTTGAATTTATCCTTATACTCACTTGCAATAGTCAAATCATCTCTTAGGATTACCATCTATCTTTCAAGTTCTTGTTCATTGATTTGGGATTGCACTAATTCTATTCTCAACATATCATTTTCATGAGCCAACTAGATGCATTCTTTAGATCTATCTTTCAGAGATCTCCCAAGGTTTTCTTCATTCATCTTCCAATCTTCAATCTCCTTTGACATCCTCATAGTTAGGGCTTGCATTTCATTCCTCATGACCATGTTCTCTTGACTTAGTTTCTGACATTTTTCATTAAGGGCATCTTTCTTTTCATTATTCTGATTTTGTAGAAGTTCCTCCCTCCTAGCTTGAACAAATGATAACTTCTCTTGTAGGATAAGAATGAATTATTTGGCAGAATTAAATTCATCTTGTAACTTCAAGTTCTTCATCCTTTTAGCATCAAAATCTTCAAGTGTTACCTCAATTGCTTCTCCATACTCATATCCATGGATTCTAGATTCAGGATCTCCCTCAAGCTGTTAGACTTCCTTCGAGGCACAAGGATCTGATACCAATTGTTGGAATCCAAGAACACTGAGAGGGGGGGGGGGGGTGAATCAGTGTTCTACCAGAATGTTCAATTTTAACCTTATTATAACATGCATTCACAAACTGGTAAATGGATACATATATAACTGAAAGAAGTAAAGCAATCAATGAACCAATTACACAAATGAATACCATAACACAAAGAATTTATATGTAAAAAACCTCAAAGAGGAAAAACCACGGTGGGATTTGTGACCCACAATATCGATCCACTGGCCATATGAAAAGATATTACATAATATGGGGGCCTACACATGCAGGAAGGCTTATAGCCTAGAGCACACTGCTCAACACAAAGGAGTCTCACTGACTACAGTCACTTTGAATAAGAAAACATAAAATTGAACTCATTTAATGCATCTTCTATGCCTGATTGAGTTTCGATTCAAGATCTGACTGTTCTGGTTCTGTAACCTTAAACCCTTATCGAAATAACCTCTTACATAAATATCCTCATACTAATGATCTTCACATTACTCACAATATCAACATTCCTCATTACAATCATTTCCATTATATCCTAACATATCACAAAATGATCTAATTAACTAACCTATATACCCTTACAATCCTTCATGATTCATGTTGGCTTACATAGATAATTAAAAAAATGATTATACATGTCGGCTTATTACTTATATTCATAAATAACAAAATGAATCGCCAATTGCCGGATCTCGCAATGATGTCGGCCTCCTATACTGGTACCCTGTTTGTAAGTCATGTCAACCTTTAATGCCAGTACCCATAGAGTCCTTCCTACCAGTGAAGATACTTGCCAGTGCAGGTGAAGTGTCTGCCGGTGAAAAACCAAACCAAAGAATGAAGCCATAACATGTTGCCATCAATGAGAACATATGAAACCAATCAAATGAGTGTCAATTGGCAACATAATTATCTCCTTGGTTAATGATATAATATTTTTGATAGTCCATGATGGGGGGATAGACTCTTAAGACATCTTATGATGTTATTAGAATCTTCCTCGAGCCAAACTTTTTTATAACCCAAAGTTTTAGTAAGGGTAAGACCTTGGTAAACTGCCATGGCTTTGGCTAAGTGATTGGTCTGAGATCCCATGGGGAGTGCCACTGCCACAATATAATAGCCAGCTTCATTTCTTATCACTCCCCCACACCTAGCTGGCCCCGAGTTCCCCTTGGCCACCCCATCAAAATTAACTTTGATCCAACTAGTCAGAGGAAAATACCATTTGCTGCTATCCCTCTTATCCTTCTTGTCATTCCATTTGCTGATATTACATAACTTGTTGTATATATAATGAAAATCAATTTTATTTTATTTTTTTGGAAAGAGGACTTCAATACAAAGTGCGTAAATATTTTTTAGAATTTTTTGGGTGATGTTTACTATTTTTCCATAAGCATTAAACAAAGAAGTTCATGTTCGGTGAAAACCCTACATTCATAAGAAATAAAATAAAAATATATTAATGGAATTAAATATATTAAATATTATACTATTTGGAAAGCTTATAATAAGGGCTATATACTTAAAAAACCAAAACTCCTAAATGAATTCATTTGACCCCCCAAAAGCTAATGTAAAATTGGTTTTTTATCAGCATTTGATACACGCAAATGAGACTCTATTACAAGTATGATTCAAAAGTAGAGAGGTTCTATCCAAGAAATTTTGATCTAAGAGCCTTTGATCTAACTCTCTTCAATTAATTACTTCAAATGGGACCTCTTAAAGCTTAAATCATTATATTTTCTAAAAAACGTATGATTTCAACAAAAAATAGGATGTACAAAAAAGTGGGAACTAGCATCGTGAGTTCACCCCCATTCATTTTCTGGATCTGGGGAGTTGCACTTTTTGGGGGAATCCTATGGCAATTTCAACCTCACCATTGCGTACAGGAGGTGATTTCCATGAATTTTGAGTATAAATTCGCCTATATTTGGTGAAAAGTGATTTTCGGGCCTTGGAGGAAATTTTTGCTCAATTTGGGTGTACGGTACAAATTTTTTGAAAAAAAGAAGTTTAATTTTTGTGAATTTTATTAATAATTTTTCTATAATATTCATAGTTTTAATCATGCAATTGTAAAAGGCTATTATTTATTGAAAAAAAAATTAAAAAAAAAATTATATTTTTTACGGGGGGGATTTACCCTCACCCCAGTCGTACCTTGCCATGGTTTTATTAGCTATAGGCAACGTACCTGTCGCTTCCTATACTCCTCCCAGTTAGCTGCCACTGATCTGACTTCCTCCTCCTGTCGTCACCCATCCCCTCCGCCCACCCACATGACAGCTTAGCATCCATGCCCGAATAGCTTTTGCCATAGTTGGACTGCTTGCGACTTGGCTCGACTCGCCAAGCCCTTGGGAAAAAAAACTCAGCAACTTAAAAACACGCTTAAATTTAATAAAATAATGCATTTTTTTTGAAAAATTTAATGAAAAGATACATCCAATGAGTCAATAAATGATAACACAAAAGAAACAAGCTGATTCTAGATATATTTAAGTGCAAAGTGTCTACAAAATTGCATCCTCATGAGGAATGATAATGGCTAGAAGCCTGAAAGCAATATAGTAAATAGTTTTTGTAAAACCAAAAGTAAATACATAATTACAAATTGTAATTACAATTTTCTCTTGCCAGCTAGAGCGAAAACTCGAGGAGAGGTAGAACTAGAGGGTCTAGTCCTAGAAGTTTGCAGTGGGCATGACTATGCCTCCTCACTTGGTATGGTTGGATCATCCTCCATCCTGGATGAAGCTATGTCTCCACCTACTTCTGGCATTGGCAATGAATCCTCATCCTCCTTAATATCATCCAGTGTAAGACAAATCCACCCCCTCCTCTGTAGCCTACCTCTCCAAATCATTGATGTCATCCTCTATAAACAATGGAGGCTGCTCCTGTAATATCTAGTCAATGTAAGGAACTATATCATCCAAATCAATTGAACCAGGTAGTTCTTCCTCTACCTTCCTTATGTGTAGCTGAAGATTATATTGCACAAAGACAAGGTCATTGAGGCATTTTTGAACTAACTTGCTCCTCTTCTTTGTGTCGATGGCCTCAAACAAGCTCCAATTGTTCTCACAACTGGATGAACTACCAAGTTTACATAAGATTTTGAGGGTAATTTTTTTGAGATTTGGGGTATGTCCACCCAAACTTTTCCACCAAGCATCTGCAAATTAAAATTAGGTTGAGGGTAGCACCCCTTGTCGAGGGGTGAATTCACAGTACTGGTTCCCACTTTTTGGCCAACTTTGACACTTAGATGAACATTTTGAAAAAAACCTTCACTTTTCGACACCTATAACTTTTAAACCATTAAGATTTTAAAGATGATGTAAACTAGTGATTTGTAACATCTTTTTTGTAGATTCTAAATATAGTTTTTTCAAATTTTTTCGAATAAAATTTTATTGATTTTTCCATCTCCCTCAAAAGTAGTTTTTTACAGCAAACAACGTTTTTTAAGAGTGATGTGCATCCCGAAACGTATAACTTTTTTTTCTATAAATGATAAAAACTTATGTCTTTTAAATTTTTGTTTGTAACAACAATACCCAATGCATGCAGTTGGTTTGATAGTGATATGTTGAATATTTTTTATTTTATTAAGTTTTGAAGTCCGACTAATTATAATTTAGATATAGATGTACGTTTAAACACATAACTTGTTCTATATATATCAAAATTCAGTTTTATTTTTTTTGTTAGAAAAAAGACATCAATACCTAGTGCATAGATATTTTTCAGCATTTTTTTGAATTAGTTTACTATTTTTCCCAATGCATTGAACAAAGAAGTTCATGTTCGGTGAAAAACCTACATTCATAAAAAATAAAATAAAAATATATTAATGAAATTAAATATATTAAAAATTCTACTATTTGGAAAGCTTATAATAAAGACTAAATCCTTAAGAAAACAAAACTTCTAAATGAATTCATTTGACTCCTCAAAAGCTAATGTAAAATTGGTTTTTTATCAGCATTTGATAGATGCAAAGGAGACTCCATTGCAAGTATGATTTAGAAGTAGAGAGGTTTTATCCAAGAAATTTTGACCTAAGAGCCTTTGATATAACTCTCTTCAATTAATTACTTCAAATGGGACCTCTTAAAGCTTAAATAATTATATTTTCTAAAAATGTACGATTTCAGCAAAAATCAGGATGTACCAAAAAGTGGGAACCAACTTTGTGAGTTCACGAGGTCTGAGGGTGAGAAAGAGAGGGATAGAGAATGAAACTGACTTGAAAAAACAAAAATTAGATAATTTTTTGACATGTTTGGACCTCTTTTTTTAGTGTTGCTGAGTTTTTCATAGAAACTCGCCGAGTTTTTGTGAAAAAATTGCCAAAAATTTGACGAGTTTTTATGGCGAGTAGAAGGCATTAAAACTTGCCTTGAAGAAATACTCGTGAGTTTTTAACTACTCGTCGAGTAGTCCAACTATGGCTTCTGCCATGTGGTGGTCTCAGACTCACCGAACACTGCTCTATCAACCACAATGCATAATGAGTTCATTTGGCCACTTAGTGATAACCATACTAGTAAGTCATTACCCACATCATCAGACACATCGACAGTCCGTACCTGCCACACAATTAGCCGTACTGCCACCTCTTTGCAACGTGGCAACTTCTCTTTGGGAGACATCAGTGTATAGAAAGTCCAATTGGTAGCATGTCATCTTGACATGTCATCAGCCGTACTGCCACACATGCATCCCAATCAGAAAATCCATAGAGACATCTTATTATCCGTACTAACACATGACACTTTCTGGTTCGTTCGTAAAATCTAATCATCTGTATAGTTAGCTATACGGACGCTATGTAGGTAGGGATGTGAAGTTCTTGTGATGGATAGACAACTGTCAAATTAAACATAGTAAAATATTGACGTCAGCATTGCATCAGCCCATTTTTGAAATTTTTTGACCCCCTCTGCATTGAGCTTTTTTGTTTTACAGGCCAACTTTGAAGGCCCATAACTTGCTCATTTTAGCTCCTTTTTTAGTGCAAGTTTTTTTGATATGGGATACTTTTATGTCCTCTTCATAGTGGTGGTAGTATTTTATTATTTTGGTCAATATATTTTTCACTATTTTTATTTTTTCACAACTGTACCTATCCAATCCTCAAATTTGCAACTTTAGAGGCTTTGTCAAGGATCATACGAGTTTAGGTGCCTTTTTTTTTGAAAGTGCATAATTTTTTGTCTACTTTCATGTGGTGCTATTATATTTTCACTATTTTGAGTAGAAATTGTACTTTTAGTATTTGTCCTTTTTTGGCCTATTTGGTACTTGTATTTTGCTTGGATCTTAGTTTAGATCTCTTGCAGTATTTGTTGGAGTCTCTTATAGCCTATTTGAGGCAGTTGTAAAGTTGAAATTAGAATTCCACTTTTCCTTTTTTTTTGCAAGTGGCCCATTGTACACACACTAAGTGTAAAGTGCCAAATCATCATTTTGGGGAGGGTGGTTCTTTGATTGAGTTAATTTGAGGGGGTGTCTTGTGTGATTGTGCCTCTCTTTTCTTTGTTCTCTTTGATTTTGTTGCTATGTGTTCACTTAAATTTCCACTTTTAACTCCACATAAATATCTTTTATGGAAAATTGATGTATGGATTAAGCTAATGGAAAAGAGATTAACTCACTATATTGATGGAACTATCACTGCACCAACTGATCCTAATGCTCACATGGAATGGCTCACTAAAAACATTATGGCTATTGACACATTGAGGAAGTATATATCAAAGGATCTTATCTTTCACATTGACAAGTGTAAAATAGTTAAGGATGCTTGGGATGTCTTGGGAAAATTATATGGCCAAAATGATGAGATTAGGGGCTATCAACTTGATAATTATCTCACCATGTTGGATCCAAAGAACTTTGATACAATCCAAGATTATTTTACGAAGGCAAAATGAGCAAAGAGCACAACTGAAGGATTGTGGCATTGATAAGAAGGATGCACAATTGGTCTACAATTTGTTGGGAAAGCTTCCATCAGTATATGCAACATTTGTTTCTAGCTTCCAAATCCATCACTTGACAATGGGTAGTTCATTCACTATGCCCACATTTGATGTATTCACATAAATGTTGATGCTAGAGAAATCTAAGTGATTAGCATGGGGATTCTCAAGTCTTCAAAGTCTATGGCTTTGGTGGTTAATCAAGAGAATTAAGGAAAAGATTCCAACAAGAAGCAAAAGCAGTTTAAGCCTAAGACACACCAAGATAAAGCACAATCTTCATCTCCACAACAATAGGATTCTACTTGCTCACCTAAGGAAAAATCATATAAGGAGAGGCTTCCTTGTTCATATTACAAGAAAAATGGTCATGATGAGCATCATTGCCTCCCTAAGAAGATTGATGAGTTGATCAACATCCTCAAGAAGAACAATATTGATTCGCCATCCACTTACAAGAAGGAGGATTCATATCCTTCCCCTTCCTTCCAGTCAAAAGGCAAGGGATAAGATCTTTGTGGTACTACAAGTCATGATTCAGGGAGATGACTTCTAGATTCAGGAGCTTCTTATATTATGGCATCTTCACAGTCTATTTTCTCTTAATTTGAGCCTTGTAGCATGCCATCGATTTTGATGGGCAATCATACATATATGAATGTGATTGTGAAAGGATCTATTACCATCAAGGATAACTCCTTCAATGATGTGTTGTGTGTACCTCATTTTAACAACAATCTTCTTTCCATCTATCTAATCACTCATGGTGCAACAAGGAAAACTATGGAGTTCACACCTGATTTAGTTATCATTAGAGAATTGGAGACTAGAGCTATTATTTCTATAGGGGTGGTGGATCATGCATCTCAGTTGTACTCCTTTTCCAATTTTGTTCCTATTGATGATGTTGATTCTTGATATGTTGATCATACTTTAATTCTTCATATGTTGATCACACTTCTTGTGATGATTAAAATATCACAAAAACTTTGGGAACTTGGGTGTTCTTTCATGTGGCCCCATTCTTGAGCCTTGCATTTCATCTCCTCCTATTGATATCACATCACCTATTTCACTTGATGATGCTGATATTGCAATAATTTTTGCTTCTTGTGATTTAGTGCAATAGGGTATAACTTGTCTTTCATCTTCAGTTCCTTGGGATGACTACATGACAAACATTTCAAGTTTGTTTGTGGAGTCCTACATTGTATATTTGGGAGATATCATTTATGACATTCAACTTATCTTTGATGAAGATGATCCTTATTTGATTGTTGTGAAGGAACACTCTGACCCTTTTGTTCATTCTCTACATGATTATTCTTTCGAGGTTGACATGATTGTGGATTCTTATGTTAAACATTTGGAGGAGGTCTCTTTATCCCTAGAGGAGACATGTGAGCCTTTAGATCATGTTCTACATTCATTTCCACTAGATCTTGGAGTTCCTTTTTCAGTAATGTGGATCAGTACACGTGATTTGGAGGGGGCAACTTTCAACATTGACATGGGGACACATGAGTAGTTTTCAAAGACTCCATTCATCTTGAGTTTTTTTCCTACATCTTTCCTTCATGATTGGGGAGACTTCATGGATTCACCTTTTGTTTTGTTTCTTCCTAAGGGGAGGAACGTTGTTTGATGATTATGGAGTAACTTTTCTTCATTCAGTTTCAAGCTTCTACCATTGGTGCAGATTCTACATTGAGGGGGGGCTACTTGGTCTCTCTTCTTCTCTCTCATGGGGGTTACTTTTTCCTCACACGGGGTTTTCCTTCTCATACTTCTTTAAGAATTATTTTGTATAGTTTTCATCTCCTTTTGGGGGCAGTTTTTTCCCATTGGGTTTTTTTCTCTTTCTCCTTTTGTGAGAGATTTCTTTGGTTTCTGTGTATTTGTATTTGTACATGGGTACCTAATATGGCCTCGTAGCCGAGACCCATCTTGCATTGTTAGCTTGAGTCTACATTCCTCTAAGTTGCACTTAAGGGGGGTTGTTGGTGTAAATTATGCCTCATAATTACACTTTACTTAAGTTGCCTTAGGGTAATGTATTTCATACTAGTTTGAATATAATACACTTAGGAAAGTGTGCACATAGGGATGATGCATGTAGCAAAAAATTACACCTTTTGTGGTCTTATCTTGTTGTTATATTCCACTTTCAATGGGTGATCCACCTCTTGAGGAATATTTAATTATTTATCCTACCCGCTCCTACCTACTCCTACCTACTCCTACTTGCCATCACCTACCCTTGTTTCTTGTTGAGCCACATGTCATGATTGTGTGCTCACATATCCATATGTCATTTTCTTTATAAGCAGGCTCATCTACATTGTATGTAATGATCCATTTGATCTTATTTTGCATCTTGATTAGAATACAATTTATTCTTCTCAATATTTTGTCTCTCTCTTGTGCCATTCATTGTGCTCTAGATCTTGGCTATATTTGAGAAATTCTTACACTTTTGAAATATTTGTATTGGAAATAGTTATTTTTTCTTTTTTGAACTTGTACATATTGATATGTTATTTTTTTGCAACTGTTATTCGACTTAGAAATTCAAAATGGTTTTGATATCTTTCATTTTTTGCACTTCTATTAGTCAAAATATTTGATATTATTTAGTTCTTCTAATCAATTTCTTGAGTTTGCGTAATGATGTTGTTGGTTGGGAGTTGATTTTTGGTTCATTGTTTTCCTACGTTGTAGTTGTGTTGACATTTTTTTGACCTTTTACTTTTTGTACATTTGATATTTTGATCTTCTATATTACTTCTATTATATTTTTTAAGTTATTGCAATGTTGTTTTGAATCTTAAAAGTGGTTCAAAATATCCACAAAGTGGATTCTCATCATGGAAGATGATAGAATATGATTCTATATGTGATGATGGACTGAAATACAAGTACTTTTTCCCTATTGACATTGACCAAAGACATACTTGTATGTTTAGCCACTTTGCCAGCCATTGTGTACAAAAGATATCTCCCCATAATTAAATTTCTTGGTGAGTTGTAGTTGGATTTGCAAATAATCACATTCTTTGCAAATATGTCTTAGGGACTTGTACTTTGTGTAATTCTTATACATCTTGAGGATCTATCTCATAGTTGCATGAGTTGATTACTTCTATTTCACCTTTTGCAAAGCAACTTAAGAAATTATCAATGGTTCTATTTCATAACTGGATTGATGTGTACCAATGACTAAGTAGAAATTCTAACTAATCAAATAAGTAATATCCAATATTTTACTTAAATGTCCTTATTCTATACATTCTTTCTTTTTTTGGTGCATTGTCAATATTGTTAGATCGAGGTTGTCTTGTAAAATTGCACTTCTCTACATCTATAATTTATATTTTTTGTTTGTCTAGTTGGTCTCCCGATCTCTTTGTTTGTTTGAAAAATACATATTTTTTGGGGTAGTTAATAGAAAATGGGATCTTTTAAATTCGATCTATATGGGGCTCATGATTGCAAATTTGCTCTATTTCTTACTTGTGAAATTTTGCCTTTTGCTCCTGATGTTTGCTTCTCCTACATCAAAAAATTGATATTATCACTATGATATCATTGCAAGAAAAACTATCTTCATAAAAGAAAGGAACGAAACAATAATTCCAAATTACAATAATATTTGAAAATTGATTTTTGCTAATGCAAATTACAAACTAGTAAGAATATGTAGTAAAAATGAGTCATTAATCATACCTTGTCCTGGGGTACTTGACAATTTGGAAGACTTGTTCCTTATGTGAACCTTTGTCTCTATTTGCAATTCATAGTTTTCTTTTCTATTCCTTGTAGAAGGGGAAACATTTTAGTATTCACAATTACTTAAATGAATCAGAAGAGAAAATGAAACATCCTACATATTTTAGTTAAACTCCTTCAAAGAAAAGCAATTGGTGAAGAGTGAAAAGTAAGTTTTGGTTACTAGTATATAAATAGTCATGATTTGTTTTCAACTTTTTAGAATATTGGAATATATTTTTTAAAATTTTTAATTTTTGAGCATCAAAGTTTTGCAACATGAGACATGAACAAAAGGATAAAAAAATTCAAATAAAACAAAAAAATATAGCATGGGTACAACTTGTATAGCTGCATTGACAACTATGACTATTTTGAATGGCAAAAATATGCAAATTCTAAAAGAACTTATAATTGTTATTTTGGATTAAAAAGGATAGCTCTAGGAATCCTACATTTGAATGGAACAATTGATTACTTAGTCTATATGGATGGATACAAAGTAAGGTTTGCTACCTATTAATAGTTTCATTTTTTCAATACCTAAAGACCTTGATTTCTTGACCTTAGTAGTGTGATGCTAAATGAGATGTTGAATCCTTAGTTTTGAAATTACTTTTGGTCTTGTCATGTTATTGGAAAAAGGGATTTGCTAAAGGAGTGTGTTTTAAATTTGAGTATTAATTGAACTTGAGAAGATTCATAAGGTGAAGTAATATATTGTAATCATGATATGTTCAAGGCCATAGAGGATTGGTATTCACATCCTTTAGTGACTTAACAATCATTCTATATCTTAGAGGTACTTTTATATCATGAATTGAACACTTTGATTTATTAATATGTTCAAATATTTGGTATGCTTATAATATGTCCATAGTTGATTTTGTCAAATCTTTGTTCATGTAATTTTTGTATTGTTAGTGACTATTTTTTAGAGATGAGTAAATACTATTGTCTTGTATGTTTGCGTGTACTAATTATAGTGATTGTATTGGAATTTGACTTCAGTTGTATATAATGTTGCAATCTAGAAGTTTTCATACATTGAAAATAAATTATTTGAGATCTTAACAATATCTAAATATATTTTTTTTGTTTACAATATGGAGAGTAAAGGTAGTCTATGTTCTATCAGATCTTATTACTTTGTTTAGTGAAAATTTGTTTTTCTGCTATACAATTTGATATCTTTAAAAGAAGTGGCTGCTAAATTGCACATATTCTTAAGTCAAATATTTTTATACACTTTGAAATCCGAAAATAATATTTTTTAATTTCTACTCTCTCCACTATGCAAGAGAATAAGATTGAATCCACAATCATGTAGAAGAAAAGAATATGGCCTCTCATGCAAATAGAAATATCTTAAAATTAAAGTTTAAGAAAACTCGGGATCCCAATAATTAATGTTGATGGCAAACAATATTCAAAAATCTTATGAAAAGGATCAAAGATTAGCAAGAAATATGGTTCAGAAGATAATGAGAAATGCAAAATGCATAACTCCTTATAAATAGAAATAGAGAATAAGTCATATATAATACTAGTGTGTTAGCTTTCTCAAGATAAAATTAAAAACTAGAAAGGACAAGAGACTCAACAATTCTAGCTCGCTGAAAGAGTACATTTATTAACATTTCAAAAGAGAATAGTCTCAACCCAAAGCCTACAAGTCATAAAACACACCAAAATAAGCTCTTCTGATCCTACAGCCTTAATAAATAGTGTCAAATTAAACTCTACAGGTAATAAAACACACACAACAGACAGGCAAAATAAGCTCTTATGATCCTATAATCTTTAAGTAAATAAGACATGTATCATACATGATATATTTCAGAAATACCCTTTTAATCTACTGTATATAGTAGATATACGGCAGATTTGTCATATCCATAAGTTTAAATGAGACTCGGGAACTCTTGCCCTTTCCCTTACACATAATGGAAACTATACTGGTCTAACCCTCAATATCTAATTTTTCAAAACTATAAGTAAAAGATTAGAGTTATTAATATTTCGTAAACTAATAAGATGTATGATGAAGATTCTAACTCTGATGCAAACAAAGCTTACAAGTAGAATCCAGAAAGTAAGCAACAATATTATTTAAAATTTTTGTGAAGTTTAATATATTAATCATTCATTAAAGAAATGTCTATTTACAGACCTTCTATATTAGGGTCCGTCACTCTCCACTTATAATGGCTTGGAGCGGGAGGAGGCCTATCTATAGCCCATATTGTAGAAGGTGGATGGACTATGGATTACTGATATTTGAACTCTTGGCTGACTATTTTTGACTTTCAGTTTGTACTAAAATCAACCATTTTATGTGCGGTGAATTGGTTCGATCTCATATATGTAATATAATATCAGCCACACTTCACAATCCGTCATCAGTCATTACGTCTCAATCAGCAATGGAAAGAATCCTAGATGAGATGATGTTGTGATGCAATATTTTTCATCCACCTCTTCAACTACTACCACAAATGATGCCACCTTTATATTATTATAATTATGTAGTTGAGATGAATATTATTATTATTATGTTAGAATGAGAACACTTCCTCTTTTCCTTTTGATTCTCGTGAATGTTACACCTTTGAATGTTGTGAGTCATGCCTAGTATTAGGATGAATAGCCTTTAGTGAGTGGGGTTGTTTTGCTTTCACATTCTACTAGATAATTGACAGCAATGTTAGAAAATGTTGATTAAGTTTTATATTTTTTATTTGGTAAGTCAATTATGGAAAATTGATTTCCATGACGACAACATACGATATTATTTGTGGACATAATGTCAACCAAGTGCAGTGACATGCATTTGGTGGACTAGATTCTAGACTGTGTGTTGTTGTCCTTATTGATATATGCCCTGACAACCTATATACCCCATTCGTGGTGATAAAGGTTTCTAAATCAACATGGATTACTCCTGGCCGACTATTTTTGGCTTTCAGTTTGTACTGAAACAAACCATTATATGTACAGTGAATTAATTCGATCTCATGCATGTTATATAATATCAGCCACACTCCACAATCTGTCCTCAGTCACTACGTCTCAATCAGCACTGGAAAGGATCCTATACGAGATGATTTGACGCAAATATTCTTCAACTACCGCCACAGCTAATGCCACCTTTATATTATTATAATTTTGAGGTTGAGACGAATATTACTATAATTATGTTAGAATGAAAACACTTCCTCTTTTCCCTTTGATTCTCGTAAATTTTACCACTTTTGAATATTTGTAGTCATGCCTAGTATTAGGATGAATAGCCTTTAGTGAGTGGAGTTGTTTTGCTTTCGCATTCTATTAGATAATTGACAGCAATGTATAACGCAGCGGGCCTCACAGTAATTTTGTAGGCGCTGTCCAAAATTTATTTATTCCCCTCTTACACTCCATTCCATTCAATTCTCTTTAATTGCTTTCTGTGTTTCTCCTGTCTACCATGGCTGCTCTTTTGTTGTTATCTTTAATGCTTTCCATATTTTTGATCTCTGCTTTTCCTCATTCTCTCAATAATCTCTCTCATCATCATCATCATCATCAACAACAATTGCTCCTGCAATTCAAAGCTGCCGTTTCTAAAACTGGCAGTTCTCTTTCACTGGTATATTTTCCCCATCCATAGGCAAACTGTCTTCCAATCTGAGTGACTTGACTTTAGGAGGCAACATGATAAGCGGAAGCATACCACAACAGATTGCCAATCTGACAACTTTAACTTTCTTAGATCTAGGAAATAATATTTTCAGCGGCAATATTCCATCTGAAATTAAAAGATTACATAAGTTGGAAAGATTGTGTTTGGGTGGGAACAAATTAGAAGGAAGCATTCCAAGTGAGCTAGGTCAAATGCAACATCTTGGACTCTTGAATCTTAGTCACAACAAGTTATCTGGAAAAATACCAGATTCTCTTTGTAGCTCCCAGCAGTTAAGATGCCTTTTACTTCATCACAACAAGTTATCAGGGAATATCCCTGTTAGTTTGGAGGGATGCCAGAAGTTGGAGCTCCTTGACTTATCTCATAATAAACTGGGCGAAGGATACCCCGTAAAGTCATTGCCAGCCTCAAAGACCTGGCATTCTACCTCAATCTTTCATGGAATTATCTGGAAGGGTCGTTGCCACAGGAGATAAGTAAAATTGTAATGGCTCAAGCCATAGAAATATCTGGAAATCGACTTAGTGGGGTCATTCCAAATTCTCTAGGAGACTGCACAGCATTAGAGCACCTAAATCTGTTCCACAATGCCTTTGAAGGTGAAATACCAGATTCACTCTCCAAATTAAAAAATCTAGAAGAAATGGATCTTTCTTTGAATAATTTGTCGGGGCAGATTCCAGAAGCATGGTTGTTTCCAAATCGAACTGTTGTAACATTGTTTATGGGGAACCCTGGTCTATGTGGTCAGAAAAACTATTCACTGCCTTCATGCCCAAATCAGACCCAAGAAAAACATTCCCTACTCAAAAAGATAGTTTTATCAGTTGTTGGAAGCATTGCACTTGTATTATGCTGCTTCATTATAGGAATTCTATGGAAACATAAAATTTCAAGGCAAGTAGTCCATCGCTCAAGCTTTATTTTTAGAAGGCTCAACTATCAAAAATTTTCTTATCAAGATCTTGTCATTGCAGCATCGGGATTTGATGAGTCAAGCTTGCTTGGAATGGGCAACTTTGTTGGAAGTGGATTCACTCTGAGAGGGGGTGAATCAGAGTGAGTGAAATGCAGACCCAATTTTAACAAGAAAACGAACTCACTGAGCAATTTTGATACAATTTGAAGATAATGAATGTGAAAAACCAATTTTACTGATTAAGACAACAGACTTTGAAACAGCATATCAAGTTGATTATCAACTATTCATTTTGAATAACCCTTGTCATGCTTATAACTATAACTGATTAACCCTTGTCATGCTTATAACTATAACTGATTTTTGAAATAAAAACTTGAACTGTTTTGAGTAAAGTAGAGAATATGCAAGACATGAATAGTAAATTGCATACCATAAACAAAACTAAGAAATGAGAGCATTAACTTTACTAAAACAAAATGATACAAATATAAACCCATAACACAATAGATTTCATGAGTGGAAAACCCTCTTGGGGTAGAAAAACCACCCGACAATGAATTTCCTTTATTAACTCAATGAGCACCAACTCAATACATAGTGTTTAAAAGACTTCAAAGAGCACCCACCCCTATATTTCTCAACATCTCTTTAGCATCTCAAGTTACAAGTACTGCCAAACTTATATCTACACTATATTAGTGCATCTACAAATTTACCAGTATTTGAACAAGATTTCAAAATAACAATGATATGCAATAATCTCAGTTTCAAGATACTGTTATCACAGTACAATACATCTTTCCAATTCACTGTTTTGATAAAGACTGAAAATGCAATATATAGTATCTTATTTTCAACTTATGCCCCATAAAAATTTATACACTCTGTTATCCAGAGATCACCATGTTTTTATTCATAGTGAATTACACCTCTCTGTCAACATCTATATCTTTCAGAACTATTATTCCTCTTATTTTTTTTTCATACCTCTTTCAGATTACCATTACATTATATAAGCAAACGAAACCCTTGAAAACTCAAAATTTCCAACCCTTGGTTAGGGTTTTTATAACTGACTGAAAGTGGTTGCAGAATATAATAAACCATGTATTAAAACAACTACACCCTGCAACTAATCCAAAAACAATTTTTAACTTTGCAAACTTTGTTGAAGAAAACCGAAAACAAAAACATCTTTCTTCATTTACCATTTAAAAAAAATGAAACTTCTTTTTCGACCGATTTTACGTCAGAAATAAAATGGAATGATGGTACGTGATAATCCCTGAAAATTTGTAACTAACTCCACTGAAATCGACAATCAAGACCACCACAATAATCGTCTGGCCCTAAGGAATAACATAACAAAAACCCACGACCAGATTCTGACCACAATGAGCTCTGTAATTGCAAGGATGAATCCCATGGTGACAACCCATTAGGGTTTGTAATAAACCAACAAATAAACCTTACTTCTTGCTTTACACAAATACCAAAACTCTTTGCAATATTGAAATGAGTTTTTGATTCCGTAGATAAAATGTCATTGAAATGCCAAACCACATCAAACAAACTCCAGCTCATGTCCAAGACAAAAGGACCCACTCCTCAAGTTGCCGACAACACTATACAAAGTGCTTTTTTATTTAACTCACATGACAATAGTGCAGACTTAAGCATTTTAATAATTAATGACTTTAACCATGGCAAGCTGCATTTAACAAATGCCCATGACGTCACCCTTTTTGTCATCAAGGACAATCAAGGGACAACAAACTCCCCGTTTGTCCTTGATGGAAAAAATCATGCCATCATTAACTTTGAAATGCACATGAAATATCACTATCAATAAACATGCAAACCAAATAGTATAAAATGCCAACCTGTCACCTGTCATATGTAAATACAAGAATACCATTTTGTCAAAACAATCAAGAATACTGTCAAACATGAAACCACTGTACCAAAAATGAAAGTACTGCCAGATGCCAATACTGTCAAACATGAAACCCCTGTCCATGAAATGCCTACTAGAAATGAAAGTACTGCCAGATGCCAATACTGTCAAACATGAAATCCATGAAATGCCAATATATCATCTCATGAATGCCAAATGTCAAAAATGCCAACTGATGCCAAATGCCACTACACCGATCTGTCATGCCAAATGCCAAAATACTCAAATGTCAATGATGCTTATGCCAAATGATGCCAATATACTCAAATATACCAAATGATGCCAATACAAGCCAAACTATCCATAATGCTTTCTCCCCCTTTTTGACTCAAGGAAAAAGGACAAAAGTAACAGAATACTACTTGTGGAGAGTAAAGCTCTCCCTGATTGAAATCAGGAGTTTAAGAAAGAGTAGATTGAGAGATAACTCCCAACTTATCCCAAAAATGTTCAAATGCTTCCTTAGATAGTGCTTTTGTGAAAATGCCAACAACTTGTGCCTGAGAAGCACATACAAGATCTGAAATTTATTAGCTAACACATGTTCTCGCAGAAAGTGTAATTTGATAGAAACATGTTTAGTGCAAAAATGCAAAATAGGGTTTTTAAAGAGATTGATGGCACTAGTGTTATCACAGAAAATGGAAATGAGTTTATCAATTGAAATACCCGTATCAGTAAGTTGATAAGACATCCAGATTAGATGAGTACAACAAGCTGTTGCTGCAATATATTCAGACTTTGCAGTTGATAAAGTGACACAATCTTGCTTTTTACTGTGCGAGGCAACAAGACAATCACCTAGAAAGAATGCTGGACCATTGGTGCTCTTTCTGTCATCCATACAACCAGCCTAGTCAGCATTAGTAAAACTGACAAGTGAAAAATTGTTTTGCCAAGGATACCACAAACCATAGTCTAATGTACCTTGAATGTACTTAAATATTCTTTTCACAACAGTCAAGTGGGATTGTTTAGGTACATACTAGAAGCATGAAACCAGACATATTGCATACATTAAATCAGGTCTAGATGCAGTTAAATAAAGTAAATTGCCTATCATTGATCTATATTCTGATTGATTTACCTTAGGAGAATCATCAGACTTAGTCAATTTGCAGCCAGTCTCCATTAGAGTGCTAACTGATTTGCAATTTGTCATGTTAAACTTCTTAAGCATTTCTTTTGCATATTTAGTTTGTGACAAAAATATGGCTCCTTGAAGTTGCATTATTTGAAGACCAAGGAAAAAGGTTAATGCACCCAACATGGACATTTCAAATTCAGATTCCATGAGTTTTAAAAACTCTTTAGACAAAGAATCATTATTGCTACCAAAAATAATATCATCCACATATACTTCAACAACTAAAATATCATTACCTTCAACCCTGACATACAAGTTACTATCAACTCCACCTCTAATGAATCCATTTTCTGTAAGATGGGCATCCAATCTGGAGTACCAAGCTCTTGGAGCTTGTTTAAGGCCATAAAGAGCCTTTCTAAACCTGTACACATAATTAGATTTATCTTTAGAGACAAATCCCTCTGGTTGTTCCATATACACCTCCTCATCAAGATACCATTTAGGAATGTTGTTTTAACATCCATTTGATAGACATTAAAGTTTTTATTACAAGAATATGCAAGAAATATTTGTATTGACTGTAGCTTGGCAATAGATGAAAATGTTTCACCAAAATCAATACCTTCTTGCTGGGCATAACCTTTATAAACAAAGCATGCCTTATTCCTATCAACTTTACCAGATTCATCAAGTTTATTTATGAAAATCCATTTTCCCCCTATAACATTTTTATCATCTGGTCTAGACACTAGTTCCCAGGTTTTATTCTTTTCTATTTCATTGATTTCATCTCTCATTGCATTTAACCAACAATCATCAATCAATACATCAGAAACGGATTTAGGTTTGAAACCAGTTACCAAAAAACAATGCTCAGCCATTTAAGCTTGTTCATCAGTTTTGGCTCTTCTCCTAGTCATGATTCCTACATTTATGTCACCAATAATCTAATTTTGAGGATGTCTTTTAGTAATGATTCTGGAAGGTGTAGGTAGAGAAATTTCTATTTTAGAACTAGATGCATCTATAAGACTAGATGCAATCTCTACATTTTTTATTTCTGCTTCAACAAATTTAGGAGCTTGATCAAGTCTAATTGGTGTATCCTCCTCAACATCCTGAACATCATCATTAAGAAGCATTTGCTCATCAAATCTTACATTAACCATCTCAACAATTTTATTTAGCCTATTATTGAAACACTTATAAGCTTTGCTATTAGTTGAGTATCCAAGAAAGATACCCTCATTAGTTTTAGTATCAAAGCTTCCTAGGTTTTCATCATCTCTTTTAATGTAACACTTGCATCCAAAAATCTTAAAGTATTTAATAGAAGCAGTTTTTCCATACCAGAGTTCATACGGAGTAAAGGTAGATTTTACCCTGATTTGTACTCGATTCAGAATATAAACTGTTGTATGAACAACTTCTTTCCAGTATCTGTCTGGTAAATTTTTTTCATTGAGAATTGTGCAAGCCATTTCTTTGACTGTTCTATTTTTTTCTCAACCACTCCATTTTGTTGGGGTGTTCGGGCAACGACATATTGTCTTTCACAATAATCTATGAATTCTTGTGATGTAAACTCACCACCCTTATCTAACCTTAAGCATTTTAATTTCAGATTAGACTCACGTTCAACCATTTTTTTGAAGATCTTAGATCTATCAAATGCTTCAGTTTTTTGTTTAAGAAAAGTGACCCATACCATTCTGGTATAGTCATCAACAAAGAGAATAAAGTATTTTTCACCATTTATTGATTGTGTCCTTGTGGGACCATACAAATCTGTATGAACAATCTATAATGGTCTTTTGGAAGAGTGTTCTTTAGATTTGAAAGACACTTTTCTTTGTTTACCTTTCAAACATTCTTTACAAATTGAGTTTAAAGGCTTACTTAAGATAGGCAAACCTCTAACATTTTGATTCTTGCTGATTCAAACTAGATTATTAAAGTCTACATGTCCCAACCACTTGTGCCATATCCAATTTTCTTCTACTTGACCCAAAAGGCACATGCCTTCATTGGTTTCATAATTTGAGGAATCAAGCAAGTTGTAAACATTACCAATAGTTCTCAGACCAGCAACATTAATTGTACCACACTTATGTTTGATAGTACAATCCTGAGAACTAAAAGATACAATATAACCACTATCACAAATTTGACTGACACTCAACAAATTATGTTTTAATCCTTCAACAAAGTACACATCATGGATTGGAGTATCATCATTCAGAAGTAAAGTACTTTTACCTCTGACAAAAGCTCCTGAATTATCTCCAAATCGTACAAAACCTCCATCAAAGTCTTGTAAATGAAGAAATTTATTCCTATCTCCTATCATATGGTGTGAACATCCACTGTCTAACACCCACATTAATTTCTTATTTGATAGAAATGCAGTTTGCACAATCATTGATTGTTCAGAGCTAGGTACAAACTTTTGTTTTCACATCTTATCAGTGTTTGCCTTTGACTTGCACTGAGTAGAGGTATGTCCAAATGTGTCACATTTAATACATTTCACAGTGTTTGGGAAGCCGTAGGCTTGATTGTGTCTAAACATAGGAGTTCTATGCTGCAAAAATATGCAAGTGTTTACTTAATGGCCAAACTTATTGCAATAGAAGCAATATCCATTAAAGAACCCGAACCTAAAAGGTGTCATCCTGTTGTAAGCATGAAATTGCTTTCTATTTTCAGGCTTAGTAATATGTTTTGATGAGTCGGCCTTATCAAAACCTACACCCGTCATATTTTTGTGCCCCTTTTTCTTGTTCAAGATATCATTCAAATGCATGGTACTTTCATATTTTTCAATCTCTTTTTGCAGTTTATTGTTTGTTGTGCTAAGGTTTCAATTTTTTTTCTCTTTCTTCAAGAAGATATTTCAAGTTTGTAGTTGCCAAGTTTGAGTCTTTCAACTCAACTAGTAAGATCTAATTTGAACTTTCATGAGAAGCTAAAAGCTTCTTTAATCTCTTGATTTCTTTGAGAGCACAAAGTAACTCTCCTTCAAGATCAACTTCACTTTGATCCAAGTCATTAGGTTTATTTTCTATTTTGTTAACTATTTCTTTCTCTGATGAGGTTTCTAACTCTTCCATAAACAAGGTTTCATCACCTTCACAAGGAGAGTCATCTGATTCAGCTTCCGAGTCTTCTTTAGTAAAGAGACTCTTCTTTTTCTTAAAGGAATGAAACTTCTTTTTTGGATTCCACATCTTCTTTTTGTATAACTTTTTTGGTTTTTCTTCATCAGTGTTTTGGTCACTCAAAAGGCATTGAGAAGAAAAGTGCCCAATTTTGCCACAATTGAAGCACTTGAAAGGCAATTTTCCCTTGTACTTCTTTTTCAACTTTCTAACAAGTAAGGCTTCTATAGTATCTGAAAGTTCATATTCACTATCAGGTTCTCCCCTTTTTCTTCTTCTTTGAAAGCAGTCTCTTTTGAAGTAGATGGATTACTACCTATCCTCATTTCATAGGAGAGTCACCTTCACAAGTAGATGGATTCCATAAACAAGGTTTCATCACCTTCACAAGGAGAGTCATCTGATTCAGCTTCCGAGTCTTCTTTAGTAAAGAGACTCTTCTTTTTCTTAAAGGAATGAAACTTCTTTTTTGGATTCCACATCTTCTTTTTGTATAACTTTTTTGGTTTTTCTTCATCAGTGTTTTGGTCACTCAAAGGGCATTGAGAAGAAAAGTGCCCAATTTTGCCACAATTGAAGCACTTGAAAGGCAATTTTCCCTTGTACTTCTTTTTCAACTTTCTAACAAGTAAGTCTTCTATAGTATCTGAAAGTTCATATTCACTATCAGGTTCTCCCCTTTTTCTTCTTCTTTGAAAGCAGTCTCTTTTGAAGTAGATGGATTACTACCTATCCTCATTTCATAGGCTGTGAGTGTGCTTTGTAAGTTATCAAGAGTCATTGTGGAGAAACTCTTCTTTTCTTCTAAGGTTGAAACCTTAGTTTCAAATTTAGGTAATAAGGTTCAAATGACCTTCCTAACAACATCTTTTTCATCAATAGTTTCACCAAGACCTCTTCTAGATTTTCAACTTCATCTATTCTGAGAAAATAACTTGCAATGGTCTCATCTTCTTTCATTCTCAAAGACTCAAATTGATTTTTGAGTGTGAGAATCTTAGATTATTTGACCTTAGCATCCCCTTGATAAATAGTTTCAAGTTTGTTCCATATCTCACGAGTAGAAGCACAATGCATGACTTTTACAAAAACATCCTTGGCGAGACCACACAAGATAGCATGCTTACCTCTATCATTTAACTCATATTGAGTCTTAGCATCAGGATCAATAGGTATAGTATAAGGAACAACATATTTTGTGGTTACGATATTCCATATATTAAGATCAACTGAAACCAAATAAGTTTCCGTTCTGATTTTCCAGAATACATAATTTGAGCCATCAAAGAGAGGAGCTCTGGAAAGTGAAGCTCCTTCTTGTGATTGGGCCATATGGACTTCCAAAGACCAGGATCAATCCTAAGGAAAGACCTATATGAAGGGACCCTATGCTCTGATACCACTTGTTGGAAGTGGATTCACTCTGAGAGGGGGGGGGGGGGGTGAATCAGAGTGAGTGAAATGCAGACCCAATTTTAACAAGAAAACTCACTGAGAAACTTTGATACAATTTGAAGATAATGAATGTGAAAAACCAATCCTAGTGATTAAGACATCAGACTTTGAAAAAGAATATGTAGTTGATTATCCACTATTCATTTTGAATAACCCTTGTCATGCTTATAACTATAATTGATTTTTGCAAAATAAAAACTTGAAGTATTTTGAGTAAAGCAGAGAATATGCAAGACATGAATAGTAAATTGAAAAACCATAAACAAAACTAAGATATCATATCATTAAATTTACTAAAACAAAATTGTACAAATATAAACCCATAACACAATAGACTTCATAACTGGAAAACCCTCTTGGGGTAGAAAAACCACTTGGAAATGAATTTCCTTTATTAACTCAATGAGCACCAACTCAATACATAGTGTTTAAAAGACTTCAAGGAGCACCCACCCCTATATTTCTCAACATCTCTTTAGCATCTCAAGTTACAAGTACTGCCAAACTTATATCTACACTATATTAGTGCATCTACAAATTTACCAGTATTTGAACAAGATTTCAAAAATACAATGATATGCAATAATCTCAGTTTCAAGATACTGTTATCATAGTACAATACATCTTTCCAATTCACTGTTTTGATAAAGACTGAAAATGCAATAAATACTGCCTTATTTTCAACTTATGCCCCATAAATATTTATACACTCTGTTATCTAGAGATCATTTTTTTTTAATTCATAGTGAATTACACCTCTCTGTCAACTTCTATATCTTTCAAAACTATTTTTCCTCTTATTTTTTTTTCACACCTCTTTCAGATTACCATTACATTATATAAACAAACAAAACCCTTGAAAACTCAAAATTTCCAACCCTCGGTTAGGGTTTTTATAACTGACTGAAAGTGGTTGCAGAATATAATAAAACATGTATTAAAACAACTACACCTTGCAACTAATCCAAACACAATTTTTAACTTTCCAAACTCTGTTGAAGAAAACTGAAAACAAAAACATATTTCTTCATTTACCATTTTAAAAAAAATGAAACTTCATTTTCAACTGATTTTACCTCAGAAATAAAATGGAACGATGGTACCTGATAATCCCTGAAAATCTATAACTAACTCCATTGAAATAGACAACCAGGACCACCACAATAATTGTCTGGCCCTGAGGAATAACATAACAAAAACCCATGACCTGATTCTGACCACAACGAGCCTTGTAACTGCAAGGATGAATCTCATGGCGGCAACCCGTTAGGGTTTGCAATAAACCAACAAATAAACCTTACTTCTTGCTTTACACAAATACCAAAACTCTTTGCACTATTGAAATGAGTTTTTGATTCCATAGATAAAATGCCATTGAAATGCTAAGCCACGTTAAACAAACTCCAACTCATGTCCAAGACAAAAGGACCCACTCCTCAAGTTGCTGACAACACTATACAAAGTGCTTTTTTATTTAACTCACATGACAATAGTACATACTTAAGCATTTTAATAATTAATGACTTTAACCATGGCAAGTTGCATTTAACAAATGCCCATGATGTCACCCTTTTTGTCTTCAAGGACAATCAAGGGACAACAAACTTTGGACTGTCTACAAAGGCATCTTGATGGACGGTAAGGTAATTGCCATCAAAACTCTTAATTTGCAAAATGAAGAAGCTCTTAAGAGTTTTAAGAGAGAGTGCAAATTGTTAGGGAGGATTCGACACCACAACCTCATCAGAATCATAAGCGCATTTTTCTACCCCGACTTGAAAGGTTTGGTTCTTGAATTTGCATGTAATGGGAGCTTGGAAAAACATTTGCACCCTAATTGGGATGATAAAGGCTTTTGTAAATTGGGATTGAGTGAGTGTTTGAGCATTTCTATAGATGTAGCCTATGGCATAGAATATATACATCATGATTATCCTCTATAAATTATGCACTGTGATTTAAAACCTAGCAATGTGCTCTTGGATGCCAACATGTACAACATTTCTGTTTTTGACAGTCATTTCTAGGGGTTCCACAGCTCAAAAAACATCCTCTTTCGCTGCATCTTTTTACTTAAATCGTTTCTTATTATATAAATTTCTTTTACTTTTTGATTTTTAATAAGATATCACTTCTCTTTCGATATATAAAATATCATTTTGTTTTGGATTATATAAATTAATATAAAATTTAAGTTGATCATAATTTAATTTAATTTGAATGTATTATTAATAAATGTTTTATATATTTATTTGAAAAGCATTTTAATTAAACATTAATTGGTTTCATATATTGATAAAATAGTATTATTTTTATAATATCAATAATAAATAAAGTTAATATAATTATTTATATAAAAAAGTTAAGTTATATATTAAAAAAAATAAGAAATATTCTTGTTTTTTATGTACTTTTTTTCTAGTTCTACTTCTCATTTCATTTCTTGTTTTTTGGTAATATAGGCATAATCCCATACAATCTTTAATTAAACATTTGGAATCTAACAAAATATGTATTACATTACACTAGTTGTATCAAAGTGTTGTAGCTACTATGAGGCTGTACAACCTTTCTTAAATATTAATCTTTGGATCTTCTATAACAATATTGAAGAGTTGTCCCAATTCGATGTAATAGAATTATTCACATCACTTTGAGAAATACTTGATAAAGAGGATAATTTCAAATTATCAATGTGGTTAGTAATAAATTTATTTACACAAGAGATGAAAATAATAGGAAATATGTTATAAATATTTGATAATGTGTAAGTGGATGAAAATGGGGGGTAAACAATTACTATTTATTATTTGAAATTAGTAAAAATTAAACTTGAATACATAAATCAAGATTTTCACAATTCAAATTTAACAAATATCATTTGAATAAGAATTATAGTATTATGAGTCTAGTTTCTAAATGACTAAAGAGTTTTAAAATGGTTAAAGATCAAGAGGGATAATCATTGAGTGCACATAGAAATTTTCCTATTTTTATCATTAAAATATAAATAGTGGACCTAACATGCATTGCCCTACTTTTTTGTTGTGTTAAGTATTTTTAAAAATAATTTGATGAAAAGGCAGGTTAGAGTTGGAAAGGGCCTAGACCCATTACATGCCAGCCATCAAGGAAAGAGAGACGAATCTAACAAGTCCAAGGATTAGAAAAAAACAAACTAAGAACCCATAATAGATGTAGTAGAGAAAAAAAAAAAACTAGCAAAGAGCTAATTTCAGTTAAGAGGTTTCATGCCCTTAGTGGCTTGACATTATTTTTGTAATATCTCTAGACAATCTTTGAAAGACACCTCCCTTAACTGGGCACATGAATTAGCAATGGTATTATCTTGACTAGGAGAGTAGGGATTCTCTAGCTATTATTTTGGTTTTTTGTGTACCTATAATGGGAGGTCACTATGGGCTAAGAAGATTGCATCCCTTCTCATCCACTTCTCATTTCTTCTTGATAATTCCTATTGCAACACTTGAATGGAAATAGTCATTTTTCTGATTGAGTGCCTACAGTAATCAATCATTTATTGAATTTTGCTGACAAGGGACCTTTAATTATACTTCAATTTGGACACGTCCTCTTCAAGATGAGTTTTTTTGAATGCTCCCATGCCCTTCTTAATGTCTTCCACATCCTTTTCAATCAACCTCCAATTGTTAGAAGTGTCCACCATTTTTTTCATGAGCTCACAAATACCCTCCTAGAGGGATTCCTTCAACCAATATTGAACCAAGTCTTAAATCCCATTTTCTCCAAGGTTTGAATTTTCTATTTTTTCATGTACTTTTGAGAATTGCAATCTAGAGATTTCCATGTGAGTTTTGAAATCTCTACAAAACATAATTCTTTCTTGGAGTTTGATGCATAGGAGGTATTATGATTGAGTTGGCTTGAAAACTAGAACCACTTCCTACTTAGGGGATGATTTTTAGGAGGGGAATGGGGTGGGGCATATAAGTGGGGTTTAGGATAGGGAGAGTTATACTTGGAGGATGCGTTAGTCTCAAAACTAGATGAGAAATCAGAATTAGGGTTAGTATTTAGAAAAAAGGAAATTTATGGTTGGTCTAGGAACCTTATCTTTTTTCTTTAGAAGACTTAGGAGAGATATCCACCAAGTTATTTTGAGCATTGAGGGTGGAATTAGGTTTGTAAAGAGAGAAATGTGGGTCGATTTTGGAGGTAGTGTCCAAAATGGCCATAGATGAAGCCTTACTCATGGTTGGCAAATTGGGGCTAACATACTACACTTAAATTGAAGGATTAATAATTATGGGCCAAGGATTTATTACGGACTTGAGACCAAGTTATATTAAAGGAGGTGAATAATAAAACCTTGGCGGAG
The DNA here is from genome assembly GCF_030272615.1 of Cryptomeria japonica. Taxonomy (NCBI): domain Eukaryota; kingdom Viridiplantae; phylum Streptophyta; class Pinopsida; order Cupressales; family Cupressaceae; genus Cryptomeria; species Cryptomeria japonica. The sequence continues at coordinate 840,264,635 of NC_081409.1, read as the reverse complement.
GAGAGTTTACCAGAAAATTATTTTTGGACTAACCCTCTAAGGAAGAGAAAATATAAAAGGCAAAAATTATCTTGATATGGTGTCTAAATTGGTTGAGAATTGGAAATAAAAAAGCCATGAAATATTTTATAGTATCCTTCTAGCGTTACATACCTCATGAGAACTTTATCGACCTTGTCCTTGACACCAAGATGATCTTCCTAGCTAAAAATATTTTGGGGATGGTTAACCTATTCCCTGGACTTTAGAAATTTTCTCATCGTGTCCCTCTAGTCATCTTTAGGTTTTTTCACCATATGAATTCCATCATTATAGATGATCATTAAACTATCTATGGTATTTTCTAAGACCTAGAATAAAATGCCTCCAACCATCAACATACCCTCCTTCCAAGAGATAGAAAATTGTAACAACATGGATTGATGAAAACCTTGCATAGCCTTAATGTACAAGGCAAGATTGTCATCAACTAGAATATCCAGAAGTTCTTTGTCATTTTTGAGATTATCATATTCCTTTTTTTTAATTTGTATGTTGGTGGTGGCTTCATTCCTTTCATATTTATTTTTCTTCAAACATATGTCTTAAAAATAATATGATTAACAAAACCTAATTTTTGAAACCCTTTTAGAAATTGTACTAGGTTTTGAAACCTAGGTCACTTTTCACTCATTCAATTCAACCTTTATCTTTATAAATTTGTCGAGGAAGAGAAAAGTTTTCAAGATCATGTCAGGTATGTACATAGGTTTTGAAACCTTCTTAATCTTCCACTTGTTAGTCCTTAAAGACTTTGCTTATTGTTTTGTATTTGACTTGATTTTGGTAACCATTTAAAAAACCTAACTCACTTTAGAAACCAAGTGTTTTCTCTTCAACTAACTTTTGAGTCTTTTGACTACATGTGTGGGGACAAATATATAGTAATAAGGAAAATATGGTAAGTACATCAATTTCAACACTTTTAAAAACAAAGTGTTTTTGAAAACCTATGCCAACCTCAAGAAGGTTACGAGTTATGGTTCGATACCCAAAAGTTGGGGCACATGAACTTGCCAAAGACAATCAAATTTTGAAGTGGTTTTGAAAACTAGTTCTTTCACTGATAGGTTTCAAATGAAGGTTTGAAACCTAATTATACTTGGGAATTTCTACATTGATCAAGATCCAAATAAATTTTATCCATGTAAGAATTGGATATGAGATAGCCACCCAAGATCTAGAGGCCTATTGAATAACACAATAATATGAGAGAATAATATAGATAAGAAAAAAATGTATTCTCATCATTGATACATTAAGCTAGACCAAAATACATAGGATACCCCCTTGGTTATATATCCAAAGTAAGTGAATGAGATAATGACAAGTGTCATTGTCTCATGACATGATAAGTAGAGTGAAAAAATGTCATCCCACCTAAAGTGGAGAAGTGGTCACATGATAACACCACTAAAGGTGGATCACCCATTAAGGGTGAAAAAAGTGAAACCATGAAAGGTGGATATGATAATGTGATAAAGTGATATGTCCACCTAAAGTGGAGATTATATAACTACTCCTATGCAATTACCTAAGTAAGCTTAAACAAAGAGTAATTAGGACTTAGAAAAGAATAAACCAATGTAAAACACCTTAATTACACCAATGCCCCCCCCTTAAGTACAACATAGGGGAATGTAAACTCAAGCTAACAATGCAAGATGGGTCCCAAAAAATATGTCATGATAGTAACCCATGTACAAATGTAATACAATATCTCACAAATGGAGAAAGTAAGAAAACTTAGTAGGAAAGAACTCCCCTCGAAAAGAGAGAAGAAAAAACACAATGCTCTCAAAGAAAAATGAGAAGGAAAAAATCCCATGTGAGGAAAAAGTCCCCCCCCCACCCTTCATAAGAGAGAAGTAGAGAGACCAAGTATCCCCCCCTCAATGTATAATTTTAATCAATGGTCGATGCTCCAAGGTAGATGTACTTGAGTTGCTCCATAAGAGTCGAACAATGTTCGTCCCCCTAGAAAGAAACAAAACCAAAAGTGTGTATGAAGTCTCCCCAATCCTGAAAGGAAGATGTAGGAAGAAAACTCAAGATGTATGGAGTCTTTAAAAGTTTCTCAAGTGCCCCCATGCTGATGTTGAAATTTGTTGGACCTCTAAATTAGGTGTATTAGGCCAAACTACTGAAAAAAACATTCTAGGATCTAGTAAGGATGAATGTAGAACATGATCCAAAGACTCAAGTGTCTACTCTAAAGATAAAGAGAAATCCTCTAAATGTTGTACATAAGTATCCACAATCACATCAAGCTCAAAAGAGTGATCATGTAGAGAATGAACAAGAGGGTCAGAGTGCTCCCTCACAACAACTAAAGAAGGATCATCTCCATTAAAAAGATGAATATCATCAATGATTTCTCTTAAATTTGTAATATAGGAATCTACAAATGGAGCTACAATGTCTATAAAGTAATCATCCCAAGGAACTATATCTAGAAGAGAATGTAAATCCTACTACAATGAATTACAAGAAGCCAAAACTGTAGCAACACAAGCATCATCAGGAGCAATAGCATATGTGATATCAATAGGAGGAGGTAAAATGAATGGCTCAAGAACTATATCGTATGTGAGAACACCCAATTTCAAGTAACGAAAGTTCTCCTCAATATCAAAATCCACACTAGAAGTGTGATCATTATAAGAAAAATAAGTCATCAATAGAGACAAAGTCTGAAAAGGATTACATATGAGATGCATGATCCACCACCCCATTAGCAATGATAGCTCTAGTTTCCAAGTCTCTATTGATAAATAAATCTGTAGTGAGCTCCATAATCTTCATTGTTGCACCATGAGTGATTTGATAGATGGAAAGAAGATTGTTTTTCAATTGAGGGACACACAACACATCATTGAAGGTACCATCCACAATATAAATTAATTCCTTTCCAATTAAATTCATATATGTATGGTGTCCCATGAAAATTGGTGGCATATTACAAGTCTCAAATGAAGAGAACATAAATTGTGAAGATGCCGTATGATGTGAAGCTCTTAAATCTACAAGCCATCTCCCTGAATCATGAATTGTAGTAGCACATTTCCTTTTCCTTTGCCTTTTGACTATGAAGAAGTGAAAGGAGATGAATCCTTATTCTTATAAGTAGATGGAAAATTGATGTTGTTCTTCTTGATAATGATTGTCAACTCATCAATTAGCTTAATGTGGCAATGATTCTCATCATGACCAACTTTATTGCAATATGGACAAGTTGGCTTCTCCTTCTTCTTGAAAGAAGATGAATAATTGCCTTGTTGTGGAGACGATGATTGTGATCTATGTTTTCATTTATTTGTCTTATATTGCTTTTTGTTTTTGTCTTTTCCTTGATTCCTTTGATTCCCTTCATTAGCCATCAAATATTTTGAATTGAAAGTCTAGAGAATCCCCATGTTGATCAAATTGGATGCTGAAGCATGAAAATTTATGTGAATGCACCAAACGATGGTGTAGTGAATGAACCACCCACTATCAATCGATGGGTTTTGAAACTAGAGAAAAAGGCCGCATAGTCTAATGAAAGCTTGTCCAAATAATTTTACACCAAATGTGCATCCTTCTTGTTAATGCCACAATCCTTGAGTTTATCTCTTAGCTCATTTTATTTAGTTACATAGTCTTAGATTTTATATCAAAACTATTAGAATCCAAATTTGTGAGATCATTGTCAAGCCTGTAGCCCCTAATCTCATCTATATATCTATACAAGTGACCAATCTTTTTCCAAGAATCTTTAACTATCTTACACTTATCAATGTGAAAGATAAGATCATCTAATATAAAATTCCTCAAAGTTCCAAAAGTCATAGTATTTTTGATGAGAAATTCCATTTGAGCGTTTGGATTCGCCTTAGGATTTTATGGTGCTTTAATTGTTCCATCAATGTAACAAGTTAGTCCTTTTTCCATTAATTTACTCCAAGCATGTATTTTCCAAGATGCATAATCATGTGGAATTAGAAGTAGAAAATTAGGAGAACCCATAAATGAAAAATGAAAGAGAACAAGGAGAGAAAGAGAGTATCAATCACACAAGACACCTCCCAATTCACTCAATCAAAGAACTCCCCCAAAAAGATGATATGACACTTTATAGTTAGTGCATGTTCAAGAGGCCACTTGCAAATCAAGGAAAAAGTGGATTTTTTATTTCAATGTTTATAACTTCCCAAAGTAAGCTATAGAAGACTCAAAATAATGATGCAAAATACCTAATTGAGATCTAAGCATTACATATGTCAAAAAGGCAAAAAATGACCAAGTTTTGAAAGTGATATTTTTATTCACAATGATGAAAAATTGATAGAACTATTTAGAAAAGTAGAAAAAAAATTATGCACTTTCAATAAAAAAATAGCACCTTAAAAGGAGGTCGTATGAGCCTAAATAGAGCCTTCAAAGTTGTAAAAATAGGGATTACTTAGCTACAACTATGAAAATTTACATTTTCTAAAAAAGGTGGATTAAAAACAAAAAAAACAACTTTAACCACTATGTAGAGAATGAAACATTAGTCAAAATAAAAAAAATATTTCTTTGAAAAAGGAGCTTAGATGATCAAGTTACATGTGTTTGAAAATCAGCTCCAAAACTAAAACTGTCAACCATGAGGGGGTGGGCAAAAAATTTAATCCCACATTCATTGTGAAGGGACTTTTTTTTCTATTTATATATCAAAAAGTACAAGGGAATAAATGAATTGTTTTAGGTGGTTATGCATGAGCTACAAAAGAACCATGTTTTTTTTTATCTTGATTGGTTGATGCTGATTGGAATGGACCTACATGTACTTGGTGATGTGGCATGTTTGTGGTTGGTGATTGTTCAAGGTATTGATCAACTAGTATATAGCATGTGGCAACTAGTATTACTCTAGAAATGTGCTATACTACAATTCTCCCAAGATACCAACTTTTAAATACACCAAGATCTTTGTAAAAATTTGACTATCAAACACACCCTATAAGATTTGATGCCATGTAAGTATTTGCTATGGAGATAGCCACCAAAGATCTAGAGGCCTATTGAATAACACAATAACAAGAGAGAAGAATAGAGACAAGAATAATTTCTATTCTTATCAATGATTCAATAAGATAGACCAAAATACATAGGAGACCCCCTTGGTTATATAATAAATGTGAGAATGAAATAATGACAAGTGTCATTGTCTCATGACATGATAAGTAGAGTGGAAATTTATTATCCCACCTAAAGTGGAAAAGTGATCACATGATTAAATACCACTAGAAGTAGATCACCCATCAAAGGTGGAAAAGTGCAACCATGAAAGGTGGATGTGATAATGTGATAAAGTGGTATGTCCACCTAAAATGGAGATTCTCCAACTACTTCTATGAAATTACCTAAGTAAGAATGAGTAAAGTGTAATTAGGACCTATGAAAGAATAAAGAAAGGTAAAATACCTTTATTAAACCAAGAATCAATGTCTTCAATCTTTTGCAAATAATCAAGCAACAATTATCATATCCAAGTTGCTTAGGAGGAATAAGAAAAGACCATGTTTACCTATCCATGGGGGACATATGTATAGGGTACTTCCTTTTGGGATTTGTAATGTCTCCAAAACCATCCAATGTGCTATCTTGGCAATACTTTTGGATCTTATCACAACTTGCTTTGAGGTGTACATGAACAATTTTACTATCAATGGAAAAACCTATAATGATGCAATGGACAACTTGAAACAAGTCTTACAACGATGCAAATATTATAGTTTGTCCTTATACCATGAAATGTATTTGCCAGTGATGATTGGGGGAATTGTTTTAGGCCATCACATTTCCAAGGAGGGTATTAAGGTTGATCCAAAGAAAGTGGAATTTATTTAACAAATTCCTACTCCAACTACCCAAACTCAAGTTCAATGTTTTCTAGGGCATGATAGATACTATAGGACGATCATAGAAGGATTTAGTAAAATCAAAGATCTATTATTTACCAGGTTCTAAAAAAATATTCAACATTTAACTAGACTTGTAATATCAAAAATTCTTTGAATTGTTTAAGGAAGCCATGGTAACATTCCTTGTTATAAAAGGAACCAATTATGGAGAATATTTTCATATTCATGAAAATGTTTATAATAGAGTTGTTGTTGCTATATTAGATCAAAAAGTAGAGTCTAAAATCAGCCACACCGTCTATTAGAGTTGTTTGCTAGTTGGTTTTCTTGTTTGGTTTGATTACAATTGTATTGATCTTTTTTTGAAGAGTGTACATATGAATCATAGCATGGGATGTTTGGATACATTCATGAACACATGGAGGATGTATTGGAGAAGATTTCTATTTTTGAAGTATGCACATATAATCTATAAGTGTATTATAGTATCTTCATTATTAAATAGTACATTGCATGTTGATTCTTTTAGAGGCTTAGTTAATGACTCTTGAGGGTTTTCCTATGGTATATATTATCTTATTTTATTGTTTTAAACTTGTATATGATTAATATTTAAACTTATATGCATTCTTTTATCATATGAGGTTATGTGAAAAATTATTTGATCAACTTGTATGATTTTCCTAATATTTCCCTTCTATATTTTAATTTTTGAATTCTTCTAAGGATTGATGTTGTTTATAAACAAGTCTAGAGAATATACTAAATATTGAGGGCCATGTCCTCCTTAGTTCTAAGACTACTAGTATACTAGATTAGTAGCTTTGAGAAGGAGAGGTCAAGGATAAGAGGAAAATATTTAGTGATCCTAGGATGAATTTCTCTGAATTGATTCTTTAATTGAATATAGTAAATTAATTTTATCCTTCCTATAAATTGAAGTCTATAAATGTCCTCCAAAATTATAAGCAATTTCCAAATGAGTATGCAAATTTCCTTAAATACAACATTTCTATTTTGAGACAAATTAACAAATCATGGGTTAGGCTACGCAATGGCTACTAAAGTGGCCAATAATTGATAATTTTGAAGTTGTTTAGATAAATAATTATAAAAGTATCCCAAGTCAATTTTAAACCTATATATTTGATACAAGGTGATGAAAAATGAACCTAGGAATAAAGAATGTAACTTAAAAGATGAATGGTAAAGGATGTCAAAATATTGATGCAATGAGTCAATTTTAGATAAGATTAAGCCGTTTGTATTCTAGTTATTATATTTATGAAATTCTAGTTAAAGTAATCCAAAAGTATAAAAGAAAAGATAATGTTTGTTCAATTTTTTCATTACAAAATTATATGATGAATACACATCTTTTGGAAGAGAAAATTTCTTGTTTAGTGTGATGTATTTTTTACGCTTAACATAATGCCACACTATAATAGATATTAATCATTCCTTTTGATAATAATTTATTTATTTTATATTGTGAATAAAGGGGTAAATTTTTTATTAATAATCAGAAACAAGCATTACATAAGAAGCCCAGAATCCCCAAGATCCAGGGAAGAACTACAAGCAAATAAAGTCATCATCCAACTTCATAACTATCTGTATCCTCAACAAAGATGCCCCCAACCCTCAACTTTCCATTCATCACCATGTTCTGAAGCCCCCTTAGCCAAACAATCAACCACTCTATTCCATTCACGAGGAATGTGGATGCAAGACACCTTATCCATCATGGCACTAATCTGCAAAATCTAGTGAAAATTCCCTTCAAGCTACCAATTAATCCCAACCACCTTTTTCTCAATTAGCATATTAACAATAATCTGCGATTCCGATTCACATATAGCCTTACGCCACCCCAATGCATAAGATCGCTCTAGAGCATAGAGAATTGCTAATCCCTCCATAAAATTATTAGCCTGTTGTCCTTTGTGCACTGAAAGGAAGAAAACCACCTCCCCCAAATGATCCCTACCAACATCTCCAATCCCAACATGACTCAGATTACCCCGAGAGGAGCCATCAATGTTGATCTTTATGAAATCATCCTGGGGTGGCAACAATATTCCCACCCTTTGAAACTTCTTCATAGCACGTCTACCTCTCCTGACATAAGCAGAAACATGAGACAACTTCGAGAAAGCCATCCTACTCACAATTTTAGCCTGTCCTCTTTCTAGAGGAAAATTCACCTCACATTTATCTTGCAGTGTCTCCTGGATCATTCCTATTATTGTATACCACAGTTGCTAAACTATCAATCGAACTTCCCAAAAAATCCTCTGGTTCCTCTCTAACCAGATCTACCAAAGTATGAAAATGGGACCTATGTGCCACACAATCTGGAGAAAAAAGGACAAAGTAGGAGGCTTACCCATACTGCTAAAAAAATCCACCAAATAATCCACATGAATACAAGGGTGTTTCCATGCCCCCCACCAGTAATGCCAGATCTGCATCGAGAAAGGGGCATCTGAAGAACAAGTGTGAAGAATCCTTCTCCCCAAGATTCCCTGAGAGGATTTCCAGTAGAGATAGAAGTAAGTCAAAGGATGAGAGCCAACCTGGAATCTCAAGATGCGAGAAATCCTAAACTGAATAGGCCCCGGTGTGTTGAAAAAGAATATGGAAGATTTATCTTCATTGATCAGTTGGTCAGAAGTAGCAAGACAAACATCCAAGACTTTATGCAAATTTATGGCTTCTCTAATCCTAGCCACTCCCATCAGGGTCGTATCATCCACAAAGTGCAAGTGAGACTGAGGAGGAATATCATTACCCCAGCTCCAACCATTAATAATACCCATCCCCACATTATACTTAATCAATCTCCTCAGACCCCCAACCAGAAGGATAAATAAGTACAAGGAAAGAGGGCCCCCCTATCAAAGACCCCTGGAAGCACCAAACAACTTAGTATGATCTCCATTGATTAGCACAAAGAATGAGGTAGATGAAACAAAACTCATCACCCATTGGATCCATTCAGCAAAAAAACCAAAGGCCCTAATGATCTTTTGAAGGAAGGACCATCAAACTCTATCATAAGCCTTTGCCATGTCCAGCTTGATAAACATAGATTTTTATTTAGAAGTAGCCATAGAGTGAATGATCTCAGTAGAAATAACCATGCCATCCAAGATTTGACAACCCTCAACAAAATGACTCCGCTCCTCAGAAATGAGACCCCCAAGCCATTTCTTCAAACTTTCCACTATTAGCTTTGAGATTATCTTGTAAATCACATTACAGACAAATATAGGGTAGAATTGACTTAACCGATCAGCCCCATCATACTTGGGGATGAGAGTAATGAAAGTCACATTCAAAGCCCGAAGCATTTGTTTATTCCTCTGGGACACTTGGACCACCTCTAATAAATCCAATTTGATAATATCCCAGAATTCTTGATAGAATTAAATTAGAAACCCATCCGGTCCTGGAGCTTTCCCCTTCTTCATATGGAAAACAATCCTCTCAAGTTCATATAAAAAAATAGGTCCCATAAGATGCTCATTCATCTCCCGAGTAACTAAAGAAGGAATACCCACCAGAACTTGAGCTTCCTCTCCAGACTCCCCTTGATAATCCTCAATAAATAAGGATTAAAAGTACTGCATAGACTCCCTAGAATTATCCTACAAAGATAAACACTGCTCACCTATATCATTAACAAGAATAAGGATTGCATTACCATGTCTTCTTTCTTTCACCAAATTGAAGAAGAATACAATATTCTTATCTCCTTCTTGAAGCCAATCAATCCAAGCTCTCTGATTCTAGTAGATCTCCTCCCTAATCTCCCATTCCTCTAGATCCTTAACTACCCTATCTTCCATCCTAAGCAAAGAATCTGACAATCCACACTCTCTTATCTCTCTTGTAATTCTATCCAACTCTAGTTGAGCAGTAGCCTTAGCATGAAAAATATTACCAAAGCTCTGATGATTCCACTGTTTAAGTTGAAAATTAACAAATTGCAACTGTTTAGCAAAAGTGTACATAGCAGTGCCATAGGTTGGCCTCCCTTTTCTCCACCACTCTACAACAAGTTCCTGTAAAGAAGAGTCACACAACCACAGAAGATGGAATTTGAATGAAGGAGAATGAACCACTTGAGTAGAAGAAGACACTAATTTAATGGGCTAGTGGTCCGATCCTCTCCAATACAGGATCTGAGAGCATGTGGACCACCCCCCACCAACCCAAAAACTGGAAACTAGGAAGCGATCTAGTCTCTCTGCAATCCAATCCTCTCCTATCCTTCGGTTCTTCCAAGTGAATAAACCATTACTAATCTTCATGTCAACAAGGTTCAGGTTTGATATACTATCCCAAAGAAGGATGGAAGAAGGCTCCAACTGCATAACACCACCCTTCTTCTCACACAGCTCTAAGATAGCAATGAAATCACTCGCCATAATCCACAGATGGAAAGGAAATGACCTACACATAAAGGTAATATGAGACCACAACTTATTATTACCATGAAGATCAATGGGGGCATAAATATTAGTAATCAAGATGTACTCCCCAGTCTCAAGACTAGAAGAAATCCTGGATAAGCATGATTTGGAAGAAACCCACCATATAGGTCGAATCCTCAGGGGGTTCCAAAGGAAAGCCACACCTCTAGAGGAGCCATATGCCCCAATACACTGGCAGTCACCTCTTCCCACTGCTTTGGCACCAGACCAAACATACTCTCCATAGATAATTTAGTTTCTTGTAGGAAAATAGCATTAGGTGAATGACTCCTTATCAACTCCCGAATAAATTTTTGTCTAGGACCACTGTTCAAGCCCCTAACATTCCATGATAGAACAATCATTTCGAGGGATTAAAAAAATGAGAATCCAGAGTTTTTATTGACCCTGACTCAATCAAATTCTCCCCCATCAATTTGATCTTATCTAAGTGATTCTTTCTGCCAGCCTTCAATATCTTCTCCATTGGTCCTTTTTTGATGTCCTTCTAAAGAAGGCCAAGATGCAAAGAAATCTTATTACTTTTAAACCTGATAGAGCCGAAATTCTGTGCTACAAGAGAAAATTTCCCAACAACCATCTTTGCTTCATTACTAGAGATGGGTCCCTCTTGAGCCACTAACTGCTGATCTGTATCCATTTTTTGACTCCCAACCTCCTGCTGGGCCTAGGAAGTATGCAAGTTCACACTATTAGGAACCAATCCCACCACACTTTGATCCAAAAGAAGCATTCTCAGATTCACCTCTTTCTAGCTAAGATCATCCAAAGCTTCAAATCTCTTGAAAGTATCCTCTTCCTGTCTCTCCTGCAAAGTCCTCTTTTGACCCCGGTTCCTTGTCCTAACTAGGACAAAACCATTTGCACCAACAACCTCACCAGACATGGAGGCTTTTCCTTTATCAGCCTCATCAAGGTTACGAGAGGGATATTGAGGCTGATGCTCTATCAGTTTAGACCTAGAGCACCTGCATTGCAAATGACCATACTCATGACATAGGTGACATCAGAAGGGTAAAGTCTCATTATCAAGTTATTGGACCCAAGAATAAGAGCCTGCACACATATCTATAGCATATGGAAAAGGCTTACTAAGATCAATTTCAACACAGATGCAAGCAAAAATCATTACCTTTCTCCCTAGGGTTTGTGTTGAAGATCCAACAGGCTTCCAAAGCAACGAAGCTAACATTCACAACACATCCTCCCAACAGCACTCCACCAAAAATTGAGGTAATCGAACCAACACCAAGACATGATTCAGAAGCTCCTCTAAAGGGTTAAATCCTGCATGCCACAGTTTGATGAACAACCCCACCTGGTTATGAAAATATGAGCCCCCCTCAAAGACCCTATTGCAATACTCCATGCAATTGAATGTAACCATGAAGTAATTGTTTGCCAACAACATAATTTCCATTTCCCCTTCCGGCACCCAAGTCCTTTGAGCCTAGTTCTCCAGAAACTACAGAGAAACCCTCATCCCCAAAAATTTGTAGTAAAGCGAGTGCTTTGAAAAATATTCAACATCATCAACAATCATCTCAGACGGAATTACCAATTTTGACCTCTCTTTGCATCTCTCAAGACAACCATTAATCTTCGAAATCCAAGAACCATTGGACATACCTGCACTAGCTATACCCAGATCTGGATCAAAAAGATTATTAAAAAAGGTCTTAGTACCTTTGGATGGGAATTTTGAGCCCAACGCTGCTCGAAAATCCATACCGGGTGAAAACCCTGAGGCGTCACCACCAGCAATAGACATCACAACCAACTGCAAAACCACACCCTTAACAAAAAAGGGCAAGGAAAACTTCCACCATGACAAGCACCAATCATCCATCGCAAATAACATGGATCACCCACCCCTTCCAAATCCCACCACAGGAATGAATGGGTTGAATCCCCCCTCGCCCCACAGGCTCCCCCCAATACCATCGCAAAGACAAACCGTTGTCGTACCTTACATCAACACTCATCCCACGAGCCACCATGCAGCTACCAGCACTAGACACGTCAGCCAAAGGATCCATCCCACCCTAAAAATGACCGTACTACCCTCCCCACCGCGCACAGACAGAGAACCAACGTTCATGAGCTAGGGCTTAGATTCCCTAGCTCAAAACTTGCAACCTCCCATGCACGCGAAGCCATTCATAACCTCTTCATCTATTCATTTATTTTATATTGTAAGCCTTAGTAAAAAATTGTAAAAAAAAAATGTTTTTTTTTTAATTCTAACACAATAATTCAAAATTCAACATGTTCTTAAATATATTTGATTAAATTTTCAATTATTGTTTTGAATAAGGTGTTTCCCCTAACTAATTTACCTTAGAGTTAGTCCTAGGAATATTTCTATAGTGCTTCGTTGTTCATGAGATCTTATCTTATCTCAATTACATCTTGTGTCATAGGTTATTTAGTATTTGTTTATATTAGTTGTTTCATGTTATAGGACTATAATACTTGCCATGATCTTGTCTAATCATATCTCTCACCTTTCTTATATAAGAAAGGATTTAATAGCATTATAAGTCATCTATAATCTGATTATCACAATTATATTGGATTATATTCTTGCTTGCTGGAATAAAATATTTCATGGTGCTTCTCTCTTCTATACGATAAAAGGTTATATTTGGTGTTGTAAATCATAGAATCTTTGTTAGATCTTGGTTTCTCACTTCAACATGGTATTAGACCATGAGTGACTACATCATAAGCTAATTTTCAACTCCAATATGGTATCATAGCTTTGAATATGGTAATAATCTTATTAATTTAGAGGGGTTTTTCCATCAATTATTTAAATTATGATTTGAGCTTCCTCTATAATCTTGTGAATTCTAGTATGCTCTTCTCTTAAATTTTAATACAATATAGAACTAAGAAAGGATTTACAAAGATCTATTGATCCTATTTACATGTGTTTTATGGAGAGATCTAATGATTGTAGCCCTTTTGACTACATCAAAAATATTTTTGGTTGTCCCAATATATTTGGAGGCACAAGAAAGTCATACTTGGCTTTTATTTTACTCAATTTTACCACTATTTGCCACATTGACAAATATGTATTTGAAGCTCAAATTTGGTGAATTAATTTGGGATTTTGTGTTTTAACACTCTAGTTAATTACTTGTATATTTTGATATCATTTAGGTTTTTTTATATGTATTTATAGCATTTTATCCTTTGTGGAATCTTTGAACATATTTTTAATGCACTTTTTCTTTTGTAGACACATTGAGATAAAGTGACACTTAATTATACATTCTTTTGGGAATATCACATATTTTGTTGTACCTTATTTTGTACTTTCACTGCATTATAAAGTGTCATAGCAGTTGTGTAGTGTCTTAATTATTTTTCATCATATCTTTGTGAAGTTAATTCTCCTCCACACCAACAATAGATCCCAGTGATTCTTTATTTACGCATGTGTACCTAGTTTTTGCACACCCTTTTTTAGTTTTAGGTACTATCTTGTGCACTTTGATGTTGTTACTTCTCTTCCATACACTACATGGTGATAACACAATTTTCATGAACCTATTAAGCATCTACCTAGTCCACAGTAAGGGGGTTATTATATTGTTCATGATAATACTTCCTGGTTTCATAATGGAGTGAGTTATTTATCTAGATAGTCTTGTATTCCTATTTTGTGGAGACAACCTTGCATCCTTAGTTGACTAGTGATATTTAAACTATTGGCAACTATATTTTTTACTTGCATTAGTTGAGTGGTGTTGCTGAAGTTACTTGTGTATATTCATGTGCAATCTAATCTTCAAATTTTAGATAGTTTTCCTTTTTTTGTCATCTAATCATTGTTCAACTAGTGCCATTGGGGGAACTAATACAAATATTTGTAATCTTTATCCTAATCATCATCTTATTTCTAGAGGAGGTTACTTAGTTACAACACTATAATAGTAATCATTTGACACTTTCCTTCAGCCTTTTCATGCTAAAGCAGTGTTCTTCATTTTTCTATTATTATTGGGAAAATTTTGTGGAGGCTTCATATTCCTTCATTTGTATTTCAATCTTTTGCATATTAGTTTTCTCCCCTAATAGTTTTTTCCTTTTCTTTGTTTGTGAGAGATTATTTATTCATGGGTACCTCACCAAGTCATGTTGTCAAAACCCATATTTTACATATTTGTATTGGTTTGTTCCATCCTAAGTTAAACTTAAGAGGGATTGTTGTTGTGAATAAGTTGTTTTTGTTGAAGTTTTTAGTTAACCTCACAACTCTTAGAAATCACCTACAATCAAAATACCTATCACATCCAAAGAGAAAAAGTCATGATTATGCTATGCAAATTTAAGAGGGTGACTAATCAAAAGAATAATTTAATATTAATATTAACCTATAATGAATTAAATACATTACAATGAATGTCATTAATGCTTACAAAAGTATAAGGATAAAATGTTAGATCTAAACCCTAGGTGAGAATTGAATTATAGCATAATAAGTGTCCTCATCCTATTCAATGAGACAACATGACCTGTAGTTAGCTTAATCTAATAATAAAAGCACACACAAATTTAAATTAAATGTAATAAATTAATAGGGGACCTACATAATTAATGATTGATTAATTAGTTCTACTAAGGTAATTATTTGATTACTCCAACATTTTTACCTAGCTAGTTCACCTAATAGTTCTTATTTACAAGTTACATTTACTTAGTTCCTAGGAATCTTTGTAGAAGTATTAGTTGTTAATGAGACCTTATCTTATACCATTTACTTCTTGCATCCAAGGTCATTTAATATTTATTTATGTTAGTTTTATCATGTTATAAGATTAAGACACTTGTCATGATCTTTTCTAATCCTATCTCTCACCATGTCTATATAAGAGCAACTTCTTTGGCATTATAAATTATCCAAAATGTCATTATCACACATATTGTATTATGTTCTTGTTTGGTGGAATAAAATCTTCTATATTGCTTTTCACTTATGTGTGTGTAGAAGGTTATTTAGTGTTACAAATTCTAGATCTTGGTTGCTAACTTCAACATGGTATCAGAGCATGCATGATTACATCATGAATTAATCTTAAGCTCACATAGGAATCTTTTTTTTTTTTTTCTCTATATCATAAGCTTAATTGTGTATCCAATATTATTTATTATGAAAAAATTATTTGCACAAGCCATGAACATGTTAAAATTATTTTAGGGGTACACTCATTTACTATCCATAAAAGATATAATGAGTATTCCCACATGTCTTCCAATTCTTATCTTTAGTAAGACTAACTTGAAAGTCCAATTTTTTTGTTCATGTAATTGTATTTGCATTATTAAAAATGAATATTATTTCTAATATCGTTAAATCTATATAAGGCAATGATTCCATTTGTCACACAGCCTTATTACAAAAATTCCACATATTAGATATGTCTCATATGAGAATAAATGGGTACACATAAATTCTTTGATTTTTTTAATATCATGTTGAATTATTTGTTATGCAAATGGAAATATACAAAGGAGGCTAACTAATGGGATTGATGGCTACATGTATCTACTTCTTTATGTATTTGATCCTAGAAAGAATAAACATAAAAAAAGCAATCCATGTACTATGAAAAAATTGATCGTACATGAAAAGAAATGAAAATGACAAATTATTTAGGGACCCACTCCATTACTCTGCATAACTATCCAAACATGTTACCAACCCATATATTCAATACAAAACTAGCATGAAATCCAATGCAGTCACATTCATCTAATTGTAATGTATGATTAAAAACTCATTTTCCTTTATATAAAACTTAGCATTATTTGTTGATACTCATATTGTTTATCAGAAAAGTTCATAGGAAAAATATTATCTCATAATGTTAATAGAGTAATACAATTTTATGTATGCATATACTGGAAGGACCTCACAAGAAAAAATCTAATACATGACTAACTATAACTCCTTAGGCATATGCTCCTTGTATGACATATTATCAATTTATATTTCTAATATTATACTTATCACTGAGGTTTGGATTTCCATCAATGCACTTTCTCAATGTTATTTTGTATTAAATTTTGGTGTTTGATTATGTATTATGCGATGCATATTTTTTGACTATTTCAATGTTTCTATTTCACTTCTTTTACTATATGTGATCTTTATGTTTCATTTGTTTTATCTTGTTCAATATCATGTTTATTTTATATCATCCATGTCTACATTTATGTTTCTAGACCACATGTGGCTTTAGAATACCTTTTAGTTGATGTAGCTATCAATATTTCATCCTTTGTATTAGATCGCATTGCGCGTTTATTTTGAGCTTCAATTAACCTATTTGGAATATGTATGTCTAATTTTTTTGGTTAAATATTGAAAAACACATCTTAACCTAATGATGGTTAATTAGAGATGATTCAATTTGAGAAAATATGTATATATATCTCATTTGATTTGATTTGCAAGTTGTGCCTTGTGTTTACCTAAAAATCATGAGTCAAATGGGTTATAATTCTATGTCCATTTATTGTAAATAAACCCCTAAAGTGTGTGTTTTCTTTGCGCGTGTCTATTTCATTTCTTGATTTATCTATACATTTTATCTTTTTTGACATTTTTTTAATAAAGTCTATGCAAATAAATTTTATTCTTTAAATGTGAAATTGATTAACTTAAATACCATCGTAGAGTAGCCCATGCATTTTAGTAATATGATATTTGAACTTTATGCCTTAATATTTTTGTTAAAATTTAATGTTACATCTAATTAAAAATAAGTAATATTATAATTTTTTTCCCCCTTAAGGAAGGGGAGAGCCCTTCTATAGTAGGGCACCGTCGCTCGCCACCCTCGCATGGGTTTGTTGGGGAGGAGACCTATCTATAACCCCTATTACAGAAGGGGGATGGCCCATGGATATATTCGATTTGATGGGCATAAATGATCTCACCTGCTCCGTACTATGAATAGTATGTGACAACCTATCAATCCCATTCGTGGTGACAAAGGAGTCTGACTTTCAATTTGTACTAAAACCAACCATTGTATGTGCAGTAGATTGATTCGATCTCATATATGTTATATAGTATCTGTCATCAGTGATTACGTCTCAATCATCGGTTGCTAGCACTAGATAGAATCCTATACGAGATGTTGTTGTTGCCACCTTAGACGCTAATATTTCTTCCTCTTAACAATTCAACTACTGCCACAGCTGATGCCGTCTTTATATATATGATAATTATGATGTCTGAGATGAATATTAATATAATTATGTTAGAATGAGAAGACTTCCTCTTTCCTTTTCATGATTCTCGTGAATGTTACCACTTTTGAATATTTTATGTCATGCCTAGCATTAGGATTATTGATATTCGAACTCCTGGCCGACTATTTTTGAGTTTCATTTTGTACTAAAACCAACCATTACATGTGCATTGAATTGATTCATCTCATATACGTTATATAATATCAGCCACACCCCACAATCTGTCATCAATCATTACGTCTCAATCAGCACTGGAAAGAAACATATACGAGATGATGTTATATCATATCAGCAACACCCCACAATCTGTCATCAGTCTAATTCTTTAACTACTGCCACAGCTGATGCCACCTTTGTATTATTATTATTATGATGATGTTGAGATGAGTATTACTATAATTATGTTAGAATGAGAACACTTCATCTTTCCTTTTGATTCTCGTGAATGTTACCATTTTTGAATGCTGCAAGTCAGGCTGAAGAGCCTTTAGGAGGGGGTTGGTTTTGCTTTCACATTCTATTAGATAATTGGCAGCAATGTTAGAAAATGTTGAATAAGTTTTTTATTTGGTAAGTCAATTATGGGAAATTGATTTCCATGATTACAAGATATGATTATTATTTGTGGACACAATGTCAATCAAGTGCAGTGACATGCATTTGGTAGACTAGATTCTATATTATGTGTTGTTGTCATTATTCACATTATTGTCTACATCACTTCAAATAGTAAGCATGTCACAATACATCACACACTTTTGAGAAAATTTTCAAAATGGATTTGCTTAATATTCCTATCATCTCATTTTGGTGAAAGATGTGCAATTAATATTCTTTTGTGTTAGAATGTGTGTCTACACGTGAAATGACTACTTGATATAAACTAGTTGAAGGTTTGTACTTCCCAATGGACCTACCTCTTGTGTAAGAATTCATAAAGGTTTTGATATCAATTTGTGTCATCTCAGAATGTGTTGTGTAGCAACTCTCATTCTATCCTTGTGTTTTTGAGAAAATGAGATTATGGTCTAGTGTTTGATCTGCACTATATAGGGAGCTTTTTCCTCTTATGAGACCATCATAGTGAAGGCCATCTTGTATCAACAATCCTCATTCCGTCGTAGATCTCGTAATACAAGGGGCCCTGCGCACATTGGCCTATAGTTGCCAAAGCAGAGAATGTCAACTATGGACTAGAACATCCCCTTCACGATTGTGCACTTATAAATCTCTCACAGGATGATGCGTGACTCTCACCGCATACGACTCGTGCAAACCCCCGACTTCAAAATCCAGAGCTCTAGATTCAACCCAATACTATTGCAGTTCTACTTTTGCCACAACTGAAGCTATCTTTATATTATTATAATTATCATGTTGAGATGAATATTATTATAATTATGTTAGAATGAGAACACTTCATCTTTCCTTTTGATTCTTGTCAATGTTACCACTTTTGAATGTTGCGATTCATGCCTAGTATTAGAATGAATAGCCTTTAGTGAGTGGGGTTGTTTTGCTTTCACATTCTATTAGATAATTGATGTTCAATGATTGAAAATATTTATTAAGTTTAACATAGGATATTATTTGTGGACATAATGTCAACCAAGTGTAGCAACATGCATTTGGTAGACTAGATTGTAGACTTAGTAGATTAGATTCTAGACTTGGTAGGCTAGATTCTAGACTACGTGTTGTTGTCCTTGTCTAGACCACTTCAAATACTAAGCACTTACACTTTTGAGAAAATTTCCAAAATGGAAGTCATTTCCCTTTAATTGCTTAATATTCCTATAATCTCCATTTGGTGAAAGATGTGCAATTAATTCTCTTTTGTGTTTGAATTTGTGTCTATGTGTGAAATGACTATTTGATAATTAAACTACTTGAAGTTATGGACCTACCACTTGTGTAAAAAATCATAAATGTTTGGATATCAATTTGTGCCATCTTAGAATGTGTTGTGTAACATCTCTCATTCTATCCCTATATGTGTTGTGTAACATCTCTCATTTTGTACTTGTATTTGTGAGAAAATGAGATTATGGACTATTATCTGATCTTCATTATATAGGGAGTTTTGTCCTCTAATTAGACCATCATGGTGACTTGTCCCTCAATATATGAAGTCTTCTAATTTTTCCACCTTGCATGATGCATTGGTGACGATGTCTTGCATGTCATCATGATCTATCAAAACATGTTTAGCATGTGAAGCATTCTATGTGATAAGGAAAATTACTTATAATTCATTATTATACATTAATGGCTTATGCAAATGCTTGAAATTATACTAAATGCTTAGAGATGCTCACTTCTTTATTTTTCATGTGGAAGGATACTCATGAGATTGACAAAAAGAATAAGTGGTCATATATTACCTACTTCTTTTAGTTAGTTATAACTTAACTGATTAAAACAAACATTAATAAAATATAACTTGTATGCAATTGCAAAAATACTGTATATAATAATCAACTCTTAATATTTCAATTTATAGTTATTGATTTCCATTAGGAACTCATTCATTCCTAGTTTTCTTGACATACAATATAATTAGGAGCTTATTTATTCCTATTGCTTTAATTTAAGCAAAAAAAGCATTAAAAAGCACTTGAGCAATGGCATGGGGACATGAGATAAGCTCCTTTAATTTAAGTAGAAAAAGAACTTGATCAATGTCATGGGGACATGAGGTAAGCTGTAGAAAAAAGGAAGGCCTAAAAATAAGGAACAATTAAAGATTGTCATAAAGACCACTCCAAAAATTTATTTCTTTTTTTAATGTTAATTTCTGATTTTTTCTGCACAAATTATTTTTAATGTTGTCAATATAATTTGTTTTGATGAATAGGCCTTCTCTATTAGATTAAAATATTAAAGTACACATTCACAAAAAAAGGCTAGGGGATACAAGATCACCCTGCAAGAGTCACATGGAAAGAAGCTGGAGTCAAAAAACAAAGCTATTCATCAAAAAACTTCTTCAAGCAGCAAAAGCTGAGGCAACTGAGGGGGGAGGATGTGGATCATCTTTCTTGCCCCATACATTGGCAAGGCCAGGAGTCGGGTCTAGCATGGACCAACCATCTTTAGGGTCTTTTTCTTCTTCTGATTCCTCTCACCTAGGAGGCAAAATAGCCAGAGCCAGGCAAGGAAACTTGGAGGTGGTGGCAGTAGGCCACCCAGAGCCATCACCACCAGCAGGAGCCAATGTAACAGGAGTAGCAGAAGGCCACCTTGAGGCAGAGCCATGACGTGGAGGAGAATTCGAGCGACGCCTCCATGCATTGTCTTTCCCACCAGAGGAGTGGCGAGGAGCTTGGGACCACGAGGTCTAAGAGCGATGGGCAAAGGAACTTCGACCATGGTGGCGGCCATGGGGCGGAGTGCGGTCAACAAAAACATAATCCAGCGGCACTCTGGCAAGTACACAAGGGGAATTTCCCCAATGCTGTAGGAGCTCCGGTAAGTGGCCCACCTCAAGAGCCACTTTATCTGCTTGTACCTGAATCTACATTAATACATTATTACAAATGCAAACTTTAGCATAAATTGAGACATTAATATCCAAAAATCTATGAATAAAAAGAACTGCATTTCTATCTTTCCAGAGAGTAGATAGGATCTCCATTCTGAAAGCATGCCATATCTGAGAAAACTTGAAGGGTATTCTAGGCGAATATCCCAGAAGAGCCATATGCCAAGAAAAGGGCTTAGGCCAAAAAGGCTAAAAGAAATCATGAATCCAGCTCCAATACTATTGAGTTCTTCTACAAAACCAAAAAAGGTGCATAAAAGTTTCTTGGTGACCACAAAAAGGGCACCAGGGATTAGGAACCCCCAAATGCTTAAGTCTAGAACCCAAAGGCAACCCTTGAAAAAGCACACACCAAGAAAAGTGCACAATCTTGGGTTTAGTGGTGGTGGACCAAACAACAAGAAACCTGAGTCTCCAGGATGTCTAAGAAGACTGCAAATGCCACCACTGATTAAGAATATGAACCATAGACAAATGAGGGTACCAACTAGAGATAACCCATTTTGGGTTCGTAGTTGGTGAAAGGAGTCCAAGGATACCACTTCCAACCCTTCCACCAAGGTCTGACAGACTGAAGGCCAAGCTTATGTAACAAATGTGAGGGTATGGTTGAAACCAGAAGGTCATAAGTCCGTTGATCTGGTCGAGACAGACAAAACTAGACCTGGAGGTCATCCCATGACCAGAGACTCATAAAAATTCTGAAAAACAGATCCTTAGGTGTTCAAATGTCATTTTTGTGAAAATGCAGAGCACTAACACCCTGGATTTTGGCCAGCAGCACCCCTTATACCTAAAAAAGAGGAGACCGCAAGAGGTTGTGTTGATTCATGGAGAGCCCATCATGAAAACCATCTCTCGCCCATCTAAGCCAAGGCTTAATAGCTTCCCAAGCATGCCAAATGATTTTAACAACAAAAGTACCTTGGATTTGAATTGGGTCTTTCATAATGAGCATGGTTTGAAAACCAATCCCCTTCCAAGCCGGCCTATTGGCAGGAAATCTTGAAGAAATACAATGTCAAAGAAGGATTTTCCAAGCCTCGTTGCCAGATAAGGCTCTGATGGTCCATTTAGCACATAAGGCAAGCTCTTATTTCTGGGTATAAATAAGGTCGAGCCCTCTAGACTCCTTGGGAAGGCAACAATACTCCCAAGCGACTTTGTGAAAACCTTAATGGTCGGAACCAGAGGCCCAAAGAAAACCCCACAGAAGTCTTTCCAACTTCTTGTAAGAGTCCTTAGAAGGATCCCAACATGAAGAGCAATAGACATGAGTGATAGCCAAAACCTTCGAAAAAATTTGAAATTTATTAGCCAGAGAGAGAGGCTTGGTTATCCAATAGGCTAACTTTTTCTCAACCCTGGATAAAACAACATTCAAAAGATCCACATGCGAAGCTTGAAAAGAAAAAGGAATGATCAAAAAGTGAAAACTTTTGCCATGATGAAGCCATTTCTAGCCAAATTGAAGAATCCAAGGTGGGGCAGGAAGAAGAGATTGCTTATAACATTGTGTCTTGTGCCATTGAATGGCCGAGCTGGAAGCCAAGCCAAAAGTGTCTAGACATTGAAGAGCAGCCTGAACATTATCTTCTTTTTCAATGAGAGTGAGAAAGGTGTCATCTGCAAAATGACCATTGACAAGTTGAGAAGGTGACTCAGGTAGGGAGATTCCATGGACATGCCTAGCAGAGATAGCATTAGCAAGTATCTACCCAAAACCTTCCACCGCAAGAACATATAGACTAGGAGCTAGAGAACAACCCTGACAGATGGATCTGAAAAGACGAAAAGCCTCAAACTAACAACCATTGATGGTGATGCAGGCTGAGGTATGTCCGAATAACATCTAAACAAACTGAATGAATCTCAGGCTGAACCCAAGAGCTTTGAGCATAGCCAAAATAAATGGCCACTCCATGCGAACATATGCTTTAGTGAAGTCAATCTTAAGAATAAACCTGAACTTGATAAATCCAGTCTGATCTGGATGAACAATCAAGGGTAGGAGATGACAAATCTTGAGATCCAAGGCTTTGGCAATGATCTTATACAAGACATTGAGCAAGGTAATAGGCCTCCAATTGCAAATGTCCTTTGTATCCCCAGCCTTAGGGATAAATTTGATGTTACCCTAGTTAAGCATATTTCCCAGGTACTGGGAGTGAAAAGCTTCAAGGTAGACCTTGTGAAGGTTAGGACCAACACAAGGCCAAAGGGCTTTGTAGAATTCGCAAGGGAAACCATCACACCTAGGGGATTTATCATCCTTCATAGAAAAAATGGCTTCCTTGAGATCATCAATGGTTAGTAAGAGATCACAAAAGGTCTGCTGAGACTCGGAAAGCCTTTTGGGGACAACAGTTAAGCAATCTTGCAAAGGTTGGGCTCTAGTCGGAGAGTTTTCCTGCATTATGAACACCTTCTCATAATGACAAACAAAGGCTTGTAGAATATCAGGTAGCTCGGTGAGAACAACATGCCCTTCTTTGATTTTCTTAATCCCAACAGAGGTATGACAGGCACACAAATCTAGGAAAAATTCTTTAGAGGCCCTGTCACCCACCTTGAGCCAAAGTAACCTGGCTTTGCTTTGAGCTCCTCTAGCAGAGTAGTTATCTACAACTTGTTTTTGATGAAGGAGTTGAGCTAATCGAAGTTGCATGTTAGAATCAAAAGGATTCAAGGCCAGAGCTTCTATGGCAGTAGAAAGATCTTTGGTGGTCACGTCATACGAGCACCTCTGGTACATGACAAGTTGTCTATCATAAATGCGTAGAAACCTTGCAGAGCAGATAATGAGATCATTCCACCATGCAATCCAACCAGTGTGATGATGATGCCTTGGTTCCAAATTCCAAACCCACTGAATGTGGGCCATCGTGGCCTGATGATGCAAGAGAGACGTGTTGAGGTAAAAATGTGTCTTGGAAGGACGCGACCTAGCTATCTGTCATTCAATGCTAAACTTTATGGGGAAGCGATCGGACAATGTCACATCAATGAGAGGAGTGAGGGGCATATCTTGATCTTCAAAAAAAGAAAAAAAGATTGTGCAGCTATCATAGCATGATCAAGCCTTTTAAATATTTTGTCTGAGCCAGCTCTGAAATTAGACCAAGTGTACTAGACCCCACCTAGGTGGCAGCGGTTGGTGTTGGGGTTGAAAAGACCCAACTTATTATGCATATAGTTCCAGGCTTCCCTCTTGCTAGTTGTCCAACGAAAAGGTGAAATTTCGTCCTTATCGGTCGCCACCTCAACCATATTGAAGTCACCACACATGATCCAAGTTGCAGGTGGCAGATTGTTAGCAATCTATTGCCATAAGTGTGATCTATCAACTGCACCATTGGGAGCATAAACATTAACAATCCCAACGGAATGATTATCAATTGATAGCAAAACCCATACAGTGCGTTGCATGGGATCAAAACTGTGAGAAATAACCATAGAAGCCAATGAGGTGAAAAGAGAGTAGCAACTCCACCTCGACCAGCTTCATGTTGGTAAGCAAAAACAAGGCTATCAGACCAAATAACATGGCATGTAGTAGTAAGCATGAAACCAACAATTTTAACTTCTTGAAGGTAGAGAACATCTAGGCCTAAAACACGTTGACAAACATCTCTAACAAAATACTTTCTAGTGAGGTCTGTGAGACCTCAAAAATATCATGAGATGTAATTCATGAAAAATCTTGTATGTAATGCTCATCCCCAAGAGAGGAGAAGCTATTGTGCAAAAAATCTGAACTGAGACTGGGAAGAGAGTCCCCACTGGAAATAACTTGTCTTTTTTCTGAACCACCATTTGCAATCTCAGCACGTCCAAAAGGGTTGCGAGAGTGGCATAGAGAGTGTGGAGCAGAAATCGAAGACACAGCCTGAGGAGTGCGAACCCAAGGGGGTCGAGCGACACCCTTAGACAAATCCTTCCCCTGCTGGCCAGGGTTTGAAACTGAAGCGGATGGCATAGAGACCACTTGGGCAGATGGAGTTTGCATAGGAGGCTCCGCCGTCGGCTGAGAATTTGATACGATGGGTGACTTTTGGGCCGAAGCCATAGAGGTTTTGCCTTTGTGAACCACAATGGTCCATCCATCCTTCTTGGCTCCCTCCACAGGTCGAGAGCCAGTCTCTTTAACATGGGGTTTTATTTTCAGTACAACCAAGGGGCAATCCCTGATTTTGTGCTTCGTCGACTGGCACCAATAGCAAGTGTTGGGAAGGTTCAAATAAAGCACCTTTTGGGTGAAGGTATTTCCACCCACTTGAATATCAATAGTTTCTTTCAGGTCATGGGAAAGGTCGACCTCAACACAGACCCTCTTTTGAGGGCAAGGATTAAAAAACAGTTTAGTTCAAGACAATAACTTTGCCAACAGACTGAGCAATAGTTTGCATGCAAGACCAATAAGGCAAAGGAAGATGAGGAAACTCAACCCAGACTGGGACTCACAACTTTTTGTCATTTGAGACAGAAAAGTCTCGAGACCAATGTTGGAAAACTAGAAGGGAAGACCGAACGGTCCATGGCCCATGTGTGAGGATAGCCTCAACATGGGAAGGGTTCGAAAAGCGAAACAAAAAGAAGCCCTTGGTGAGGCTTTGGATGCCATCTAGCCGGACTCCATGAGGAGACCAGTTTTTGGCGACCCAATGACGAAGCATGCTTTCAAGGGGGATCCTACCCACAAAATATCCTATCAAAGTGCATTTTTCAAGCCACTCATAGGCATTATCAAAATCTTGAATAGGAAGCACAACATCAGGCGAGGACATACATCGTGAAACACTTTCGAAATAAATTTGTGAGGGTGCTTGTTCTGAGGCGCCATGGGGGTCTGTCGCAGTAACTCCAGCACCAACATCAATTGCTGAGCTAAAGTTGGCCAGAGCCATAATAAACTCAAAAGTCTTGCAGTAAGTACGGTCTAAAAAAAACAATACGCAACCTCAAACGCTCGCAGAACTCATCTCAATATAAATTTATATAATTGATTAGAGATAAACAACTTCATAAATAATCCTTAATTAAATTGAATAGCGACGAAACAAAAACCCCATGAAGACCTGGTGTTAGCAAGATCACTCAAATTACTTTAAAATCAATGCACAGCAGGCCTCACAGTAATTTTGTAGGCACTGTCCAAAAAATTATTTATTCCCCTCGTACACTCCATTCCATTCAATTCTCTTTAATTGCCTTATGTGTTTCTCTTGTCTACCATGGCTGCTCTTTTGTTGTTACCTTTAATGCTTTCCATATTTTTGATCTCCGCTGTTCCTCATTCTCTCAATAATCTCTCTCATCATCATCATCAACAACAACAATTGCTCCTGCAATTCAAAGCTGCTGTTTCTAAAACCGGCACTTCTCTGCTTGACTGGACTCCCCTTCACCCCTTCTGCAACTGGACTGGTGTTACCTGCCACAACTCTTCTCACTCTGTCCGTGCCATCGTTATAAAACGAATGAATTTAGACGGCACAATTTCTTCTGTGCTCGGGAATCTCTCCTCTCTTCGATTCCTTGTTCTCTCCCACAATTCCCTCACTGGTACCATTCCACCTCAACTCGGCCAACTCCGAAATCTACGTATTCTCTCATTGCTCGACAATCAACTACAAGGAACCATTCCGCCCACTCTCTCCGCCTGCCGCGGTTTGCGTTCACTGAAACTCTCCTTTAACCAACTGCATGGCAGCATTCCGCCTGAGCTGAGTCTTCTTACAAGTTTGAAGTCCCTCTACTTGGGCATTAACAGTCTCACGGGTACCTTTCCACCCTCTTTAACAAATCTCTCAAAATTGAATGAATTAGGTTTAACTGGATGCCGGTTAAGGGGTCATATTCCATGGGAAATCGGTACCAAGCTCTCCAATTTGGTTGTACTTAGGTTAGGTAGAAATCAGCTTAGTGGAAACATACCAAACTCCTTGGGAAATTGTTCCCATCTCGATGTACTTTCTTTAAATGAAAACCAACTCGATGGAACGGTTTCAATGGAGTTGGGTAAGTTGAACCTTCTTACCCAGCTTTACCTACACACCAATCAACTTTTTAGTGACAGAGGTGACAGATTGGCCTTTCTCAATGCTCTCACGAATTGCTCCCACTTGCAAATAATAGATATGGGAAACAATCATTTCACTGGTATATTGCCCCCATCCATAGGCCAATTATCTTCCGATCTCAGCGACTTTAATTTAGGTGGCAACATGATAAGCGGAAGCATACCACAACAGATTGCCAATCTGACAAACTTAACCTTCTTAGATCTAGGCAATAATATTTTCAGTGGCAATATTCCATCTGAAATTAAAACATTACATAAGTTGGAAAGATTGAATTTGGGTGGGAACAAATTAGAAGGAAGCATTCCAAGTGAGATAGGTCAAATGCAACATCTTGGACTCTTAAATCTTAGTCACAACAGGTTATCTGGAAAAATACCAGATTCTCTTTGTAGCTCCTTGCAGTTAAGACGCCTTTTACTTCATCACAACAAGTTATCAGGGATTATCCCTGTTAGTTTAGAGGGATGTCAGAAGCTGGAGCTCCTTGACTTGTCTCACAATAAAATAGAGGGAAGGATACCCCGTGAAGTCATTGCCAGCCTTAAAGACCTGGCATTCTATCTTAATCTTTCATGGAATTCTCTGGAAGGGTCGTTGTCACAGGAGATGAGTAAAATTGTAATGGCTCAAGCCATAGATATATCTGGAAATCGACTTACTGGGGTCATTCCAAATTCTCTAGGGGACTGCATAGCATTAGAGCGCCTAAATCTCTCCCACAATGCCTTTCAAGGTCCAATACCGAAATCACTCTCCAAGTTAAAAAATCTCCAAGAAATGGATCTTTCATTCAATAATTTGTCAGGGCAGATTCCAGAAGCAGGGTTGTTTCCAAATAGAACTGTCGTTACATTGTTTATGGGGAACCCTACCCTATGTGGCCCAAAAAATTATTCACTGCCTCCATGCCCAAATCAAACCCAAGGAAAACACTCCCTACTCAAAAAAATAGTCTTATCAGTTTTTGGAACCATTGCATTTGTAATATGCTGCTTAATTATTGAAATTCTATTGAGGCATAAAATTTCAAGGCAAGTAGTCCGTCCCTCAACCGTTATTTTTCAAAGGCTCAGGTATCAAAAATTTTCTTACCTAGATCTTGTCATTGCGACATCTGGATTTGATGAGTCAAACTTGCTTGGAGTGGGTAACTTTGGATCAGTCTACAAAGGCATTTTAAGGGATGGTAGGATAATCGCCATTAAGACTCTTAATTTGCAAAATGAAGAAGGTCTTAAGAGTTTTAAGAGAGAGTGCAAATTGTTAGGGAGGATTTGACAACGTAACCTCATCAGAATCATAAGCGCATTTATCTACCCTGACTTGAAAGGTTTGGTTCTTGAATTTGCATCGAATGGGAGTTTGGAGAAACATTTGCACCCTGACAGGGATGTCGAAGGATTTTATAAATTGGGATTGAGTCAATGTCTAAGCATTGCTGTAGATGTAGCCCATGCATGGAATATCTACATCATGATTGTCCTCTACAAATTGTGCACTGTGATTTAAAATCTAGCAACGTGCTCTTGGATGCCAACATGACAGCTCTTGTCACTGATTTTGGTATATCCCGTTTAAGTACTACAAATTCCATAGATTCACTGAGTACAACAACATTTGCAGTCAAAGGATCTATTGGATATATTGCTCCAGGTAAATTTTTTGAGTTATTTTATATTGGACATTATCATTTTCTATATGAGCTTTTTAATAAATTAAGGAATAAAACTGATTGCAGAGTATGGATTGAGTGGTAATGTTTCTATCAAGGGAGATGTTTATAGTTTCGGGATTCTAATATTAGAGATGGTTACAAGGAAGAGGCCAAGCGATGACATGTTTGTGGGAGACATGAGCTTGCAAAAGTGGGTGAGATCAGCTTTTCCAAACAGACTGGTAGAAATTGTTGATAGCGAGATGTTGAGAGATGTGAATAAAAGCATGGAGGACAATAGATGTCTTATTTCTTTCATTCATGTTGGTTTGCTTTGTAGCAGTGAATCACCAAGAGAACGACCTTCCATGAGAGATGTAGCCAAAGCTTTGGAGAGCCTGAAGATATCTTTGATGGGATGTGCAGCTGTTTCCAATTTAACAGCTACCATATCAGAACTCCTGAACAAGACCAATCCCACTGCAGCAAAGGCATCTGACAATCAAAGTTCTACATTTTAGATGTTTATAGCTTCCTTTGAGAAGTTTTTGTCATTTATGTTTCATAGTTTTAAAGTTTGTCTTCCATCTTCTTTCCTGTAAAATCCACTTTTATAAGTTGTTCCAATTCATGTTTACATTAAACAAGTTTGAGAAAGTCTGATGTTGTCAATACATACTAATTGAAACAATACAAACTGTGTTAACATATTACTATGTTTATAGGACTTTCTTTCGTAATGTGCAAAAGTTTAAGAATTGTATTTCTTCTTTCGTTCCCAAATATCCATTAGTTTTCAAGATCAAAGATATGAGACCAATTCGGATGATATATTCATCCCTAGAGACAAGAAAGCATGAAGAAGAATTTAAAGATCGTCCATTTTTTTAAGTCGTATCAATGATGGATCACGGAGCTAATTCCACAATTAACAAGTGTTGGATAGCGCTAGCCAAATGTTGATAGAATAGTGCTAGATCTAACAGATAGACAAGTGTAGGGCATGTAGATTAAACCAGGTTGAATCCAAGGCTGATGCTAAACATGTATGTTGGACTTTTTAATTGATGTGATAAAATTTAGTAGAGATACAAAATGTATGTTGCACTTTTTAATTGATGTGATAAAATTTACTAGAGATTGTGATTTCATAGTTTGTATGTGATTTGCCATGAAAGAAGATTGGTGAATCCCATGGTCTTAATTGGTTTTGAGTCTTATAATTTTAAGGTATTCCTATATTGCATTTGTATAACAATTATAAATTTATAAATTTCAGATTGTCCATGTTTTGATGATTCTTATATATGTTTAAGATGTTTATATTCATTGAATTTGATTGTGAGAGCCTCATTATAAGTGCAATTATCAATGACCTTTAGATAGTAATCGTGATTTTCACACAAAACAGGAATAGTATACCTTTTTTCTGAACAAGTAAAAGCATACAAATAAGCAACCTTCATACTGACATCTGCAGAATAGCAAAATGGCCATGCCAAATAGAAATAGTAAATCTTGTCAGTTGATGAGGAGGAAAGAATAAAAATTGGGGAATATTGCTGTGATGTTCATGATGTAATAAAATTACATGACAAAAAAACCATAAGTGTTTATAAATATTCTAGATAACTAGTTAATAAAACAATAAAATATAGATTACTCGAATGTAAAAATACAAAATTTTGATTCCCAAGTGTGGACGTGGCAACGAAGAGATCAAAATCAGCTTCAGTCTTGGTCCAACTAACACTAGTAGTAAAGAAATGAGTTAAAACAAAATACCCCTTCTGTGGAGGCAAACATTTCTTGCCCTGTCAATACATCACTTTGGCACTTTGTTTTCAATATTTCATTACCAAGGCAAAAAAGAATGGTGTAAAATCCCTGTATGTAATTAAAGAGAAAAAAAATAGAGACAAAGATAATACCTATGATATTTGATCAGTACCCCTTGTACAAACTAAATATTTGTATAAAATACTTATATGCTTGCCAAAACCTTCTGTAATGAACACTCCAGCCTCTCTTCCCGTCTAGAGATTGAACAATATCATGAAATGGTACAAAAGTAGGCTTGTGAGATATTCTGATGCATGATGCACCTATTGGACAAAATTTTGCATAGAACTTCTCTTCCATGTCTATGGTGACAGCCAGCACATTGTAAAAAAGTCGCATCATTCCTAATGTCTATTCTTCCCCAATGGAATGTTT
This sequence comes from Cryptomeria japonica, assembly GCF_030272615.1. Lineage (NCBI taxonomy): Eukaryota > Viridiplantae > Streptophyta > Pinopsida > Cupressales > Cupressaceae > Cryptomeria > Cryptomeria japonica. Next base: position 840,233,427 of record NC_081409.1, on the reverse strand, counting down.
GTCACCCTAATTTACTTCTTCTCAAAGGGTAATGATCTAAGGTATACTCAAGATCAACCTACAAATAATGAAACTAGTTAAAAGGAATAGATTCTATTCACCTAAAGATTATACGCAAATAGTCTCATGCAACCAACAATGCCAATGTGCGAAAATGCCTAGAATTTGTAGGGAAAATATAACATATTCCTAGCAAAGAAGAATTCTTCTTAAAATAATATAAAGTGGAACCAATCTTTCTATAGCTGCTACTTCAATCTATTCACAATAAACAAAAAGTAGGAAAATTATTGGCACTTACAGCTAGCTAAAGTCAAAAGATGTTCAAATTCAGACAAGTATTCAAAAGTAGTAGTAATTACAGACAAAAGTGCATGAATTTTGCCATTCAACAAGAACAAAACAAACAACGTATACCTTGCTGCCTTTCGTAGCGAAAGCACCAAATATTCTGGAACAACCTAGAAAAATGGCTAGCATCAATTCTTTTCTTCAAGTTGATGTCTAATGTTATAAATTCAAGATGTAATTATGTGCTATACACAATTTGGATATGTTAAAAGTGTTGCTCTTTGATATTTTGTCCTCGATGACAAAAAATAAAAAGGGAGGAATCGTGTTGCCTCAGTATCATATTTTGAGATGTTTTATAATCTAATTTTTATAAAGGCAAGGTTGTTGATATAAGCATGTGATTATATTTTATTGTGAAAGTCTTTCTCACGGGCCAGATTGGTGACACGGATACATTGAATAAAGCTGACTTGGCATTTAAAATGAATGGTAACTTTGGTGATTAATGCTCCTACGAACTAGCAGCATATTCTTGGAATATATTATTCACTTATGTGACCGATATAAATTAATAAGGTTTTTGGAGCATCTCTTTGTTTGAACAAAGTTTATTGTTCGGATGAAGTCCGTCACTAACCCTAGCCGCTATGAGAGATGTAGCCGCTGCAGCAAAGGAGCTCGAGTTAGTTTCTTTTGTTGGGAAGGATGATGCAAGGGTGGACTAAACAATGAGCTCAATGTTTTTCTGGTTAGTTTCTTTTTTCAGTTATCAATGAGGTTGCGTATTACAGGTAATATTCTTGTTCAACTGCACATAAAGAATCTGGTATTTCGAATCTGGGGTTTCAGCCATGAGAAATGGAAATAATGAAAAAGGATTCAGTTTTTTTGATTTCCGATTTGGGAAATTCAAGTATTTTACGTTATTTAATTCATGTTTTCAAGAAAAGGTCAATATAGAGACAATAATATTGTCTTTCAGTTTTTCTTTTTGTTGCATAGTGAAGCGGTTATTTTTCAGTTTGCAAATCAAATCCCAGTGAGGGTTTGGTAACCCTATATGAGGGTTATTCTTGAAGACAATTTTGAGAGAACAGTTTAAAAAGGAACATATTAAAATACGTTTTGTGTGTGTGAAAGGGGGAAAACAAAGAGGTTTGAAAAGGAAAACGGAGTGCTCTGTGTATAACAAAATATTATCAGACATTTTGATTGTCGAGGGTTCTAGATTATTACTCTGTTTTGTTGCAGAGTACATGTGGCTACAGTGGTTGGAATTATCTTTGTTGCTCAGAGATTGAGTTCTCTCTCTGATAGTGTTTTAATTTCTTTAAAAGAATGTTATCATTCTCTATCTTCTATACAAAGACATGAAGAATATTGTTGCAAAATTATTTAGTGAGAATCATTTGCATAGATTGATAAATTATACTCGCTCCAATCATTGATGGTTTTGTGACTGCAGAACTAAGTGCAATCATAAAGCTACCAGTGACTGTAGCTTGAGTTAGATTGTTTATATTGGATAAGACAGAGGGGTTGGTGCTCCTTGAGGCTTTATGGCTTCTAAATTTTTGTGTACTGAGTTGGTGCTCTTTGAAATAATATAAGGAATCTTACCGAGTGGTTTTTCTACCCCAGGAGGGTTTTCCACTCATGAAAATTATGGTGTTATGTGCCCAATCTTGTCTCAGTTTGTCTTACTAGTTAATGCTCTGATACTGCATGTCTTTTGCTCTTTTATTTCATATTCAGCTTTGTTTGAATTTATGTGATGCAATCTTTGCAATACACTTTTAGCTGTTTTATGTTTTGTAAAAGATTCAAAAACATCTTGTTTTTTGAAAAGCATGAATCAAAATTTTTCATTTGTTCTTATTTTTGAATGATTTGTTTGCTTCGTTAACAGTGTTATTTTAAGATGTTAAGTCTCATTTGTTCAGATTTACAACTCACATTTTCACTATCATTCATCTGTGCTTATTGTTAAACAAGATTGTCAAGTTTTAAGGAGTTCTTATTAGAATTGTTACACTCTGATTCACCCCCCCCCTCTCAGAGTGTCTCCACTTCCAACAAGTGGTATCAGAGCATTGGATCCCTCATATAGGTCTGTCCTAGGGATTGTTCCTGGTCATTTGGAAGTTTTTTTTTATGGCTCATTCTCAAGAAGGTGCTTCTCTATCAAGAGCTCCCCTCTTTGATGGCACAGATTATGTGTTTTAGAAGATCAGGATGGAAACATACTTGATCTCTGTTGATGTAAATGTGTGGAACATTGTTACCACAAAATATGTTGTTCCTACTTCTATTCCTTCAGATCCTGATGCTAAAACTCAATATGAGTTAAATGCTAGAGCTAAGCATGCTCTGTTATGTGGTCTCACCAAGGATGTGTTTGTTAAAGTTATGCATTGTGCATCTGCTAATGAAATATGGAGTAAGCTAGAAACTATTTATCAAGGTGATGCAAAGGTCAAAGAATCTAAAATTCTCACACTCAAGAATCAGTTTGAGTCATTGAGAATGAAAGAAGATGAGACTATTGCAAATTATTTTCTTAGAATTGATGAAGTTGTGAATTCAAGAAGGGGTCTTGGTGAAAATGTTGATGAAAAAAATGTTGTCAGAAAAGTTATTAGAACTTTACTACCTAAATTTGAAACTAAGGTGTCAACTTTAGAAGAAAAGAAAAGTTTTTCTACTATGTCTCTTGACAGCCTTCAAAGCATACTTACAGCTTATGAAATGAGGATTGGTAGTAATTCTTCTAATTCTAAAGAAACTGCTTTTAAAGTAGAAAAGAAAGAGGAACCAGATAGTGAGTCTGAACTTTCAGATGCTATAGAAGCTCTACTAGTTAGAAAGTTAAAAAAAAAATATAAGGGAAAACTACCCTTCAAATGCTTTAATTGCGGCAAAGCTGGACACTTTGCTGCTCAATGTCCCCTGAGTGATCAAAACAGTGAAGAAGAAAAATCAGAAAAAGTTTTCAGAAAGAAAAAATGGAACTCTAAAAAGAAATTCAATCCTTTTCAGAAAAAGAAGAGTCTTTTTATAAAAGAAGATTCTGAAAATGATTCAGATGACTCACCTTGTGAAGGTGATGAAACTTTGTTTATGGCTGAAATAGAAACTTCCTCAAAGAAAGATATAATTAACATATCAGAAGATAAATCTGATGACTTAGATCAAGGTGAAATTGATCTTGAAGGAGAGTTGCTTTGTGCTCTTAAGGAAATCAAAAGACTAAAGAAGCTTGTAGTTTCTCATGAAAGTGAAAATCAAATTTTGCAAATTGAATTAAAAGATTCAAAGCAAACAGTAGAAGATCTAAAAGTTTTACTTGCTGATAGTGAATTGAAAGTTAACACTTTGGAACAACAAACTAATTCTTTGCATAAGCAGATTGAGTAGTATGAAAGTACCTTGCATTTAAATGAAATCTTAAGCAAACAAAAACAATGCAAGAATATGACAGGTGTAGGTTTTGAGAGTGCTAAATCATCAAAACAAATTACTAAACCTACAAATAGAAACCAATTTCAGGCATACAACAGAATGACACCTTTTAGGTTTGGATTCTTTCATGGTTACTGTTTTTACTGCAACAAGTTTGGCCATAAGGTTAACACTTGTAGATTTTTACAACATAGAACTTCTATGTTTGGACACAATCAAGCCTATGGCTTTCCAAACACTGTGAAGTGCATTAAGTGTAACACTTTTGGACATACTTCTTCTGAATGCAAATCAAAGGCAAACATTCATAAGGTGTGGAAACCAAAGTTTGTCCCTAGTACTGAACAGTCTATGATAGTGCAATCTACATTCTTTTCAAGTAAGAAGTCACTGTGGGTGTTGGACAGTGGCTGTTCACACCATATGACAGAAGACAAAAATAGATTTATTCAGTTTGAAGACTTTGATGGAGGTTTTGTAAGATTTGGTGATAATTCAGGAGCCTTCGTAAGAGGTAAGGGTACATTATTATTGAATGATGATACTCCAATACATGATGTGTATTTTGTTGAAGGATTGAAACACAACCTACCAAGTGTTAGTCAGATTTGTGATAGTGGTTATAATGTGTCCTTTACTTCTCATGGTTGTACTATAAAAACTAAGTCTGGTAAAATTGTAGTTGCTGGTTTGAGAACAATTGGCAATGTTTACAACCTGCTTGACTCCACAAACTATGAAATCAATGAAGGCATGTGTCTTATGGGTCAAGTTGAGGAAAATTGTTTGTGGCACAAACGCTTGGGACATGTGAACTTTGATAATCTGGTTCGAATCAGCAAGAATCAGAATGTCAGAGGCTTACCCATCTTGAGTAAACCAGCAAACTCTGTGTGCAAAGAGTGTCTTAAAGGTAAACAAACAAAAACAACTTTTAAATCTAAAGAACACTCTTCTATTAGACCATTACAACTTGTTCACACAGATTTATGTGGTCCAACCAGGACACAATCCATCAACGGTGAAAAATACTTCATGCTTTTTGTGGATGATTATACAAGAATGATATGGGTTACTTTTCTCAAACATAAATCTGAAGCATTTGACAGGTTTAAAATTTTCAGAAAAATGGTTGAACGTGAAACTGATTTAAAGCTCAAATGTTTAAGATCAGACAAAGGTGGTGAGTTTACATCACAAGAGTTTATAGATTATTGTGAGAAACATGGCATTAAAAGACAATATGTTGCTACCCGAACACCTCAACAGAATGGGGTGGTTGAAAGAAAAAATAGAACAATCAAAGAGATGGCTCGCACAATGCTGAATGAAGCAAATATGCTAGACAAATATTGGAAAGAAGCTGTTCACACAGCAGTTTACATTTTGAATCATGTGCAAATCAGGGTAAAATCCACCTTTACTCCTTATGAACTCTGGTATGGTAAAGCTGCATCAATTAAATACTTCAAAATTTTTGGTTGCAAATGTTATATAAAAAGAGATGAAGAAAATCTAGGCAGTTTTGATGCTAAGACTGATGAGGGTATCTTTCTTGGATACTCTACTCATAGCAAAGCTTTTAGATGTTTCAATAATAGATTGAACAAGATTGTTGAAACTGTTAATGTAAGATTTGATGAGCAATTTCTTCTAAGTGATGGTATGTAGGATGTTGAAGAGGATATTTCAATAAGACTGGAACAAGTTCCTAAATCTACTGAAGTGGAAATTACAAATGAAAAGAGTCCTCCACCAAGTCCTAAAACAAAAATTCCTTTACATACACCCTCTAGAATCATTACTAAAAGACATCCTCAAAGTCAGATTATTGGTGAAATGGATGTTGGAATCTTGACTAGGAGAAGAGCAAAAACTGGTGAACAAGCTCAAATGGCTGAGCATTACTGTCTGGTAACTGATTTTGAACCTAAGTATATTTCTGAAGCTCTTGCTGATGATTGTTGGCTGCATGCTATGCAAGATGAAATCAGTCAAATAGAAAAGAATAAAACCTAGGAACTTGTGCCTAGACCAGATGATAAAAATGTTATAGGGGGTAAATGGATTTTTAGAAATAAACTTGATGAATCTGGTAAAGTTGTTAGGAATAAAGCACGCTTTGTGTGTAAAGGCTATGCACAGCAAGAAGGTGTAGATTTTGGTGAAACATTTGCACCTGTTGCTAGGCTAGAGTCAATACAAATATTTCTGGCATACTCATGTTATAAAAACTTTAAAGTTTATCAAATGGATGTTAAAATAACATTCCTTAATGGTTATTTTGATGAAGAGGTATATATGGAACAACCAGAAGGGTTTGTCTCTGCAGATAAACCTGATTATGTATACAAGTTGAAAAAGGCTCTTTATGGCCTTAAACAAGCTCCAAGAGCTTGGTACTCCAGGTTAGATGGCCATCTTACAACAAACGGATATACTAGAGGTGGAGTTGACAGTAACCTGTATGTCAAAGTTGAAGGTAATGATATTTTAGTTGTTGAAATATATGTGGATGATATTATTTTTGGCTGCCATAATGATGCTGTATCCAAAAAGTTTTCAAAACTCATGGAATCTGAATTTGAAATGTCCATGTTGGGTGAATTAACCTTCTTTCTTGGTCTTCAAGTAATGCAGCTTGAACAAGGCATTTTTCTCTCACAAACCAAATATGCAAAAGAGATGCTTAAAAAGTTCAATATGACAGATTGCAAACCTGTTAGTAATCCAATGGAGATTGGTTGTAAATTGACCAAGTCAGATGACACACCTGAGGTAAATCAATCTGAGTATAGATCAATGGTTGGCAGCCTACTTTATTTGACTGCATCTAGGCCTGATTTGATGCATGCAGTTTGTTTGGTTTCACATTTTCAGTCTACCCCCAAACAATCTCATTTGATTGCTATAAAAAGGATTTTCAAGTATATTCAAGGTACTTTAGACTTTGGCTTGTGGTATTCGCGAAATAATGATTTCACTCTTGTTGGTTTTACGGATGCTGACTGGGCTGGTTGTATAGATGATAGAAAAAGCACCCATGGTGCAACTTTCTTCTTAGGAGATCGCCTTGTTGCCTGGCACAACAAAAAGCAAGAATGTGTCACTTTATCAACTGCAGAATCTGAATATATTGCAGCCACAACTTGTTGTACGCAGTTAATCTAGATGTCTCATCAACTTGCTGATATGGGTATTATAGTTGACAAGCCCATCTCCATCTTCTGTGATAATACTAGTGCCATCAGTCTTTCAAAGAATCCTGTGATGCACTCTCGCACTAAACATGTTGCTATTAAATTACTGTTTCTACGAGAACAAGTGTTGGCTAATGAATTTCAAGTTTTATATGTACCTTCCCAGGCACAAGTAGCTGATATTTTTACAAAAGCTTTGTCTAAGGAAGTTTTTGAGTGGTTAAGGGATAGATTGGGAGTGCTTTCTCAATCTGCTCTTGTCTTCACCTAATGCATGATTTGAGGGGGAGTTTTGCTCTGTTGATTTCCCTTTTGTCCTTGTGATTAAAAAAAAGAAAAAGAAAAAAAGGGGGAGATGTGGCATTTAGTGGCCATTTCATTTTGGTATTACAGTGGCAGGTGGCATTTCATTTTGGTATTATAGTGGCATTTCATTTTGGTATTGGCATTTCATTTTGGTATTACAGTGGCATTTCATTTTGGTATTGGCATTTCATTTTGGTATTACAGTGGCAGGTGGCATTTCATTTTGGTATTACAGTGGCAGGTGGCATTTCATTTTGGTATTATAGTTTGGTTTTACAAGGGCAGTGGCATTTAGTGGCATTTCGCAGTAGCATTTAGTGGCATTTCATTTTGGTATTACAGTGGCAGTGGCATTTCCTTTTATTGATGACTACTTTTCCTTGACAGTTTGGTTTTATTGTTCGATTCAGATCAGATTGGTATTATTGGTACATGAACAGTTTGGTATTCATTGACTGGTATTATAGTTTGGTATTACAGTTTGGTATTCTTGTTTGATACAGATCAGATTGGTATTATTGATACACATGAACAGTTTGGTATTCATTTTTTTGGGAGTTTATTTCTTCCTCAACAACATTCTGACGGTATTCACTCTTTTTTACAGAATTGCATTTTATAGGTTTCAGAGGGTTCTATATTTCTTACAGGTTTGCATATGGAAAGTTTCAGTGATGATTGTATATGTTGTACTTATTGACAGTGGCATTCTTTACATTGTTTTGGTCCCTTTAGTTGACAGCATATTTCATGGCAATGATGGCTTGGTTGTTTTTTTTCTCTTTTTAATTTTTTTTGCCATCAAGGACAAAGGGGGAGTTTGTTGCTCTTTGATATTTTGTCCTCGATGACAAAAAATAAAAAGGGACGAATCGTGTTGCCTGAGTATCATATTTTGAGATGTTTTATAATCTAATTTTTATAAAGGCAAGGTTGTTGATATAAGCATGTGATTATATTTTATTGTGAAAGTCTTTCTCACGGGCCAGATTGGTGACACGGATACATTGAATAAAGCTGACTTGGCATTTAAAATGAATGGTAACTTTGGTGATTAATGCTCCTATGGACTAGCAGCATATTCTTGGAATATATTATTCACTTATGTGACCGACATAAATTAATAAGGTTTTTGGAGCATCTCTTTGTTTGAATAAAGTTTATTGTTCGGATGAAGTCCGTCACTAACCCTAGCCGCCATGAGAGATGTAGCCGCTACAGCAAAGGAGCTCGAGTTAGTTTCTTTTGTTGGGAAGGATGATGCAAGGGTGGACTAAACAATGAGCTCAATGTTTTTCTGGTTAGTTTCTTTTTTCAGTTATCAATGAGGTTGCGTATTACAGGTAATATTCTTGTTCAACTGCACATAAAGAATCTGGTATTTTGAATCTGGGGTTTCAGCCATGAGAAATGGAAATAATGAAAAAGGATTTAGTTTTTTTTGTTTTCCGATTTGGGAAATTCAAGTATTTTACGTTATTTAATTCATGTTTGAAAAGGTCAATATAGAGACAATAATATTGTCTTTCAGTTTTTCTTTTCATTGCACAGTGAAGTGGTTATTTTTCAGTTTGCAAATCAAATCCCAGTGAGGGTTTGGTAACCCTATACAAGGGTTATTCTTGAAGACAATTTTGAGAGAACAGTTTAAAAAGGAACATATTGAAATATGTTTTGTGTGTGTGAAAGGGGGAAAACAAAGAGGTTTGAAAAGGAAAACGGAGTGCTCTGTGTATAACAAAATATTATCAGACATTTTGATTGTCGAGGGTTCTAGATTATTACTCTGTTTTGTTGCAGAGTACATGTGGCTACAGTGGTTGGAATTATCTTTGTTGCTCAGAGATTGAGTTCTCTCTCTGATAGTGTTTTAATTTCTTTAAAAGAATGTTATCATTCTCTATCTGCTATACAAAGACATGAAGAATATTGTTGCAAAATTATTTAGTGAGAATCATTTGCACAGATTGATAAATTATACTCGCTCCAATCATTGATGGTTTTGTGACTGCAGAACTAAGTGCAATCATAAAGCTACCAGTGACTGTAGCTTGAGTTGGATTGTTTATATTGGATAAGACATAGGGGTTGGTGCTCCTTGAGGCTTTATGGCTTCTAAATTTTTGTGTACTGAGTTGGTGCTCTTTGAAATAATATAAGGAATCTTACCGAGTGGTTTTTCTACCCCAGGAGGGTTTTCCACTCATGAAAATTATGGTGTTATGTGCCCAATCTTGTCTCAGTTTGTCTTACTAGTTAATGCTCTGATACTGCATGTCTTTTGCTCTTTTATTTCATATTCAGCTTTGTTTGAATTTATGTGATGCAATCTTTGCAATACACTTTTAGCTGTTTTATGTTTTGTAAAAGATTCAAAAACATCTTGTTTTCTGAAAAGCATGAATCAAAATTTTTCATTTGTTCTTATTTTTGAATGATTTATTTGCTTCATTAACAGTGTTATTTTAAGATGTTAAGTCTCATTTGTTCAGATTTACTACTCACATTTTCACTGTCATTCATCTGTGCTTATTGTTAAACAAGATTGTCAAGTTTTAAGGAGTTCTTATCAGAATTGTTACACTCTAATTCACCCCCCCCCCCTCTCAGAGTGTCTCCACTTCCAACAAAAAGGCTTTTGAAATTTTCTAAGTAAATTCAATTGGCGAGTTTAAAACTAAAATCCACAAACCTTTGACAACACAAACCCATGATCTTCTTTGTAATCGATGTGCATTATTTTTTGGGATTGGATATGTTGAAAAGGCTTTAGAAACTCTCTAAGTAAATGCAATTGGCGAGTTTAAAACCAAAATCCACAAACCTTTGACAACACAAACCCATGACCTTCTTTGTAATCGATGTGCATTATTTTCTGGTATGGCATCCTCTAACTGTCTGCATTCTAAGTTCAAAACCCTTAAATAGATAAGGGATTTTTTGTTATATGTTATCATTGCCATTGCCTTCTACTTGCAGGCCCAAGCATGTATGCGAAATGTGGAATCATAAACAAGGCACATGAACTGTTCTACAGAATGCCACATCCAACTACCTAGCCCTTTTCTCATCAGAATGATTTTTCCTAAATTTGCATATGGGAAAAACAAAAATACTACTGACTAAAATAAAACCAACCAATCAAGAAAAAGCAGAAATAAGAAGATAAATTAGTTTAATGGGAAAATTCATCTTGACCATTGGATAAAAATGCTTGCATTGTTTTGCAAAATAGCTACTTGAAAACATTAGTCTTCGTCTAAAAGCAGGAACTTATAATTAGATACACTATTTGCAGGCATTGCACTATTGCAAAATTATATAAATCATTTATGATTACATCTTGATGCTTATAAAAAAAATTCTATTATTTTTAAATATCATTATTGATTATATAAATAATATTAATTTTAAATTAATTATAATTTAATCTGAAAATATATAATTTTTTATAATGATTCGATTTTATATTTTTATTTATGTAATATAGGTATAAATTCTTATATCTTTTAATTGAGCATTTGAAGTCTGACATAATATGTCTTGTATTATATGAGTTCTATCAAAGATTTGTACCTACTTTGAGGTTGCATGACCTTTTTCTAAATATTATCCTTGTTTCAATTAAAATCTTCATGTTAATTTGCAAAATACTTGATACATAACTTTGACTTCTTCAATATGATTAGTAATAAAATTACCATCACAAGAGACAAAAATAATAGAAAATGCGTTATAAATATTTGATAAGCATAAATGAATAAAAATGGGGGATAAAAGAAAAGTTAAAATTAGCCACTTATTTTCTAAAATAGCTAAATATGAAAGTAAATAAAAATAAAAATGTTCACACTAAAAATTTGAAGATGTCTAATAGAGTAAAAGTTATAGTACTCTAATTTTAAATCTACTAAAATTTTATAAAATGGTTAAATATTAAAGGACCTAACTAATAAATAATTAGATAAATGTGCTAACTACTCCAACACCCCCCTTAAGATTAACATAGGGATAAGATAAAGAGCTAATGAAAAATGTAAAATGAGTGCATGAATGAGTTCCAACAATAAAGACTTGATCAGACACTCATGTACAAAACACAATAAAGCAATGCAACTCACACCAATGGAACTCTCACAAATAGAGAAAAGGAGAAAAACCTTGTTGGAAAAAAACCCTCTCCAAAAGAGAGAAAAGAAATGAAAAAGAGAGTACACTTGACAAATGTGAAGGACTCAAGATGTCCCCCAAAGTACTGAGTTAGTCACATAAGTACAATCAATGTACCCCAACAAGAGAGAAAAGAAGAGACGATGTATCTCCAGCATAATGAAGAAGCTCCAATGTTGAAGACGAAGCCTCAAGGAAGAATGTCGATGAAGAACCAAGACGAAAAAACCAGATTCCTCCCCTTAGGAAGAAACAAATCAAGTGGCCAAGGCTGAAACAACTCCATGAAAGGAGATGGAAGAAGAAGTCCCATGATGTGTGCCGTGGAATACTTCTCAACTATCCAATTATCTGAATCAAAGGATGCCAAAACAACTGAAGACATGATGTTTCCTAGGAGCCTACTCGATGTAACTCTAAACCCACATGTTTTAGAGTTTAGATGCAACTTATACTTGGCTAGTCATTCAAAGATCTGTTCAAGAATAGCTAGATGTTTTTCTCATGTCTTTGATTTACCTAATTTGTCATCTACACAATCCTCTAATATCTTATGCATAAGATCATGGAAAATCATTTTCATGGTGCATTGATGGGTAGTGCTAGTGTTAGTGAAGGCGGTTTTATGTTGATCTTCTTCTACAATCTTTATTTGAATATAACCCAAAATAACCATCCATGAGAGAAAGAATTTCATGTCCCCTTGTCAAATCATTGAGGATGTCAATGTTAGGATGGGAAATCTATCTAAAGACATTCTTTGTTGAGATCTCTAAAATTTGTACACACACTGATGGCACCACTAGGTTTGGAAATAGGTCCCTTGTTGGAGATCTAGTCTGAGTAATTAATTGGTCGAATGAACTTGACTTCTAGTAGTTTTTCCAACTCCACTTTGACCAATAATGTTATTAGGGGATGCATCTTTTGTAGTTTGTGTTTAATAGGTTTGGCATTCGAGTCAACCACCAAGTGATGTACTACAAGCTCAAGGTCAAGTCTGGGCATGTCTACATAGGACCATGCAAAATTAATGGGCCATTTGTGGAGGATCTAGGAGAAAACTTGGAATTCTTCATCAGATAGGGAAGCAACTACATGAGTGATATGTGGATTGTCTTTGGTACACCCAAATTGATTTGTCTCATCTCGTCTATTAAGACTAGTGATCTGTTAAGAACATGTGTGTCAATTAGAGGAAGTGGGGAATCCTCATTTTCTGGCACCTCAAAAAGGTTTTCACCAGAAGATACACCCTTTGTTTTTACTATTTTATGGTCTATAGGTGCCTTAGAAAGGTTTTCACTAGTAGACTCTTAATCTTTTAATTCTTTTTCATTTTTGAGGTTAAGGATCTCCTCTTCCGCAAAGTAGCCTTGGGGATCCACCTTGTAGACTATATTCTACTTTGAATGATAATATGGTGCACACTTGGTTTCCCCCAAGAATTGTAGGAGTGTTGTGTCATTTTGGAATGTGTCAAGGTGTGCAACAATTTTTCCCTAATCAATGAGTTTAGGGTAGTGAAGTGTAAGGTCAATTAGGAGAACAGATGTGTCAAAGAGGGTGGATGCACCAAAGGTTGAGGAGCTATTTATACTATTGTATGCTTGTTTTACAACCTCCTTAGGCATGTATTCAATATAGACCAAAATATTTTCAATGTTTCTGAAAGTGCCTGCCGAAGTTGAGGCTTCATTGGAGGGATGTCCAAAACCAAGCCTTTGATGGAAAACATTGGGAGCTAGATCAATTGGTCTTATGATTCTATTTTCTTCTTGTCCTAGTCCCCCACCTTGATAATCCCATTTCTTAGCACCCATGAGATATTTCTCTTTGAAGTGATTAAGGCGGGTATCATTATCTATGGAGACATCTTTGAAAACTCACAAGTTAATATCTCCTTATATGACCTTGTGATTCAGATCACCGTGAGATTATAATGTGGTGGAGCCACATTTTCTAACCACGGGTTCTTTCTTTTTTTGTTCCTGGTGGGTTTTCCATGAGAATGAAGATCTAGAGGTAGAGCACCCATTATGAAGGTTCCTTATAGGATGTATTCACCACAACTGACATCATTGATCTTGAGTTGGAAAAAGATGGATGAGATGATTTTTTTCTCTTTAGTGGAGGCGAGTATGGAATCGGGGTCAACATATAAAGATGATGAGGTGCCTTGGGAGGTTCCAATGTTGATACCTAGGAGTGGTGGGAGTATGGTGAGGAGGCCTCAAGAACACGAAAGTAATCAAATTGTTTAGCATCACCACAAATAGTGATTTCACATCCTTAATAGGGAAATTTGAGGCATTGATGGTAAGTTGAAGGGATAGCCTACATGGCATGGATCCATGGCCGATCAAGGAATGTTGAATGGCAAGTCAAGATCAATGATGTAGGCATAATGTGCTTTGTGCTATTGGCCCCACTGGAATAGGGAGGTTGATCATCCCCACTGAGCTTCTCTTAGCAGTTTCATATGCTTTAATGGTGATGTATTGATTATGCATATCCATGATAGTGTACCCCACTTGAGTGACAAAATTCAAGGTACAAACATTCAGGGAACAACTATTATTGATTAGAACTTTCTTTACCTTGTAGCATTTGACAATGACTTTACTATTCAGCAAACAAATGTGATTAGGATAAAGAACCATGGCAGAAGACTACATGAAGCTGAGATGGTATGTGGAGGATAAGTGTGCAGTGTTTGGGTGAGAATCTCTTGATGAGTGGGTGAAGCTCTAAGAAAATATAGGATGGAGATATATGTCATGATTTTTCCTAAGCTCTAAGACACAAACATTGGGATTGTGGTAGGAGTTGTGGCCTCAGGGACTATCATGCAAGCCCTTCTAGTGGTTGTTGCACATTGAGTATCGACTTCCTTGATGCGAATCATGTTGACATGATCCTCCACATGAGTAATTTAACCTATCGTACTACCATTATCAAATGGCACATTATTGTAGTTGATATTGCTGTTAGTATAGGATTAACTAGCATTGGATGTGCTAGCTTCTCCCTGATGTTTAGGAAGAGAATCCTTATACATGTCTAGGTTAGCATTGGGTGACTTTCCTGTGGTGGGGTCAACATCAATTTTTCCTTGATCAATGAGATTTTGGACTAGATGTTTAAGCTTCATGCAGTTGTTCGTGGTGTGACCTTTGATGAAATGATAGGCACAATACTCGTTTTCCCTATACCACCCAGGCTTAGTCTTGGACTCATCAAATGGTTGAGTTTTTGGATATACATACATATTATGTTGCTCAATGTAGTAAACTAATGCCTTGTGTTATTATAACCCATTTGACGAGGAGGAGCTTGAGCAATAGTGATTGCATTTGTTTGATTTGCCCATGCATTTTACATCTATACTTAAGGATGATGATACGTTTGAGGTGGTAGATTGATATGGATGGTTGGGTCACAAGCCTTCATTGAGATATTTTAGAGTTTTTGGTTGCGAAGCATATGCACATGTGCCAAAGGAGAAGCAGACAAAGTTGGAGAACAAGGATGTGAAATGTGTCTTCATCGGGTACATTTATGGTGTGAAAGGATACACGCTTTGGGATCCTGTTGTGCAAAAGGTAATTCATAGTAGAAGTGTTATTTTTAAGAGAAATTAAGTCTCCTTCCATTACATTGCATCCAGAATAGACTAAAAGGGAACATGTGATTCAATTTCCTTCTACACCTGAAAGAGTTTAATCGAGACCCCTAGATAAGCAAGAAATTGAGGAGAGCTCATCTAGCTTTGAATCTTCAAAAGAGGAGGAAGAACCTCAACTCAGCTTGTTCGAAGGTCTACAAGACATAGACAACCATCTGAAAGGTATTCACCTGATGATGGGAGATGTATATTTGCTTTGAATACTAATGTTGATGAACCAAAATTTCTGGAATAGGCATTAGGTATGAATGATGCAAAATCCTAGAACATTTCTATGAAAGAAGAAATGGTAGCTCTGAAAAAGAATGATACATGGGATCTTGTACCACTGCCTGAAGGACATAAGCCTATTCGTTGCAAATGGGTGTTCAAGAAAAGATTAGTTAGATAGAATCATTAAGAAGTATAAAGAAAGGTTGGTTGCAAAAGGCTACTCTCAGGTTGAGGGTGTTGATTATGGTGAGATGTTTTCTCCTATTGCCAAAATGACATCCATTAGATTTTTGTTTTCTATTGCTGTTGCTTATGATTTAGAGGTCGAGTAAATGGATGTGAAAACTATTTATTTTCATGGTGATGTCAAGGAGGATATTTATATGACACAACTAGAGCACCATGTGGTGAAAGGTAAAATTAATTTGGTCTCTAAATTAAAGAAATCCCTGTATGGCCTCAAACAGAGTCCTAGGATGTGGTACCATAAATTTGATACATATGTGGTGAGTTTGGGATTTGAGCATTCTAAATCAGATCACTATGTTTATTATAAATCTGATGGTGATCATTTTCTATACATTGTATTGTATGTTGATGATACGTTAAATTCATTGGTAAAGGGAAATGTATGATTTCAGAACTTAAGTCTCAGCTTGCTACTAAATTTAAAATGAAATATCTTGGTGCAGTGAAACATATTCTTCAGATGGAGATTAAGAGAGATAGAGTGAACAAAAATCTATGGCTAGGCCAAAGCAAGTATGTGAATTCAATCTTCTAGAGGTTCAACATGCAGGATTGTAGACCATTGTGTGTTCCTTTTATTATTAGAATGAAATTATCTGTTGCTGATTGTCCTACATCCCCATCGGAGATGGAAGACATGAGTAGAGTGCCTTACCAAAGTGCAGTTGAAAGTTTGATGTATGCTATTGTCTATACTAGACTAGACATTGCCCAAGAAATGGGAGTTTTGTCCAGACATATGTCTAATCTTGGTAGAGTTCATGGGGATGCAGGAAAAAGAGTCTTTAGATATTTGAAGGGTACCTCAAAGTATTCCTTGTGTTATCATGGTAATTCAGTTGGAGACATAATTTCCCTTGATATTAATGGTTATGTGGATTCAGACTAAACAAGTGATATTGATAGTAGAAGATCCACCAGTCCTTTTGTTCATGATGTCGAGGAGGATTTTGGCTACATCTTATTGGGTGGTTTTAGTCCATGGTTTTGTAATATTGTTTGATGGTTTTTGTATTGTATCTCCTATATATGAGGTGTGTGAGATAGAGGTTGTGTGTAAGAGTCTTATGGTTATTGAGTTTCCTCTAAATCTATGATTAGTGGTACTCTTGCAAAGAGCTTGCTCTGCAAGTATATTATAATCTATTTTTGATTGCTGAATAATATATTGGGCGACTTTTGGAGTGTGGGGTTTTTCTCCTAAAAAGGTTTTCCCCATGTAAATCGCTATATTGTGGTATGAATGTTATTTATGAGTATTTCTATTTTCTGTAACTATTGTGATGATTTGTAAAATATTTTGCATACCATCCTCTCAAGGTTAGTGTAGGAAGTTGTTCCTCTACTTAACTTCCTTACAAAAACTAGCCCAAATTTTTGGGAATAGGTTTTGAATCTATTTGTTTTCGTAGATCCCATTCTGTGGCTCCGTGGGACATCTTTATCATTATGTATTTGTCAATTCACTTTAGCTATCACCTATTTTGCCCTAATTACGCAACTTAAATCCAATCTCAATATAGAAAGAGGGACACATCACAAAACCAATAAATCTAATAGGAATTTCAGCCCCTTCCTTATTTGGATTGAGGTTAGATCTATTAGGTTCACCCCTCTTTCCATTGTTCTGGTTAATTTGGATTATTAGTGGTTTTATCATCTTAATTGAAACCCTAATTCCGAATTACACCATTACAATTTGGTGAACTTGATATCTTTCGTGCTAATTTTTAATTTATTTTCTAGATCTGATTTGGATGCATTTTAATTTTTAAATTTGCACTCATAGATCATTTTTGAATTAAAAACATAAATTAAGAGGTTAAATTCATAAAAACCTTAATTTATTTTGCTAAATTTGAGTTGTGGGTTACATAAATTTTCACTTGTGTTTTCAGATCTGATTTTAGGTATTCATAATGGTATTTACTAAATCTAATCTGTTTTCCATTTCACATATTTTTACATTTATTTTTACCTATATCTATCAAAATCATCTGTTGGATAATGGTTTCTTGCACTTTACATTGCTTCTTTTCATACATAGCACTTTTGCATATTGCACTTTTAGAATTTCAAAAATATTTTCTACTAGTCAATCATATGTTGAAGCTTTAATCCATTTTGCATGTTATTTTATGATGATAATTTTAAGAAAATGCATTACATAAGTAGATCATATAAAAACTTTTGTAGACAATGATAATCCTAGAGATGATATTAAAAAACTAAAACTTGTACCTCTCCTAGGGTATCTCATGTGAATGAAGAAAGAGTTAGTACTCCAATATATTAACTCTTTAATAGAGAGAAAGCACCGAAGAGAAAATGTCACCATCTTCTTCTCATACACATACCCTTGTGCAAGGGGGCAAGCACAAAATGTTGGTGTATCAATCTCTCTAGAAACTCCATATTCTCCTATAGCTTATCTTAACTATCAACAAAATTTTAGAGAAGATGATGATATACATTGTATTCATGATATATCTCCTCACATTATATTAATTAAACATGAAGCCTTAGATGATAAGGATATTCCTTCCCAACCTATCAAAGAGGATGTGAATGATGATAAAAAGGAGAATCTCCCTACAAAGGATATTACTTCTTCATCTATTTCCCCCTTTGACCCTTCTAGGTGTCCTTACACTACAAATTTTAAATAATTTCATGATAATTATCCTTCTTCTTCACAATTGAAAATTTATTATAGGCGTGGTTATAATATAATCTCAAAACAAGGTTATAAGGACTTGGAAAATATGAACAAGGAATCAAAGTCCTTCTAAATCCTCCTTCCCAAGTTGGTACAGAATTTCTAGGACATCCTCATCATTCACCCATGGATCATCTCCTTAACGTGAAAAAGCTTAAGGAGTATTTTGTAAGGCATAAAATATATCATCCATATAAAGGTGCTTCTTCCTCAGATACTCCTTTTTGTTCATATCATCAAACTAATGACCATCATGCAAATGAATGTCTTGATTTTTAAAATGGAATACAAGCACTCATTGATAATGAAACTATCAAAATAATAGAAAATAATCCATCTCCTTCTACTACCACACCTTTTCCTACATTTAAAGAGATGAAACCAACCCTTATTGATAATCAAGAAATGTTAGCAACAAGAATCTTTTGGAGATTGAAGTATGATAGGAATGTTGTTTTTCCTTCCATAAAATATATTTATAAGAATAAGGAAGAAGATGAGCATTGTCTTTTTCATATTTGTTATTCTCATTCTCTAGGATATTGTAAAGCCTTTAAAATTTTTTCTCAAGACCAATTTTATCGAGATCACACAGCTCTTACAACTGATCTTGCACTTTTTCTGGTGAAGAAGTAGTGCCTTAGCACTCCATTCACCCTATCATGTTTCTCCTCACCCTAAGACAATAGTAGTAAAATTTATTAAGGGATATTTATCATGAGTGGTAATGCATATTCAATTACAAACATACTTGGATGACAACATAATTCTTCATTGAATTCTTCCTTGTGGTGCAAGGATAGTATATTCATTCTCTCTATCTCCTTTTTGAAGATTGTCTCTTCTTTTGAGTGGTATCTTGCATAAATTGATTCCTTTTATTGCATTGATTTTTCCTTCACATGAGTACATGTGTGTTCCTTGTTTAGGATGTTTTCTTTTTTTGAAGAGCTACATTTTCTTATGTATAATCTCTCTTCAGAAGTTGTGTAATGATTCTCATTGTCCCTATACTTGGGGGTATTGATTTTCCTTATCCTTTCTAAGAATCCACTTTTTCTTTGTTGAGTGTTGTTTCCTTACAATACAATGTTATTCCTTGTGTGAAGTTGTTTGTTCAAGGATTCTCTCTTATGTAAGAGGTGTGTATCCTTTTTACCATCTCTTCTTTATTTGGATATATATATATATAAACAAAACCTTTAATTTGGTTCAAAGTGTGTCATCATTCATCAACAATCACTTTACCAAGCAATAGGAGGAAGGTATGCATTCTTGTTCTCCTTCCTTTCTTTTCCTTTATTTTGGTAGATGAAGTTATTTTTGTTCAAAATATCCTCTTGGAGGTAGATGTCTTTTAGAAAATATCACTTTCTCTCTAGATATTCGGACCTTTACACTTGTTGCGAGATATCTTTTTACAACTATATTTTCATTTCCTATAGGAGTTAAACCTCTTCATTCGCTTGTAATTATACACATTGTTGTCATTTGTGTTGAAGGTGTGGATCCTTTTCTCTAGCTTTCTTAACACATCAACATAGGACTATGTTGATTAAGGGGGGACATACATATCACCCTCTTTCTGCTATATTTTTGTACTGTATTTTTCATTTCTTATATAAGGTGTACATTCTCGAAATGAGACCAACAAAGTCTTATACGTAATGTTTCATTCTCAAAACTAGATGCAACCTTTCTATATGTCTTATATGGGCTATAGATGCTCAAAGCCAAACCAACAAATTCTTATATGAGATGTTCCTAAAACCAACATATATTTGTCTTATATGGGGTGTACATTCTCAAAATCAAACCAACAAAGTCTTATACGAGATGTTTTCATTCCTAAAACCAGATGCATCATTTTTGTATGTATTATAAAAGGTGTACATTCTTGAAATTAGACCAATAAAGTCTTATATAAGATGTTCCCAAAACTAGACATACATTTTTATATTTCATGTCTTATATAAGTTGTTTCACACTCACAACTAGACCAACAAAGTTTTATATGAGATGCTTAACTCTTGAAACCAGACAACAACATATGCATCAGGGTGAATGGAAGTAGAAAAATATAGCTAAACTATTTCGATTCTCCTCCTCAAAATGGATAACCTAGCATAACACAACTCACTAGCACATGACATCCATGTCCTCTCCTTTCTCTTTCACATGAGCTCATAAATTTTCCATTTTTTGATCATGGTTCATCATTTGATGCATGCTCTTTCACTTTTTATGTGATCACTTATGTTTTTGTGACAAAGTTCTGAGAGTGATATTAGTGACTAAGACATTTTTATTATCGAGTTCTTTATAACTAGTTGACTTGGAGCCTTTTAATTTTTATTACTAACTGCTTGCTTTGTGTGTCTTTTGTCTTTGTTTTCCTTTTCAAATGTCTTTGTATTGTTTTGTGTGTCCTTGTATGTGATTGTGTGAGTTAAGATCCTAATATTAGGGGCTTAGTTCCTCAAAATTAGTCATATCTTATCTCCTTGTGACCTCCATCGTAATGGCTCCTCTCTTTCATCTTTCTGCGTTACTGTGAGTATTTGCATAGGCTCATACTCCCATTAAAGTGTAGGCTAAATGTAGAATCATAAATCATAATAAGTATAATTTACACCTCATGTTTGTTCTCCTACTTTAGCGTGCTCCATATCCATCCCCTCTCTAGGTCCGTGTTCATCCTATTATCCAACCTTGATGTCATGAATACCATTTAGTGGACTCTATCTTGGAGGTCTCTTCCTCATTTCCTTTTGTACTGGTCCTATTTGTAGGAGGAACAAGGTGCCCCAAAATACCCTGGCCCCCTTAAACGGGCCTTAATTTAAAATGGGGTAGACCCTTTATCTTCTTGATGGCTTCTAGTCATCGTGGCTATACATGATTGTTGAAGGTTAGCCTAATTGGTAATAGGGAACCCTAAATAAAGACATCCTATCAATTCATTTAGACCTATAAATCAATCAAAAACCTATCCCTATTATTCGTGCATTCATGAAACATTCACTATCAAGCATTCTTAGAGATCCAATGTTGCATTTTATCCTTCAAGCATTATGGACAAAAGTTACAACAATCTTCATCCAAGAATGTGTGTGTGATTAGGGTTTCTCATGTTGATATATTTTCCATGCCATTAAATTCATCATTTATGATTACATTCAAAGATAATTGCATCATACATATCAATCATTGTAGATATGAGGTATATCTCTTTAACATTTACTCCATTATTTGGATTATTTTATTCAAGGTTAATAATTAAACTGGGGTTTGACTTAGGAAAACCCCTATCCACAACATCTTTCCTTCTCTTTTTATGTGTAGTAAACAAGTTCAAGAATTATACATGAAAATTTTGATAGAGTTGATGATGATGAACAAATTTAGCTTTCAACAGAGGAAAATTTGGAGAACCAAGGCAAATCTGTACTACTTGGTCTTGAAAAATTGGGTTGAACTTCTAGGAACAAGTTTTGAATCTATTATTTTTCATAGATCCCATTCTTTGGCTCCATGGGACATCTTAGCATTCTGTATTCATGAATTCACTTCAATTATCAACTATTTTGCCTAATTACACAACTTACATACAATCTCAATATAGAAAAAGGGACACATAACAAAACTAGTGAATCTAATAGGAATTTCAGCCCTTTCCTTATTTTTATTGAGGCTAGATCTATTAGGTTCGCCCTTCTTTCCATTGTTTTGGTTAATTTTGATTATTTACGATTTTATCATCTTAATTTAAACCTTAATTCCAAATTACTCCATTACACATGTTTAAATTATTTTAGTAGTCCACTCATTTACTATCCATAAAAGATAAAATGATTATTCCCAGAAGTCTTTCAATTCTTATCTTTAGTGTAAGAGTAACTTGAAAGTCCATTTTTTTTGTTCATATAATTTTATTTGTAATATTAAAAAAATATTATTTCTAATATTGTTAAATTTATATATGATAGTGATTCCATTTATCACATGGCCTTATTAGATAAAATCCACATATTTGATACACCTCATATGAGAATATGGGTACACATAGATTCTTTGATCTTTTAATATAATGTTGAATTATTTGTTATCCAAATAGAATGATACAAAGAAGACTAACGATTGGGATTAATGACTACATGTATCTACTTCTTTTAGGTATTTCATCCTAGAAGGAACAAACATACAAAAAAAAGTCCATTTACTATGAAATAATTGATCGTACATGAGAGGAAGTAAAAATGTATAAGTTATTTAGTAACCCACTCCATTACTATGCATAACTATCCAGACAAGTATCCCAACCCATATGTTCAATACAAAACTAGCACAAAATCCAGTGCAATCACATTCATCCAATTGTAATGTATGGTTTAAAACTTATTTTCCTTTACATAAAAATTAGCATTATTTGTTGATACTCATGTTGTTTATCACAAAATTCACATCAAAAATATTTTCACACAATGTTAATAGAGTAGTAGCATTTTATGTATGCATATATTGGAAGGGCCTCACAAGAAAAAATATAATACATGACTAACTATAACTCCTTAGGCATATGCTCCTTGTATGACATATTATCTTTTTATAGAGTAGTAGCATTTTATGTATGCATATATTGGAAGGGCCTCACAAGAAAAAATATAATACATGACTAACTATAACTCCTTAGGCATATGCTCCTTGTATGACATATTATCTTTTTATATTTCTAATATTATACTTATCACTGAGGTTTGGATGGCCATCAATGTACTTTATCAATGTTATTTTGTATCACTAGTACATTCGGGTCAAAATTTTGACGGCAAATCGTCGGCATTTTGATGAAATTTCATCGCACTACCGACAAAAAAAGCCATCGAAAACTTTTTGTCGCAAGTTCCGACTATCCTTGTGATCGTCGCAATTCCGACATCACCTCCAACCTTTCCGACGGCCGCCATGGATGCTCATACCCAGAAAGAATACCATCACGATCTCAGCCTATCGTCGGAATTCCGACTCCATAGGGTAAAATTCCGACAGAGGAGTGTCGTTGGATGCATAGCATCCTTGTCAGAACTCTCCTGGAGGCCCTCGTAATTTTGTCAAAATTTACGATGGCCTCCAGGAGAGTTCCGATGAGGATGCTGTACATCCGATGACACTCCTTTGTCGGAATTTTACCCTATGGAGTCGGGATTCCGACGATAGGCCGAGCTCTCCAATTTTTTTTTTTTATAGAAAAAGATTGACATTGGTATCTCTCTTCTATCTCTCTTCTCTATCCCTCTCTACTATCTGTCTTCTCTCTCCCCTCTCTAGGTCTCTTTCTCCATCCCTCTCTTCTTCTCTCCCTCTCTACTTCTCTTTCTCTACCCTCTCTAGGTCATTATCTCTTCCTCTCACCCTCTCTCTCTCTCTCACCTTTATAGGTCTCACCTTCCATTCCTCCATCATTACCCATGTTGTCAAGTTGCAAGATATTTCCCAAAGTACTTGGTTGCTAGGGGTTGATTTGCTTAAGTGTTGGAGTCGGAGTTAGATGAGACCTACATGATTAAGCAGTATTAAGTGATCAAGTCATCGAGATCTTAATTGTAAACATGACTAGGTTCTAGGGTTTTAGGGTAGCATAGGTCAAGATTGAGGTATGGTGGTCAAGAATTACCTTCCAATGACAAAAGACATCCAAATGATGAAGAATGAAGCCGATGAACTCATAGAAGTTTGGAGGAGATAATTTGACTAAGTTAAAATTTTGTTTAAGTCATGGTCATGATACTAGCTTGCTCATCAAGAGCAATTTTTGCGAATGAACCCTAGAAATGTGCCCATGCTAGAGAAGCAAGAATTCCAATAAAACCTAAGGCAATGCTAGTAAGGGGTCAAAATTAAAGAATTAGGGTACAAAAAACAAAATTTGGCTAAGTCGAGATGTTGCTCAAGGATGACCTAAATCATGGAGTGTAAATCAATCATGAAACATGAGAATGGATAGGTCTTGACCCAAGCAACGTAAGTCCCCCTTGTGATTCCAGAAGATATCACATCACAATCATTGAGTCTATCTGCAATATAAAGTCAAGACCTGACTATTGGAATCTTGGAGTCATCCCATTTGATCACGTAGTTTAGCACTTGGGAGGATTTTGTTCAAGAGAGGATAAAATACTTAGTATTTTATTTTGTGTTGCATAGTGCATAAAAAACACATCAACATAAACCATTGAAAGGTTTGGTTAAAGCCTTCGAATCACAATCTCTACGAGAAGCTATCAAGAGTGCCCAGAATTTGGAAACTTTAGTGTCCAAGAACATAATTCATAAGGCACCACTTTTAGAGCAACCAAAGAAGCCTATCAATGTAATATTTTATTTACCTTGGATATGTTTTATCCTAAGTGTGATATTCCACTATTAAAAAGCTTAATTAGGTAATATTTTTACTTAGGTAGAATAAGATAATGAGTTGCACATTCTCCTTCTTTGATTGAGATTCTACTTTTTCCTTGTCACAAATTTGGAAACTTGGATAAGCAATTTCTTTTTTTGGTTTTCTACCTCTTCATGATCCTCATGGGTTTGGAATCTTGGAAGCTATATATTGTAGGTTTTTCCTCGATTAACATATCAAATGAAACTATTTTGAGCTTTCATATCTTAACATACCAAGGGCTTAAGTTTGGGGATGACAGGGGGATGATGAAGGGGGTGGGGTGGGATGCAAATATATACACAACTTAAAAAATTAATTATAAAAAGATGTGTATAGAATAAGTATAACAACTGTAAATAAAACTTTGCCACGCTATGTAAATTTTACAATAAACATTAAAAATATGTCAATGATTGCATTGAAATTTGAACATTAACAATGGTGGTAGAGTTTTAGAACTTTGGGAACAAACTAAGAATAAGTATAAGAATTGCAGATGAAACTTTGGCATACTAAGTGTTTAAACTAGTCAACATAAAAAAAATGGAAACGATTGCATTAACAATAAGAATGGTGGGTAGACATTTGGGGTCAATGGGTAGTGCCCCTTGTGGGGGGTTTGGGGTAGAGCCCCCATCAAGGTTGGGGGGCATTACCAAACCTTTAATAAGGATGACATTTACACAATAATTTCACCATTTTTTTTAGAATTGGAGTTTCTAATTGGGGGCCATGGGAGACTCATAGGCATCCTCAAGATGGTCAAGAGACTCCTTGGAGTCCCTAGGATGTCCCTAAGTGGTGCAGCAAGGGGATGTTTCTCCTAAGTATTTCATCTTGAAAAAATAGGGATTTTGGAGGGGGGGAAGGGGTCCCCATGTTTCAATGGTTTCAAAAGATTCTAAGTTTTTTTTTTATCTTGTCATAACAAAATATACTCCTCTTGCATCCTTGGATGATTTGAAAATTGAAAACAATTTGACAAGAAAAAACTAACTTCTAAAGTTTAGACTTAGTTTTCTTTTTTTATCCAAGTCACTACAACATTTCAATATCAAAGTAGCTTTTTTTTGGTGGTTTCGAAGCATCCAAAAGGCTTGAGAAATTCAATATTATCTTTCATTCCACCAAAATTGGAGATCAAGAAGCATGCTCACAAACAAGGATTTGTTTGTAACTTAAGGCAATCGACTAGTTTTTGGGGCATTTTTAGGTCTAAAGAACCTACCATTGTGTCAAAAAGGCCCATAAGACCCCATTTTCATCTAAAACTTGTCTCTTTTGGTCGTAGAAGCATTTAAGGAAAAAAAAATCACACAACCAATGATATGCCTATACCATACATATTTGAGTTAAAATAAAAATAAAAAATTGACAAGGTTTGGAGACCGTTGAACAATTTGGGAGATTGCTAATACATACACTCAATTTATGAAGTCTCAATTTGATGTACTTAATCTTCGAGAGGCCTATACAAAAGCATTTTGTAATTGCGAACTAAGATAAATTTCCATTTTTGGCAGTTTTCATCATGGATTATGGTATTAAATTCCGACATTCTATTGTCAAGATAAATTCAAATAAATTCCGACATTCTATTGTCAAGATAAATCACATCACCTCAGTAATTGAACTGTAACAATTAGATTGCATACAAAGTGCAGGTTTGCTATGAAACATGTTAAAAGGGTTAAACTGTTTCAATTAATACAAACACTGGAACTATTAAACAACAATAGTTTGTTGGTAATCAAGATTTTGGACTATACCCACATTTTACACCTTTTCATACAGTTACAAAGAACATAGAAAACATGTACGTGGAACTATAGATTCCAACATATGTAAAAATATAACAATCTAAATAAGAATGGGAAGCATGTGGAGAATGGTTAAGACATGCATAAATAAAAGGAAAACAAAGATCTCTCAATGTGTATCACAAACAAATCAAGGAAAAAAGCTTTTAGGCAGGGGAACGATATGATCATAAAAATTTCAAAACTTCCAAAGTATAGAGCATTTGAGATTTTACAAAGAATGCGCTAATTCAGCTTTATTCATGATGAGGCATATTCACAACTTTTGCAGTCGCACCATGGTGTTGTTCGTGTTGGCTCTATTGGACCCTATAATTAAGATTCAATATACGTACATTATTCAATAAGATTAACTGTGCAACATAATGAAATATTGAAAAGTGTGTTATCTTATTGAGCTTCGCTATGTTTCGAGAATAGTTTAATATTCTCTACTTAACAGGGCCAACCACGTGAAGGTGGAAGCTCATTTGGCCCCTCCCCCCCCCCCAACATCACTCTAAATTTCCCATTAACATCTAACATTCATTCATTCTTTCATCCATTATTAAAATATAACATTCATTCATTATCACATAATGTTCATTAACACATAAAATTCATTAACTTTCATTAAAACGCAACATTCATCAATAATCATCAACACATATCATTCATGAACATTCATTAGCACATAATTACATTCATTAACACATAAAAATCAGTCATTATCAAATAAGGTAGATTATAATCATTTCTTTCTTTGTTTTTTCTTTGAAGCTATGAAAAGACTAAGTGGAACATTGGTTCCTTCATCATTCCCCCCATCTTCGGATGTTCTGCCCTCTTCTCGTGCTCTTGATGTATGCCTAGTCCTATATAAAGGACGAGGATGCTGAACCAAAGGGGGGTCCTCTGCAATAACAAAGAATTGGGTTAGATTCAAAACATTTTTTTATTATTGTTACAAGTATTTCATTAATTTAAAGAACACAACCGTTACACTCTTTACCTGATGGGGGGCCACATCATCTTCCACATCATTTTGTCTAGCCTCAACCTTGACATGCTGAATACCCTCTAGATCCTTTGGAGTTGAAATACGAAATGTTACATTAATCAATACACCAATTGCAATTAAATTTGTTTAAAAGAATAACAGTGGTCCTCTTTACCTGATTGGGGAACATCACGTTCCTGATGTTGTCTACTCGGATCATGCTCCACTTGGTCACCACCGACTACATGCTCTAAAATATTAACAATAAAGGTTACATTAATTACTACACTAATTTTCAATTTAAGATGTTTAATTGTATTAATAATTACATAAAAAAATTTGAATAGCAAATGAATACCTCCACTACTAGGATGCACATCCGGACCTTCATGTATAGGTTCCGTTCCATGATTATCATGCTGCATTCCAATGTCATGCGCAGTGTTATCATTGCTTGCTTATTTAAAAAAAATATAGTCACTTTATGTTGAAACTTAACATCAAATAGATTATTGGTTAAGTATTCAATTTGAAATAATTTTCATTTAGCTTATTTACCATTGTGATAGATGCATCAGAATCTCGTGTTTGCCCACTCAATTCTCATAGCCGTTCAGCCACGGCTATATAGCCTTGCTGGTAGCCAATTCTCTTGTCATCTTGCATGGGCACTCTATTGAATTCAGAGCCCTGCATTTTTGCTTAGTATTGTGAATTTTGCTTGTATTGTTTGATAAAAAAAAAATTGTTTACAATTTATAAATATTTTGATGTGATACTTAATTTACTGATTCTTACAATTCATGCGGCAAGTTTCATATAACCACCAGAGCTGAGTTTGTGTTGCCCATGCTTTTCTTGTCTTGCCTTGGTTGCCTTTGACGTGTCACTCAATCTATGAAAAGTTTGAAATATGTTAGATTATATAAATATAATGAATAATTAGTACATATTCACATTCTTGATAGTATCACATACCTTCTTCTGGCGTCTGGTGGTGTATTTCCTTTTTTCCTTTCAATTCTCTCCTTTGCATCCAAAATCAGGGCCTTCCACTCCCTGTCTGGAATCATGGGGGGATGCTCATACTTTACGTTCTTCTCTAAATGTGTCCTGTATTGGTCCCTCACATACTTTAGATATGTGCCAGCTTTTCCAGGAGCTTAGTCTTGTCGAATGTGTCATTTCCAAACAACCCTACCATACGGTTTGTGAGTTCATCTTTTAACTTTTTTTCTTGTTCATTCCACCTTTAAAGCAAAAACAAACCTGTTAGATTTAGAAAGAAACTGAAGCTACCTTTGATATAGTTCAAGAAATGGATAAAAGGAAAACTATTCTAGCAATGATATGAAATCAAAATAGTGGATAAGGGTTAGTTCACGTATGATGTTCCACCTTTTACGTATGGTGGGCCCAAATATCTGCAATGTAATGTCATTAAGATTTTTATAAAAAATATCATTTCCTGCAAAAAAAACATGGGATCATTAGTCCAAAATGAGTGATCAGTAAGTAAATTACAATTAGACTGTATATAATAATAATTTTAAAGTACCTAGAACCTTCTATATCTTCAAGGGAATCAATTCTTCATCGCTCACCACCAATGTGGCCTGCAACGTTCCCGTACTAGCAATACGGGAAGATCCAGGAAATGATGGTATGTTATCACCAGTACTCGCCTCTAGTGCATCCTCATGTGTATCTCCCGCCACAGTAAATGAATCCACTATGAAATGCCTCCAAGAAAGAACACTTCAAGGGTAATAAACACATAACGAAAGAGAGAGAAAAAGGGGGATCTACCACCAGTGGGTGGGTCAACACGAGTCGGTGCAACAGACAATGTCTGCATGCTACGTGTTGCCAACATTGCAGTCGGCAATACAGTTGGGGTCGACCTCGGACCCATGTCAGCACCTAAAGAGTAATACATTAAATATGTAAAACATTAAAAAAGCAAGTTCACAAGTCCAAAGGAGTGGTTTTAATATAGAACATGGTCATCACTTGAACTACCCACAATACCCTGATCATTGCCACTAGGATGATGAGGCCCTATAAATTTTTTGTAAAAGCAACACATACATATTTTAGTTAATGACATAAAAGAGAAAAAAATATAAAGCATTATTGAACTTTTGTTATGATTAAAGCTTTCATTACTGCTTACTTGCAAGTTTTCCATTGTTGTCAACAATAGTTGCACCCTCTTTGTTATCTCATCAGTCTGAGGGCTTATGGTTGCCAAATCAACAATCTCTTGCCTAATTTTTCTAATATTCTTTTGTAAAAATTGCATAGAGTTTGCGCTAAGTGTGATGTCATCAGTGCATAACACTGTCGAGTGCCCCACATCCCTATGGAGGTGCTGAGGTACTGCAGGTTCCTTTCCCTTATCCTAAACATCCATCTGTGACAAGAATATAATTAACACTATCAAAATTACTTCAAAACACTCAAGAAAAGATTATAACCTAACAGTTTGCTTCTATCTAATTTGTACAATTACAATGAGGTTTACCTACTCCATAGAAGTGCCAGGACCTACACCCCTATCTGTGCTATGTGGTGGATCCATGTGGCCCTGTGACAAAGAAAAAATATAAAAATGTTAGCGAAATGAAACCAATAGACTTAGCAAAAAAACTTAATAATTTGGATTCATTAATTGGAAGTTGGCTTAAATGGTATATATATAGTACGTACCACCCCCATGATAGTAACTTTGTTTGTATCTATACGATTCAAATTGTAATCGATTAGTAGCTCTTCCCCTGCACTTATTGATTTTATCGCACATACAAACACACAATTTCTCTCACATGCCTCAAATATGCAATTGGGTTGCTTATTAGTTGACCCAGGTTGTGTACTATTTATAAAACCTACAATATTCCCTATTGCTTTTGGCCTTCCATCAATGTATACAACCACTCATTTACTTTGATCATTATCTTTTTGTTGTATATAGTTGGCTGACAGTGCATACCTATTCATACTTTTTTTATATTGAACAATCTGCATCCAATCATTATAATTGTAACAAGGTCCAACAAACTCCATCAATTCAGCAACTTTGTTGTAATAGACCTTTATGCTGTCCATGGAAAATAGGCCCAAACCATGTAACGACGAAGGCGCTAAGTGATATATCCTCTCATTAACACAAAAATCAGTGTTTATTGGAGGAAGTTCCTTGGGTACACATTGTTTCAGTAGATGTTTGTACCTCAAGGGCACCTCAATGTCGCCTTTGGTCTCATCATCATAAGAACATGACCCCCCTTGAGCAAGAAAAAATTCCATGCGTTTATTGAATTTTCTTCTAATCTTTTGACCTCTAGTTGATCTCCCTATTTGAGATCTACTACATGTCTCACTTTCCTCTTCTATTCCTGCATTTCCCTCACTTGAGGAAGACACATCTAACAAATACCTATTTGGTGATACCTGTGCACCATCAAATGAGAGAGTTAGTTGGTAATGAGAGAGATATTTTGCAAATGAGGGTAATATTGATGAAGAAGTCGGCCATAAAGTTGATGTTGAGATTAAAATTTGAGTAAGTCCAACTGGGGCCTCAAGTGTTGTGTATTAGATTTGCTGCTAATGTTGAGGTTTGAAAAACTGAGGAAGTTTGTTTTTCTTGTAATTTTAAAAAAATATATTATTTCTATAAGGTGTATTGACTTATACCTGTCGATCCATGAGACTGTGCAGGATCCTCGTCAAAGGGGTTCAGGTTCCTACACCAACAATTGAGCATCATAAGCATTACATTTGTAATTTGATAAACAATAAATACAATAGTATCATAAGCATCATAAGCATCACATATGTATCATCATATATGTAATTGAGCATCATAAGAATCACATATGTATCATCATAAACATGTAATCCATCACATACGTATCATAAATCACCATCCATCACATAGCTAATAAGTAGTCCACATTCCATAAATAAACACAAAGTTCAAAAAATGTCACATGTATCATCATAAGCATGTAATCCATCACATATGTATTTTAAATCACCATCTATCACATAGCTAGAGGTGCATCATGAATTAATTAAGTAATGGCATTAGAATTCAAAACATATGAATTATTTATGTAACCATATAAGTCAAATCAATTTATATCAAGATATCAATATTAAATAGATAATATAATAACCACATCTCATACATTTCATTCATGTCATTGATCTTCTTCTTCATCCAACTCATCATCATGACCATCATGATCATGATCATGATCATGATCATCATCGTCATCATCGTCGTCATCATTGTGTTCTTCATCGTCATCGTCATCACCATCACCATCACCATCACCATCACCATCACCATCACCATCACCATCACCATCACCATCACCATCATCATCACCATCACCATCACCATCACCATCACCATCACCATCACCATCACCATCACCATCAGCATCAACAGCAACAACATCATCATCATCAGCTTCTTCTTCATGTACATTTCCTTCAGGAACATCTTCTTCGTGTACAAATAATTAATAGACCAGTTACAACTAATTTATTTAAAAGATGAAGAATTAATTTACTACAATAACATCTTATAATTACCTCTCACTTTCTTCAATCTACCTTTCTCCATCAAGTGCCCCCCTTCGAATTTATTAATGGGGTTGGGATCCCAAATGCGATCTACATGGATTTTTGCTGCAAACTTAGGAAGATATTTAGTAATGTACACCATAGTTTGGTATACCATATATCCCTCCACCATAGAACCCTCAGGATGTTCTCTTTGTTGAACCAAAGCCTACAAAAATTTCAAGTGCCTCTCAACCATCCACATTGATCTAGTGTGTACAGGTCCACACAATTTGATCTCCTCAACTTGGTGTATGAGGTAGTGTTCTTGTGCATTGAAAAATGTTGAAGGTAGACACTTTTGCATTTCACACATTAGATGAGGGATTTTTCTCTTCCAATATTTTATATCTTCCTTGTGGATTTATTTAGATGACAACCACCTATAAGAGATTGAAGATGCAAAAATATATAAACGAGACTTTACAAAATAATATACAATATATTGCATAACAAGTAAAACAAATGGCAAATATAATATCTATACAACAAATTGAACAAACATCACTACTTACCTCATGTATTTTCCAAGATCATATATGACTTGCTTGATATTATTGTCAAAGTGGTCTGGGAGAGATAGAGGTGGAACGTACTGCAACAATTATAAAATGATCTTTTCATTATTTTCTAACATAATACAATGAAAAGTACATGCACAGTATACAAATATATAGTAAATACACAAGAATGCGAATTACCTTAATGAAGGTATGCCA
Organism: Cryptomeria japonica; assembly: GCF_030272615.1. Lineage (NCBI taxonomy): Eukaryota > Viridiplantae > Streptophyta > Pinopsida > Cupressales > Cupressaceae > Cryptomeria > Cryptomeria japonica. The sequence continues at coordinate 840,200,525 of NC_081409.1, read as the reverse complement.
ATCATGCGTTTTCATCCCTGGCCCAAATTCACTCTTCTTTGATATGAGATTGTTTATGTTCGCAGCAAATCCTGTGGGGAATCGAATTTTTCGTATGACTTCTTTTATAGAATTTCTTTGCTGCTTCGTTAATAACCAAGGAAGGGCACTTATATTAATCTGATCTCCATTGCTATTTGATTGAATGACATTTTTCATTGCATGATTGGATTCCACAATGTCACTGCAAATTTTGACAAATTTTTCTTTGTCACGCCTTCCATCCAATATTTTCCATAATGTCTATGTTATATTCTTTCCAATATGCATTGTATCAAACAAATGCACAATTTGTAGCTGCTCGTAGTAAGGTAACGTACTGAATTGTCTGGGATAACTTTTTAGTCCCTTTGGAAGGCGACCATCCATGCCTTGATGATCTTCAGTATCATCAATTACATCATCAATAAACAAAACACGATAGAAAAATTCAAATTCCAAACATAAACCATTAGATGGAATGACATTACCTTGACGATTAATTCTATTATATTCCAACTTCCATAAGTGAGGAGTCATTCTTTGTGGCTTTGATGTAGTCTCTTCTTTCCTATTGAAAAGATGTTTTTCAATATTCCGGTACTTATGATTTTTGTGAAGGAAGTGCCTATACTCATCAAACACCTGCTTTCCTAAACTTTTTGAATGATGGGACTTCATCTTTGGACCACAAACTGGACATGCAAATTTTTCCTTTGTTTGAAGACCTACAAGATAATGTATAATTCTATTAAATCTGTTAATTTTTATAATTATAATTATCATGCACAACTTGAACACTATAACATACCACAAAAATGTGTTAGCCTTGGGGCATCATGTATTGTCCATACAAGCATTGCATGGAATTGAAATTGTCTTTGTCCTATTGGTCTAGAGATGTCATACATGGTCACACCATTCCATAACTCCAACAACTCATCGATAAGAGGCTCAATATATACATTCATATCTTTAACTTGGTACTTGCCTAGTGGAATGAACAAAAGTATTACATAATTATTATGACCATTTTACTGCAATATTTATAATTAAATGTAGATGACTATTAAATGATAAAATACCTGGAACAATCATTGCCAACATTATGTGCTCCCTCTTTATTGACATCCATGGAGGAATATTATTGTTGATAACAAAAATAGGCCACATCGAGTAAATAGATCTCAACTCTCCAAATGGATTGACACCGTCCGCTGCCAATGAAAGCCTGAGATTATGAGGTTCTTCTTTAAAGTGTGGCCACTTTTCCTCTATGTCCATAAATGCTGAACCATCTGCAGGCATTCGAATAATGTGATCTTGACTTCTATTGCATGCATGGTAATCCATAAATTGTGCCAAGTTAGTGCACCTGAATAATTGTTGAATACATGGAATAATGGGAATATAACGAAGAACCTTGCGAGGCACCTTTTTTGTTATTTGATTTGTTTGATATCTACTGATATGACATTTAGGGCATTCTATTCCAAATTCATGTTGTTTATGATATATAATATGATCATTGGGACAAGCATCTATTGTTTGATACTCCATTCCAATATCTTTCATAATGGAAGATAATTCTCGGTATGAGCGAGGTAGAATATTTGATGGTGGTAAGAAAAACTCACCTATCAATATATAGCAAAAAAAAAGTTTGAGTTGTGAATATAAAGAATATTAATGGTACATGATTCACCATTTATTAACTGTAATGACATGTATGACACACCTTAACATACGTGAGATTGTTATGTTGGATAAACCATTCATAACCTTCAAGTTCACCAACAACAATACAACAGAGAGAAGAGTTGTTTGGGAGCCTTTGTAAAGGGGCTTATATGCCTTCTCAAGAAGAGGTAAATCATGAACATCAAGGTCATCCTGATCATCATGATCAGTTGTGCCAGTACTAAATGTGTCATGGATCAATGTATTTGTACCATCATCTTCAATTGTGTTTTCTGGTGCATGATCATCATCTTCCATGGGATCATTATCTTCAGCTTTGATATTCACACCTCATGTTTCTCCACTTCAAAAACCATATTCTCAGGGTTTTGTTGATCCATACCATGTGCTCCGGGGTGCTCCACCTATATAAAATTGATATACACAAATAAACCGTGATCATGATCTCATTATCAAGTGATTTCTTATGTATATAAATTGTTAAAATGATATAATGAACAACTTACCAGTGGATGATAATCATGTCCCCCTTCAATGTGACCATGCTGCCTACAATGTTTCTTAGCTGTTTTGATTAGAAGTCTTCTAGTCTTTAAGCCCTTACAAATTTTGCAGGGACAATAACATTTCCCATCACCTTTTCTTTTCAAGTTAGACCATAATCTAGCAATTGTCTCCTTATTTTGTTCTTCACTGATATTATCTGACATGGTCTTTCTTCATAGGCAAAAAAATCAGGCTATAGAAACTTCAATGCAAAAGCTTCACAAAAATTGCAAATCGAACCAAAACCATTTAACTCTTCTTTTTCATCTTAAAACATTGAACTTAATATAGAACGTATTTAATGTAGCTGATTGTGTGAATTTCTGAGCATTGAGTCTGCAAATTCTTACTAAGAGTTTGCCTGTTGCAGACTTTTTGAGAGACATTTTTGAGTATTCTAAGCAAAGCATTTATTTTAACATACACTTATTCATCCACATTGTAGGGATAACAATACAAGGCTCACATATTGGTCTAAGAGGATGCCATGGTCTCACAAAGTAACCAAGAACCATATGAAATGATGGTCTTGAATCCACACACAACTAGGGAGGATCCATACGATTATGTATGACTTCCCCCTTGTTTGTTTAATGGGATTAGCCTCCAAGACGTCAATAATCACTATGAATGTACAAGTGGATCGTAGCTACCCATACAACAAACACTTACCCCTATCCTCAAATTTTCCCAATGTTTGATTCCTTATATACACTCATCCAAGGTTATCTATGTCGATCTTTGTGAGGAATCACATCACAACAAAGAAGGCAACATTTAAAAATAGCAAGAGTTTCACTAAACTACCAAAGATCATAAATATTGAAAGAAAGAAAAAATAGTACCAATAATAAGTCAAATAAATGTGTTCAATTCCAATAGCAAATCAAACATAGCCACAATAACTACACAATAGAGAAAACTCACAATAGTGATTAAGCTAATTCAAACAAGATAAAATAAAATTGTTGGCCCATGCAACAAAGATGAGAGATCATCAATAATTGAAGGAAACTTCACAATCCTTAAAAGTGCACATTACATAACTATACGACTAGAAATTGTGGCTAAATAGAGTGAAGATTCATCATGACTCCAATAATCGTCCCTCATATGTGCATTTGTGGCATGAACACAAAAACTCCCACATGGCATGGCCATGTACCTAATGGAGAAGACATGCCTAGGCTACATGCCCAAAAAACATGACTATAATAATAGTCCCTCATGCATGCATTTGTGGCCTGCACACTACAAATCCTAACATATCATGGCAATACACCTCATAGAGAAGACACCTAGGGCCACATTGCACATAGCAACGTGCCTCACAAAGAAGACATGCATAGGGCACATGCCACATAGCAATGTGTCTTATGGAAAAATGTGCATGCATGTCACACACCAAAGCTATATGTATACATCATGAGGCACATTCATATGTTATCAAACACAACCTATTGTATCTAACATGAGTTCCTCTCTACATGTGTGCAAATCTTCCAACACTAATCGCCACTAAGAAGGAATAATATAAAATGCGTCTTCAAATATTTGTGTGTGTGTGTGTGGAATTGTGTCTTTGAACCCAAATCGCTACCATCAACAACATGTAACCATCACCTACACTATATCAAAACATAAGTATGGTGTGACATCATATCTATTTGCTTTATGTCAAAACACATGCAAACATGAAAATCATCGTAGCATGACAAAAATCAATCTCCACATGTTGGAACAAAGATATAAATAAGATAATAGGGTAAGAGGAAACCCAAACCAAGAACCACATACCAACTATCGACAATGCCATCAAGATAAATGTAGGATAGGATACCACTATGAGCCATCCAATGGTCCATTATATGAGGAGAACTAGGGGATACTATCTTTGAAAGGTGTGGTCAATAGAGATAATCCCTACTAATGCCACAATATGTCAACATAGCTTCTCGAGTTTTCCATTCTTCTACTTAACACCACATTTATTGAGTTCCTCAACAACGAGGTTGGTTCTCAATAGGATGCACAAACATGTAAACACACAAGTCCCTAATTTTGAGTTGTTTGTGATCCCCTCATAAAGTTATACGAGGAGGAAGAGGAAGAAGAGAATGGATGAAGTAGAGGAAGCTCATGTGAATGTTTCTGGGTCTATTGCATCCTACACAAGTTAATTCTAAACTATCACAGTGAAGGGGTATTCGAACATTCAATGATTCTTGTCCTTTTAGATGTTTTATGTTTTGTTGTTGATGAAAATGGTGCAAAAATTGCTCCCTCGGCGTTGAAGTCATCATTGAACTCTGCCCAAAGAATTCCAGGTAGGTGTTTGGATTTTGATAGTGCTATGGGCGAACAACATTCACATGATTTCTAAGAGTAATGTAGGACTGTTATTAGTGTTTGACATTTTGATTTCTCTCAGATACATGCCGTTGACTATAAATGACAAAATAAAATACCATGTTAGCAGGTTGACAATCTGTGGCCATTGAAGGTAATTCGAAGGTATTCAATTGGTGCAACATGCATTCTCTACGTATATAGATAGATGTCCTCTCTAGTGCCTTATTGTAGAAAAATTGTTGTTGGCCATTACATGGCATGAAGTACACTTTGCATATCTATTTATGATTGATTATCGATCGCTGCTATATTTTTATATCAAACAATGCATTTATTTATACTCGTTATTTCATATTAGCAGTGATAGTGTAGATATGCTTGACAATTCCCCGTGTTTTGATTTCTTGCAATGAGATACATGACGTTTTATCCAACATGGACTGTCAAACTTAACAATTTGGGCTTACTTGGCACCTCACTAATTTGTCTTTTAAACAAAAAATTCCCACATATTCAAATGTCTATTTTTCCTTTTCCATGTTTATATTTCATTCATATTCATATAACATTTATCTATATACACCTCATATTCACTCTACTAATGTATATGTCTATACAGGTCTGTCACACTTGTGATTTGCATTATCTAAGTGACACATCAATTAAGTACATTACATGTGTGCTACGGAGAATGTTTGTGATTTTCTATCCCTATTTATAATCAAGATGAAGCCTTTATTTGTTTCATATTTTGAATGCTATAGTTAACACAAAACTTACAGTATTTCATTCTCTTCATCTACAGGTTATTGGCAATTCTTATTGCTAGCAGTGAAAATCTGTCACATCTTTTGGCACTTCCTGATAATGTAATGAGAACCATTGTTCTAAAAATTATTGATGACCCCAATAGGGATGCGTGGAATGTCCATGTCAAAATACAACACTTTTTGGACCCTATGTCGATCTTTCAAATTGATTGTTGGAATTGGTTTCTCATGCCACATGTTGGTGTCGGTCGACAACTGTGGCACATTCATCATTCCATGATCTTTTGGCCCATGATTCTTCCATAGTTTGAATTGTTGTGCACGTTTACATACACCCATGCACAAGGACGAACCACAATTACAGTGTATGGTGACTCGATTGAACATGTGGCCAATCATTTTTCATCTAATCTACTGTTTATGAACTACACAACCTCGTTCAGGAGAAGAAGCAGGACAACTAGACGGTCTAGATTTTGTAGGATCCAGTCTAGATTTGACTCTGTAGACGTATAAAAATGACCATATTCCTAAAATGAATATTTTATGTTCATTTCCCTATTTAATTAAATCCAATTTAATTAAATTATTCACATTCTTCTATTTTATTAAGTAAATTGCTCGATTTATTTAAATAAAATTCACTATACCATTTAATGAATAAATCATTTTATTCAATTAAATCCCCCTAGCCACTTTTAATTAAATTCAAATTTAATTAAATAGTTATCCTAAATTGAATAAATCAAATTTATTTAATTGCAACCAAATTGAATGAAAATCAAATAATTCAATTAAATCCTATTATCCCCTCATCCACTTGCAAAATCCCAAACCCCTTCCTAACCCCTTCTAGAATCTTCTAATCGATTCTAATTAACCTAACCCTCCTCTAAACTTTGTCACATCCCTAAGCAAAGGGAGGTCACTTCTCAAATGGCCCAAAGTCTTGGATAACCATTGAAGGTTTTCAACCTTCAACCACCAAAAACCCTAAAGTCTTTGAAAACCATTGAAAGCTTCCAACCTTCAACCACTTAATCCCCAAAGTCTCCAATAACCATTAATGGTTATTTCAAACCCTCCCACATGGTTAAAACATTTGTTTTGACTCAACTTCTACCCAACCCAAGGGTCTCATCAGGTTATTAATGCTTTGACCATGATTATCTCTTAATCATTTGCACAAAGGTTTATCCTTGGATTAGATCCTAATTCAGTGTGTAAACCTAACTTAGACTTGACCCTTAGCCTTTAGATAACCATGAGGTCTCCTCAGGCCTTTAATGCCTCCAACCTCTTCTTTCAACCCAATCTGGTGTGGACATTTGTCACCATTTCATTGGTGCAAATTGTGCACATGGATCCTCAACTTTCAAACCTGGCCCTTGATTAAACCTTTTAATCCTGACCATCCATTGCCCTGTTTGTGCTATAAATAGAGCTCTCATTCCTCCATTCTTAACAATCATCTTTAAAATTTGAAGCATCACACTTATGCTCAAATTGTTTCAAGCTTTCATTTTATATATGCTCCTCATTTAGCCTCTTTTAGATCATAAATTAATCATGAACATGCATGCTAAAGTAGTTTATTTATCATTTTAGCTCAATCATAGATTAAATATAGTGTGCTAGGATAGTATTCATACTAACCTTGTCATCTTATCATTTAGTTTGTTGCATTTCAAGCATCTCATCTAGCTTATAACACATCTCATACTAAGATCAGTTAAAAATCTCTCTCGTTCTCATATTTGCCATCCCTAAGCCATTTTGCTCAGTAATCTGAGAGCAAAACATTGGTTTGAGGGACATTGTGAGATAGAGAACCATGGGACCCTCCTTGGGAAGCTGAGTAACGCATCGTTACTCCATAGCTTGCATCAAGAAGTCCTGTGTGTGTGTGTGGATTGGTATTTTACATATTTTTCACATTTTAAATTCTAACAACCCACTTTTCCCACATACAGACTCTTAAACAAGATTAAAATGAAATGTATTATTTTCAAAACACTTATTGACATTTATGTATCGTTAAAACACAAATTGATGAAATTGGGCAAGACCCTATGTTTTATACTATCTTTCATTTTGCGAACAAGTTTATGTCTTTTTATTTTTTGTTATGCAATGTACACATTTTTATTTGATGGATACATTACAATTATGAGTTAGCATTGCCATTTATTTAAATTAATTGCATTTTGCAATTTTGAAGGGTTTTTTTATGTCAAATTTGATTCAATCACTCCTTATTCTCTATCATTTGGTTGGCACAAGGTGAAAAATGTTAAAACTGAAAGCAAAATACTACATATAGCTGCTCCTACAATAGAAAATGTAAAGATTTTTTTTTGAAATGATGAGTGATGTTTTGAGAATGGTTATGACTCGTGCCTTCCTAAAGGCCAATGGACTCAACAAATAATATGTTTTTTTCTTCTGGTCACTTGATGTGCTCTTATCTCAATAGTCATAGGACTAATCTTGTAAGTCCTTTCTATAGGTTTTCTTCAAGATATAAAATATTTTAGGTATCTTCATTGTCTACAACAACTTGGCTGTCATTAATCATTGTTTTTAGATGGCTGCACTGTATCATGTGATTGCATGAAAAAAGGTGATTTCAATTGAATCTTGTGTCATTGTTTTTGTTTGGTTGTCTTTGGTTGTCTTTGGTTGTCTCTATCTGATGGACTCTATAAACCTTGTTTTTGGATGATCATTATTGTCTTTCTATAGCTTATTGACCTCCATTTATGGAACATCCTCAAAGTCTATGATTGTCACTGGCATGATCCTTGCTCATTAAGATTTGGACTATACTATTGATATGCCAACTAATTGAAAGCTTCTAGGAAATTGCTTTTTCTTTTTCTCTTGTTAGAGTTTTCTCTATACCGTCACAAAAATACATGACAATATGACATACTATCCTTATTCTCATATTGTCACTTTTGCACTCTTATTTGTAGTAATGGCTCTTTACAATGGACTACTAATTTGCCCTCTTCATGGTACAAATTCCTCATGTTAGGATGTCTGTCCATGTGAAACCTTTGGTTCTAGAGTGGAGACTATTCCTTAATAGGTGTGAGAAACTATCATGGTAGCTAATGGTCCATGCACTTGTTTCCATTACAAACTTCTATTACAAACTTTCAGAGTTGCAACTTCCACGAGCCCCTCTAAGATTCCAAAAATATTGTCTTTGGTGAAGAATTCTGATGATGGCTTTTGATTTGTCTTAATAAGAATTCATCATTACTAGTGTTTGTTTTGTCTTGACATTCATCTCTCCCTCATTTATACCCTACTCTTTTGGATACTGTCTCAGAGATTACACTAATGTTTTCTCATATTTATTGTTGATAAATAAACCTTACCTTGACAACAAAAGAATTTTTTTACAGACATATAGAAAATAATTAAACGTTTGCCAGCATCCTCCCTGCGTGTGCCAAAATAGGAGCTTTCGAACAAGGTATGGACATCCATCAAAGCATAATCGAGAGAGCATTGGAATATAGGTTGGTTCTTGTCCAACAAGATTCAGGATGTAGGGTTTCAAAAAGGGAGATATGGAGGGTGCGAATTTACCCTCATGGGTACCGATTAAGCCTTCAAACAAACCAAATCGATCCCTGCCCATGTACTTCGCCAGATCGGTGCTAAACAAAAATAATCAAGGTTAATGCAGATCGAAAATAATGGCATATTTGGTTGGGTTTAATTTAGAGCATAGACAACATTGAGAAATTAAGCAATAAAAGATTGATAATATATATATATATCAGCCACGATTTGCAGGAACTGTGAAATGAAAACAAACAAAACAAACAAATGAATACCAAAAGTATTACCCAGCTGATTTGTGGTGAGGAGAAGTAAATAATGGCATGGTCTCAAACAATTTGAACTCCACCTTTGGAGGCCAATCAAAATATAGCAAGAAATTGGAGGGGTTACGATTTTGAAAGAATCCCCAACCTATCGTTTTCAACATATGATAAAATACATTACCAAGATCGCAGGAATGCACAAAATGGATTAATTTGAAAAAAACCTTACCTTGCTTGTGTAGAGATCACTCCGACAGGAGGGGCAGGGAGGCAAGATGGTCATCGCTTGTGCTTTCAAAATGAAAATGCGTTGTGTTTTTTTTTTTTAATAAAATGCCTGGGGTCATCGGAATTCCGACGAACACGGGCATTTTTAAAAAAAAAATCAAATTTTCACACAATGCTCCTTGTCCGTCGGAATTTAACCCCAAATGTATTAGTGTATTATCTTTTGGTGTCTGATTATGTATTATGGGATGAATACGTTGTGACTATTTTATCTCTTCTACTTCACTACTTTTACTATATATGATCTTTATGTTTTATTTGTTTTATCTAATTCAATACCATGTTTAATTTTTATCATCCATGTCTATATTTATGTTTCTAGACCAATTGTGGCTTTAGAATACTTTTTAGTTGACATAGTTTTCATTATTTCATCCTTCGTATTAGATCACATTGGGTGTTTATTTTGAGCTTCAATTATCCTATATGGAGTAGGTATGCCTAATATATTGAAGAATACATCTTAACCCAATGATGGTTGATCAGAGATATTCAATTTGATTGCAAGATATGTCTTATGTTTACCAAAAGAATCATTAATCGAATAGATGATAATTCTATGTCCACGTGCCATAAATAAACCCCTAAAGTGTGTTCTCTTTTTGTGTATTTATTTCATTTCTTTTTCTCTATACATTTTATCATTTTTGACATTTTTCTATTACCAGTAATTGTAAATGAAATTTATTCTTTAAATATGAAATTGGTTAATTGAAATACCATCCTAGAGTAGCTCCATAAAATGATATTTGAACTTTGTGCCTTAATATTTTTATCAAAATTTAATATTACATCTAATTGAAAATAAGCATAATATCATAGTTTATTTTTCCTTAAAATCGTACAGTGAGGGGAGAGCAGCCCTTCTATAGTAGGGCACCGTCGCTTGCCACCTTCGCTATAATGGGTTTGAGGGGGAGGAGGTCTATCTTAGCCCTTATTACAGAAGAGGGAAGTCCAATGGATATATTCGACTTGATGGGCATAAATGATCTCGCCTGCTTCCTACTATGGATAGGTGTGTGACAACCTATCAATCCCATTCGTGATGACAAAGGAGTCTAGATCAACACCGACTCCTACTGGCCGACTGTCTGACTTTCAATTTGTACTAAAACCAACCATTTTATGTGCAGTGAATTGATTCGATCTCATATATGTTATATAGTATCCGTCATCAGTCATTACGTCTCAATCATCGGTTGCCAGCATATGTTAGATGATGTTGTTGCCACCTGGGTCGCTAATATTTCTTCCTCTTAACAATTCAACAACTGCCACAGCTGATGCCGTCTTTATATGATGACTCTGATGTCTGAGATGAATATTACTATAATTATGTTAGAGTGAGAACGCTTTCTCTTTCCTTCTGATTCTCGTTAATGTTACCACTTTTGAATGTTGTGAGTCATGCCTAGTATTAGGATGAAAAAAATAGCCTTTAGTGATTGGGGTTGTTTTGCTTTCACTCTCTATTAGGTAATTGACAGCAATGTGAAGAAAATTTTGATTATGTTTTATATTTTTTATTTGGTAAGTCAATTATGGAAATTGATTTCCATGACTACCAAGTGCACTGATTTTGGTAGGCTAGATTCAAGGGGTTGTTTTGCACTCTCTATTAGGTAATTGACAGCAATGTGAAGAAAATCTTGATTACGTTTATATTTTTTATTTGGTAAGTCAATTATGGAAATTGATTTCCATGACTACCAAGTGCACTGATTTTGGTAGGCTAGATTCTAGAAAGTGCTGCCCTTATTAACATTATTATCTACTGCATTTTTCAAAATTAAAGTCGTTGTATTTGCTTAATATTCATATCATCTTTCTTCAGTGAAAGATGCATTTTGCAATTAATACTCTTTTGTGTTGTAGTGATTTTCATTAGTAGTTCATTCAATTTTAAATAAATTTTTTTTTCAGGAATTTATTCATTTCAGTAGTTAAAATTTAAACAGAAAATACATTTAAACAATCAGATGAGAACAAATTCAAGATACCCTTCAGGTTTTTTTGGCTCTTAATTGGAGCTAATAAAACTTCATTGATGAAAAATCAAATCACATTTTTTTTTTCCAATCCACGTGAAAGTGTACAATACGACGGGCCTGACAGTAATTTGTAGGCACCGATTTCCAAAATTTATTTATTCCTCCTCTTACACTCCTTTCCATTCAATTCTCTTTAATTGCCTTCTGTGTTTCTCCTGCTTAGTATGGCTGTTCTTTTGTTGTTACTTTCAATGCTTTCTATATTTTTAACCTGCGCTAGTCCTCATTCTCATCATCGTCAACAACAACAACAAGAATTGCTCTTACGATTCAAAGCTGCCGTTGCCAAGAACGGCACTTCTCTGCCCAACTGGACTCCCCTTCACCACTTCTGCAACTGGACTGGTGTTATCTGCCATGCCTCTTCTCACTCTGTCCGAGCCATCAATTTAACCCAAATGGGTTTAGACGGCACCATCTCTCCTGTGCTGGGGAACCTTTCCTCTCTTCGATCTCTAGATCTCTCCCACAATTACCTCACTGGTACCGTACCACCTCATCTCGGCCAACTCACAAATCTGTGGATACTCTGGCTGAACGACAATCAATTACGAGGAACCATTCCACCCGCTCTCTCCGCTTGCCGCCGTTTGCGTTCAATGAAACTCTTGTTTAACCGACTGCATGGTAGCATTCCGCCTGAGCTGAGTCGTCTCACAAGTTTGAAGTACCTCTACTTGGGCTTTAACAGTCTCACGGGTACCATTCCGCCCTCTTTCAAAAATATATCCGCCTTAGTTAAATTACATTTGCCCCAAAATGAGCTCTACGGCCCCATTCCTACTGAATTGGGAATGCTTGCTGACTTAGAGGTGCTTAGTTTATGGGGAAATCATCTTAGTGGAAAAATACATAACTCCTTGGGAAATTGTTCCCGTCTCAAACTACTTCTTTTAGGTAGAAACCAACTCGATGGAACGGTTCCAATGGAGCTGGGTAAGTTGAACCTTCTTACAAAACTTTACCTAAACACCAATCAACTTGTTAGTGACAGCAATAATACATTGGCCTTCCTCACTGCTCTCACAAATTGCTCCAACTTGCAAACATTAGAAATGAGAAACAATCATTTCATTGGTGTATTGCCCTCTTCCATAGGTCAATTTTCTTCCAATCTCAATCTCTGGGCATTACAAGGCAACATGATAAGCGGAAGCATACCACAAGAGATTGCCAATCTGACAAATTTAACCCTTTTACATTTAGGCAATAATCTTTTGAGCGGCAATGTTCCGTCTGCATTTAAAAGGTTTCGTGAGTTGGAAAGATTGTATTTGGGTGGGAACAAGTTAGAAGGAAGCATCCCAAGTGAGATAGGTCAACTGCAACATTTGGGACTCTTAGATCTTAGTCACAACCAGCTATCTGGAAAAATACCAGATTCCCTTTGTAGATCCCAGCAGTTAAGATATCTTTTTCTTGAGCACAACAATTTATCGGAGAATATCCCTGTTAGTTTAGAGGGATGTCAAAAGTTGGAGCTCCTTGACTTATCTCACAATAAACTAGGAGGAAGGATACCTCATGAAGTCATTGCCAGCCTTAAAAACCTGCAATTCTACCTCAATCTTTCGTGGAATTCTCTGGAAGGGTCCTTGCCACAGGAGATGAGTAAAATAGTAATGGCTCAAGCCATAGATGTATCTGGAAATCGGCTTAATGGGGCCATTCCAATTTCTTTGGGAGAATGCACAGCATTAGAGCGCCTAAATCTGTCCCACAATACCTTTGAAGGTCCAATACCAGGTTCATTCTCCAAATTAAAAAATCTCGAAGAAATGGATCTTTCTTTCAATAATTTGTCAGGGCCGATTCCAGAAGCAGTGTTGTTTCCAAATAGAGCTGTTATAGCATTGTTTATGGGGAACCCTGGCTTATGTGGCCCTAAAAACTATTCATTGCCTCCATGCTCAAATCAAACCCAAGAAGAACATTCCCTGCTCAGAAAAATAGCCTTATCTGCCGCTGGAACCATTGCATTTGTAGTATGCTTCTTCATTATAAGAATTTTATGGAGGTATAAGCTTTCAAGCCAATTAGTCCGTACCTCAAGCTTTACTTTTCAAAGGCTAAGCTATCAAAAATTTTCTTATCAAGATCTTGTCATTGCAACAGCTGGATTTGATGAGTCAAACTTGCTTGGAGTGGGTAAGTTTGGATCTGTCTACAAAGGCATATTGAGGAATGGTGAGGTAATTGCCATTAAAACTCTTAATTTGCAAAATGAAGAAGCTATTAAGAGTTTTAAGAGAGAGTGTGAATTCTTAGGGAGAATTCGGCACCGTAACCTCATCGGAATCATAAGTGCTTTTTTCTACCCTGAATCCAAAGGTTTTGTTCTTCAATTTGCATTGAATGGAAGCTTGGAAAAATATTTGCACCGTGACAGGGATGATAAAGGCTTTTGCAAAGTGGGATTGAGGGAGTATTTGAGCATTGCTGTAGATGTAGCCCATGGCATGGAATATTTACATCATGATTGTCCTCTACAAATTGTGCACTGTGATTTAAAACCTAGCAATGTGCTCTTGGATGCCAACATGACAGCCCTTATCACTGATTTTGGTATATCCCGTTTAACTAGTGCAAATTCCATGGATTCACTGAGTACAACAACAATTGCACTCAAAGGATCTATTGGATATATTGCTCCAGGTAAATTTTTTGAGTTTTCTTTCTTTTGGCATTATCATTTTATTTAGTACCTTTTTAAAAATTCAATGAATAAAATTTATTGCAGAGTATGGATTGGGTGGGGGTGTTTCTGTAAAGGGAGATGTTTATAGTTTCGGGATTCTGATATTAGAGATGATTACAAGGAAGAGGCCAAGTGATGACATGTTTGTGGGAGACATGAGCTTGCAAAAGTGGGTGAGATCAGCTTTTCCAAACAGACTGGTAGAAATTGTTGGTAGCGAGCTGTTGAGAGATGTGAATGAAAGCATGGAGGACAATAAATGTCTCATTTCTTTCATTCATGTTGGTTTGCTTTGTAGCAGTGAATTACCGGGAGAACGACCTTTCATGAGAGATGTAGCCAAAGCCTTGGAGAACCTGAAGACAAGTTTGATGGGATGTGCAACTGCTTCCAATTTAACAGCTACCATATCAGAACTCCTGAACAAGACCAATCCCACTGAAACAAAGGCATCTGACAGTCAAAGTTCTACATTTTAGATGTTTATAGCTTCCGTTAAGAAGTTTCTGTCCTTTATGTTTAATAGTTTCCATCTTCTTTCGTGTATAATCCACTTCTGTAAGTTGTTCCAATTCATGTGTTTATATTAAACAAGTTTGAGAAAGTCTGATGTTGTCAATGCATACTAATTGAAACAATACAAACTGTGGTAACATATTACTATGTTTATAGGACTTCCTTTTCCAATGTGAAAAAGTTTAAGAATTGCTTTTCTTCTTTCGTCCCCAAATATCCATTAGTCTTAAGTTTAAAAGCATGAGATCAATTTGGATGATGTATTCATCCCCAAAGACAAACAAGAAAGCATGAATAAGAATTTAAAGATCGTCCATTTTTTTAAGTTGTATAAATGATGGATCGCGGAGCGAATTCCACTATTAATAATTAGATATAATATAATTCTCTTAAAACAAATGCTACACCGTTTTCAGGCATTGTACATTTGAAAAGTTATGTTTGCTTCCGTTTTTCACTTAATCATTTATGGTTACATCTTGATTCTTATAAATTTAAAAAAAAATAAAATCATCGGGGATCATAAAATTAATAATAATTTTAAGTTGACTCGTTCATGGGTTTCCTAGGGTTAATCCTGTGTGCAGTTTTCCTGATGAAATGAGTTGGTCAAAACCTGAGAGGGGCTAGGTGAAGATTAACTTTGATGAGGCCTCAAGGGGGAATTTGGGCACTTCAAGTGTGGGGTGTGGCCTGTGATGACGAGGGGAAGATTCTCTTCACAGGTGCTAAAATATTAAAGAACGAAACTAATAATGAAGCAGAGGTTCAAGTGGCATTGTTAGCTACTGACTTGGTAGTGAACATGAAGGCTACGAAAGTCCACTTGGAGGGGGATTCCCAAGTGGTGATTAATGCTCTTATGAAAGGTAACACCTCGTGCTAGAAATTGAATAAGTTCATAAATATTATTTGTGCAAAATTAAAATCCTTCCAAGACTTTTGTATTTCCCATGTTAAACGAAGTGGGAATGCCATTGTTGACGTTCTGTTCAACGTGGCGTGTGAGCTCTCGAAAGGTGAGGCGAGGTGGTGGGATAGTAATGATAGCATTGTGCGATGAAGTTAAGACAACCTACCAAGTACAGTACTTCTGCAAATTTGATATGTGTGACTTGTGGTCAGCTTTTTATCCAAAGCGCTAAGTCTGCTTTGTGTTTATGGGCAATTAATGTGGAATGTTTTCTAAAATGGAGGTGGTTGTGAAGCATGCCTTCTGTATTGCTAAAATTGGTATCTTTGCTCATTCAATGTGGCTGTTGAGCGAGTTTGGTGGGGAAGATTACCGTTTTTTTGCAGAGCTTGACGGTTTTGAGGGGTCTCCAGCATGAAAGCAAATTTTACTCTAAAATCTTTGAAGTTGATGCCGACTTTCTGGGGTCCTGTTCCTATGAAGAGGCTTGAGAATATGTTTTTGGAAAAGGACCCTCTGTTCTTGAAAGAGGTTCAGCTAGTTCTTCATGAGGAGGTGGTGGTAATTGGCTATAGATATCATTCGAGGGTTGATATCTATTCTCTCATCATGGCTTGGGGACTGGACTTGGGTCATTCATGCGAGGAGGTTAGGAAGGTGATGAGGAAGATTGTTCCGAGTGCATATCTGTTAAACTCAGAGTCTCTATTGGAGTGGGTTGTTCCGGGTTGGGGCTTCAATGTCTCTGAAGGCATTCCAGAGAACAATGTTGAGCTCTGGGCTAGACACTTGTGAGTTCCATTTTTGCGACACCATGAGGACGTCAAAGCCCGGTTTCGAGATGATGCAAGGTGAGGGTGGGAGGGTCTGGAAGTCTACGTTCAGATAATGGAGCTAGAATAAATTATCAGATAGGCTGGTGAGGAGGCTAGGATGGTGGACGAGGTGTGAAGAAGGAGGCCGATCACCAGACGACTCTCTGCAGAGTTGGCAAGACAAGTCGGGCAGGGCGGGGCGGTGGGTGGTTTGAATAGGCTAGAGGGTGCTTTGTGCTCATATAATGCTGTTGATGACTCAAGAATCAGGGCAAACAATGGTACCCTTTGGTAAAAAACTCTTTTGTTTTAGATTAGCTATCTTGTGTTTCTTTTTTCTAATGAACAGTTTGTGCCAATTTGGCATGTTGTAATTGAACTTACTTTTTACAGTGGGGATGGAGGAGGTTTTTTGTGTTTCTGTTTAATGATCAACATGGTTTTGATAGGGTGGTTTGGAGTTGAGATGGTCAGTTTGGCTGGATGATGGTTTAGCGTGTACTATCTTTTATCTTACTAAAATTATAAAATTATTGATCACAATTTTTTTTTTTTTTTTTGTGTCGACTATAATTTAAATTGAATATATCATTAATCAATAATTTAAAATTTAAATAAATAATTTATTTTAATTTTATTTTTTATTAATTAGTGTTGATATAATTAATACATTAGTATAATTTCTATAGTGCATTTAATGAATAAAATTATATATCAAAATTATGTAATATATAATTTATATAATGTTTAAATTTCATATTTTTCATTTATGTAATATAGGTATAATTACATGTATTTTTTTATTGATCTTTTGAAGTCTAGCAAAATGTCTTATATTACATTACTCTTATTACAACATTTTCTAAATATTAGCCTTGTCTCAATTGAAACATTCATGTAACTTTGCAAAATACTTGATACAAAGAATAAATTTGACATCTTCAATGTGATTTGTAATAAATTTGACTTTTTCAATATGATTAGTAATAAAATTGCTCCATGAGAGACACAAATAATGTAAAATGTGTTATAAATGTAGAAGTTGATGATCAACCACAAGAACCAAGATTCGTTAGCAAGAAAAAAAATATGTCACACAAAAGAGATCAAGGAAAGACAATATGCTCAATAACAACATGAGAGTTTTGTATTATTGCACACACAATATTTGAGATGCAACTTCAATGGATGAATGAATCCTTATAAATGATGAATGAAACCCTAGATGCAAAATCCAAATGCTAGAATTAGGAGACTAAGGCAATGCAATGCAATGTAGGAGCTAAATTAAGCTCAATTTCAACTAGAAAAGAAAACTCTAGATAACAAAAAGCACCTAAGTTTAGCTTAAGTGAAAAAGTAATAAAGGACCTAAGTAATAAATATTTAAATAAATGTCCTAATTACTCCAACACCCCTCCTTAAGATTAACTTAGGGATAAGTTAAATAGCTAATGAAAAATATAGAATGTGTGCATGAATGAGTCCTAGAAACAAAGGCCTGATTAGGTACTCTTGTACAAACCAATGCAACTTTCACAAATGGTGAAAATGAAAAAAACATAGTGGGAAAAAAACCTTCTTCGAAAGAGAGAAAAGCAAAGAGAAAGAAGGTACATGCGACAAGCATGGAGGACTTTGTCCTCCCCAAGTATTGAATTAGTCACATAATTACAATCACTATCCCCCATAGGAGAGAAAAGAAGAGATGATGTATCCCCCCCATAATGAAGAATATATAATGTCTAAGATGAACGCTCTAGGATGAATGCTAATGAGGTTTCAAGGGAGGAAAACCATATTCCTCTCGTTAGGAAGAAACAAATCAAGTGTCCAACACTAAAAAATCCATATAAGGAAATGGAAGGAAAAGTCTCATGATGTGTGCTATGGAAGACTTCTCAGTTGATCAACTATTTGAATCAAAAGATACCAAACCAATTGAAACAAATCCAAACATTTTTGAAGATATTTGATGAACAAACTCTTAAAGAAACGAAGATGAGATGATAGGAATGCTCAAACTGTCATCAAAGAGGAATTCTATATCCTGATCATGTCTCCAATGGATGGAGTGTGTGATGTATCAAACAATCTTGCAATATCTGACAAGTAATCATCTCATTCTATTAAAATTAGATGGGAACAATCAATAAACTGAACTAAATTGAACTCTGAAGAAGCACAAGGTGGAGGAGGAGCAACACAAGTCTTAGGAAGCATTGTGGATGATTGAAGCAAACATAGATTCAAGTGACCAAATCTCTACTCATATTTTTGATCTACTCTCAATCCATGAGAGGTAGAACTAAATACATGCTTAATGGGATAAAAATGAGAGAACTCATATGATCATGATGCATGATCAACACTGCTAACTACAATAAGCTCTCTACTATGCAAATCTCCAATGAGCACCAAATCAGGGCTTAACTATATTTCCTATCCCACTATGAGGTAATCTGGTAAATGGAAAAAAGGTTGGAAGATAACAAAGAAACAAAAATGGGTAGTATGGAGCCAAGATGGACTATTTTGAACCTGAATAAGGATTGTCTAGAAATAATTGCCAGTCTGGAGGAGTTCAAGATTTTGCACATTTTTTGGGAAGGAAATAAACTTGCGGATCATGTTGCAAACCTGGTTGTTGAAAACATGGCGATTAGATGGTGGAGAGGAAGGGAAACCTTCCCAAAAACTCTGTGCGACTTGGAAAGAAATGATGTTGATATCTTCGGCCTTACAAAGGAATTTAATGCTCAGAGATTATGATGGGATGGGTGCCATTGGGAAGGTATTTCAAATTATTACCACTTTGAGAAGCTCGACAAACTTCAGCATGCCCTGTTTCTGGTTTAGCTTTTTTCTAGTTTTGCGCCTTGTTTGCAGTTGTCTGTATTACCTACGTAACAGAATGGGTGGTGACAAGAATAGGCATGAACCCACAACCTATGATAAGTGGCAAAAGATTAAGGAGGTATGGGAAGAAATATCTGATGGTGGGATGGTTCTCTATCTCGAGAGATTGCATGGTAACTCTCCCCTAGGTACTAAAAGCTTTGCTAAAGGGTGGAAAAAGGGTGTGTTGTCTATTTATGGGGTAGAATTCTATGTTGATGAAACCCTGGTTGCCATTGTTACTAGACTTGCTACTGAGGAAAAAAAAAATTATAGAGAGAGGAAGTTTGGTGAGGAGGTCATCATTGGTTTTTTTGACAATGAAAAGGAACGATGGAGGGTGACTAAAATGGCAGATGGTGGCTAGAACAGGAAATACCTGAATTCCCTATTGGCTGACATGGCAGAATTCATCATGATGTATATCACTCTTGATGGCAGATTTGCTGTATTTTCTCATATCATTTTACAATTTTAAACCATTTAAGGCATCACAAAATTATCTCCATCCCTTTCTACTTGATTTCATCCTTGGAAAATAGCTTAGCCAAACATGCTAAGAACCAGGATAATCCAATACTTCATGAGGGGCTTATCATGTTAATCATGGAGTATGCCAAAGCTCATGAAGTGAAACCTTCCCCCATGGATAAAACCCACATTTCTTTCTCTAACCCTGAGGTGCAGGTAGTTTTTGATACAAAGTTGGACGATGAGGACAATGGCACTGCCCTTGATTGGCATGATATCAAGGATTTAGAGGACCCTGAGTATATATAAGAGAAATAAGGGGAGCCTATGGTGACCCCTAGAACTAACAACAGTAGGAAAAATAATCCTCCAAGGTGGGTAACAAACAAGTTTAAGTCTAGTAGCAGGAAAATTCAAGACCTGGAGCCACCCATAAGGAAGAAAATGAAATTGACCAAGTCAAGTGGGTCCAAAGACAAGGACCACGAGATTATGTTAGACATCCCCATGAATGTGGATAATGAGGAACGAGGGACCATGAATAAAGAAAATGAAGGTGGTCAAAAGGGGGAGAAAGTGTTGGAAGTGGGTTGGTAAGAAAATTGGAACCCTGAAAGATGGGATTAAGGACTTTATTAACACTTTCATAGACTCCCCTGGGCCTACTAAAACTGAAAAGATCATGAGCATGACTCGGAAGTTGTCTGGGTATGTGCACAAAGATGGTGGTCAGAAAAGTGGACACCACCCAAAAAAAAATGGAAAAACAAGCAGCACGTATGCAGTTCTAAAATTTGAAATGACTGCATACGTGCTTAGGTTTGTTGTTCCCGAGCCTAGAGAAGGTAGCGCGTATGCGCTACCTCTATGAAAATGAGCACGTATGTGCTACTTATAGGAAAATGAGCACGTACGCACTAATAGTCCCTAAAGAACCACGTATGTGGTACCTGTCAAAAAAAGTTTTAAAAAAAAGCTGGGTCTTATTTTCCTGTGAAAGGCACATTTTTATTTTGTTTTTTCTTCATTTTCTCTCCTAAACCGCAAACGGGGTGCTAGATTTCTCCTCCAGACACTATGGATCAAGGTTAGTTTTTGTTAATTTTTGTCTTTCTTTCCCGTTTGTTCAATTTGTTTTACATTTTGAATTTAATTTCATTAATTTTGATTAGGGTTTTGCATTTTTTGTTTCAAAAACCAGATTCTCCTAATCCACAAGAAGAACAACCAAATGCACCTCCTGAAAATACACCCCCAATTCCTCCTTTTGACCGCACACCTAAAACACAGGAGCAATTAATTAATCAATTAGGACAAAATATGTCTAAAATCAATAGACTGATTGATAAATTGAAAACATCCGAACTTGAGCATCATCAATCCCTTGCCACTAGCCTAGAAAATTAGCTAGTGGTGCCATAGTTGTTTCCACACAAATTACCAAATGGGGAAACTTTAGGGATAGGTGTCATCAATTCTATGTTGATGGGCTATCATACGAGGGAGTCAAAAACAAAAATATTAGTAAACAAGAAATATGTGCCCTTTTCGTTGATCCCAAAACTGGTCAGTCGTTACCTCTTAATGCAACGAGGTTTCCCATACATTGTTGTACCAATGTGCAGATGAAGAATCTTTTTTTGCAGAGGTGGTGGATGGTCTTTGATGATCCACCTTGTAATAATTATGAGGTGCCATTGTATTTTTTGAGAAAAGCATGCTGTGAGTTTGTGCTCAATGTGCGGCCAAACTATTTTGACATGAGGGAGTTCCATGGTAGAGGTGGTGGCTTTGCCCAAGATAGACCTAGAGCTCGTAGGCGATTACCCGCGGAGAGTTACCGCCCCCTAGCACCCAAACCCAAGGTGTATCAGGCTGTCCTAGTAGAGATGAAAGAGTCGATGGAGCTAGATAATCTTCAGGCAGCCACAACATTGACTGGTGCCATCATCTAGCATGGGACATCATTAGCACACCCTATTGTACTAGATGATGAGCCATTAGTTTCTCCAAGTGGCGATAGAGAGACCATCCAACATATGTGTGTCAGTTGCTCAGGGATATGCTTGAGGATAGATGATGCGCCTAGTGCAGATGGATCCACATCTCATCTATGCATGATTTGCGGGAGTAGATGTCAGGCCCGCATGAATGAGAATTTCACGCTAACAGATGAGTTGATGGAAATGGTGTTTGCCCATCAGCGACAAACACAAGTGTGTTGATTTGAATTCATAGCATTTTATTTATCGTTCTAAGTTTATAATTATATAAATAAATTTTCATTTATACATCGATTTAAATTGAGACAAATAATATGCATTTCAGGATGGAACAACGGTATCCCATATTCCTCCCCCAGTTACTATAGTTGCAACTTCGATGCCTGAGGTATAAATTTTGTAACATGTTAAAATAGAATATTACACTTTGAATTCAAAAAAAATACAAGATATACTAACTATCTTTAATGCTTGGTCCAATTTTTGGTTTGTAGGTGTTGACAAGGGACCAAATGTCCCAGATTGATGACACACACTCTCAACGATCGATTTTGGCCTACAAGGCTATATGGTATCATATTTTGTACAACAATTTTTATGTATTATTTTGATGGAATATGCAAGTCATTTCATTTTAGATTTTGAAAATTATGTTTAATATATTATTTGTACTAATATCTCATGTTAATTTTGTTTTTTTAGGGTACCCCTCTACGTCTAGGGCTCGTCCTAAGAAAAAGAATTCCTCGAAGATGCCAAAACGTGGGAAGAAGGTAATTGAATACATTTTTAGTTGTACAATTGTTTGAAAATGTTGAAATGAAGTATTAGTTGGGGTTTGTAGATTGATTAGTGTTTTTTGTCTATTTCACATGTACAATGGCCATTGACCTATGTGGATTTGTTGAATGCACCTAATTCACCCATGGATCAAGAGAGGGTGGACGTATGTATCTCTACTCTATTTTCTTGATTTCATGATTATATGCACGTGTACATGTGAACTTGTGATATATTATAATCTTATAATTTTTTCATATAGGAAATATCGATATCTGTTTTATCAATGGCGAACCCTCCTCCGTGCATTGGAGAAGCATCTCAAGATCTGGTACACTTTTGTTTGATATATTACATTAATTTTTTTAATCTACAATATTTATAATTATATTCATTGTATTTAATATTAGATCAGTTTTTTGTATAGGTAATAGCGATAGTTTCTCCATCGATGGTGAGCCATCCTTAGTCCATTGGAGAAGGATCTCAAGCATGGGTATGCCATTGTTCTTTATATTATAGCTTTTAAGTGTTTTTGATATATTTATGTTAGTACATTGTATTAATTGTATATTTAATCTACAATAGACCCCTTTGCGGTACGACCATAACGTGGATAGTTTTAAGTATGTTTTCAAGAAAACTCCTAAGAGTGAGAAGGAGAGGAGAGCAAAGAAATTAGCTCCTAGATCAGTCGATGAGGTAATCTACATTTCAATTACAAAGGAATTATAGTTAAATGCATAGTTATGTTCTTAATTGTGAACTATTTTCTATAAAAGAATTCTAACTTGGCTTTTGAATTGTGGTTTTGCAGCCATCTATAGAGCCCTGTCTTGCATCGAAGAGGCTTGATTTTGTTGATCCACCACAAGTTTAGGATCATATAGTGTTAGTTTTGGTCATAGCATGACCAATACATGTAGATATATTCTATATTTTTATTGTATATCGATTTGGACATGACATATGCCACATTTTTGTAATACTTGTATTGACTTGGTAGACATGACTTTTTTTGATATATAAAAATGTTTATATTTGATCCAATAAATGTGTACTGAGCTCATTATTTTGTATTCATTGTATTTTGTGGTTTTCCTTTTATAAGATTAATTGATCATTTGCCTATGTAATCAACAATATGAATATAAACAACAAAAATATATGATATAAAACATTGCAATCGTGGAATATGATTTGATAAAATTTCTAAAATGTTGAATCAACCCTACAAAACTCATTGTATTCAGTTAATTATTGTGTATTTGCTGTATTTGGTGGCTTCCCTTTTATAAATTTAAATGCATGTTTGCATATGTAATCAACAATATGAATATAAACAACAAAAATCGACAATATGAATATAAACAACAATATGTGTTTGGTGCGAGAGCACCCTCATGCTCGCAATAGTTAAATTTTGGTTGTCATGTGCACAAACTAACGTCACGAGTGCATCTAGGTGGGCAGTTTTATGCTAGGCATGCTCCTGTCATGCATCCCAAAGTGCTAGACTGTCGAGAGTCATACCCTATCGGGGTGATCTCTCAAGTGCACTGAGTCCAAAAAATTATCAAACTTTGATGGACTATTTTTTCCAATCCAAGACACATATGATCAATTTGTTTGAACCTGTGGGGTCATATGAGGCTCCTCTACAATGGCCTATCTTAGTTTTTGATGAGTCAGAGCCATTTCCAATTGGTAGCATTTTTTCGCCTGCTGCAAAAACTGTCAGTTGCATGCAATGCAAAGTTGCAGGATTGGCTAGAATTGATTTGGTTTGCCGTGTGCACAAACCGACATCACGAGTGCATCTGGGTGGGCATTTTTACGCTAGGAATGTTCCTGTCATGCATCCTAAAGTGTCAGAATATCGAGAGTCATACGCTACCGGGGTGATCTCTCAAGTCCACTGAGTCCAAAAAATAATCAAACTTTGACAGATTGGTTCTTCCAATCCAAGACACATATGATCAACCTGTTTGAACTTGTGGGGTCACGTCAGGCTCCTCTACAATGGCCTATCTCAATTTTTGATGACTCAGTGCCATTTTCAATTGGTAGCATTCTTTTGCCTACTGCAAACACCGTCAATAGCATGCAATGCAAAGTTGCAGGATTGGCTAGAATTGATTCGGTTCGCCATGTGCACAAAATGACGTCATGAGTGTGCTAGAACATTGAGAGTCATACCCTATTGGTTCGATCTTTCAAGTGCCCTGAGTCCAAAAAATTGTCAAAATTTGATGAACTATTTCTTCCAATCTAGGACACATATGATCGATCTGTTTGAACCTGTGGGGTTTTGTGAGGCTCCTCTATAATGCCCTATCTTGGTTTTTGATGAATCAGAGCCATTTTGAATTGGTAGCATTATTTTGCCTACTGCAAAAAGCATCAGTTGCATGCAATGCAAAGTTGCAGGATTGGCTAGAATTGATTCGGTTCACCATGTGCACAAATCGACGTCACGAGTGCGACTGAGTAGGAAATTTATGCTAGGCATGCCCTTGTCGTGCATCCCAAAGTGCTGAAATGTCAAGAGTCATACCCTACCGGCATGATCTCTCAAGTTCCCTGACTCCAAAAAATTATCAAAATTTGATGGACTGTTTCTTCCAATCTAGGACACATATGATCAATCTATTTGAACCTGTGGGGTCACATGAGGATCCTCTACAATGGCCTATCTCAATTTTTGACTAATTCGAGCCATTTTCAATTGGTAGCATTTTTTTGCCTGCTACAAAAACTGTCAGTTGCAGGATCGACTAGAATTGATTCGGTTCGTCGTGTGCACAAACCGACATCATGAGCGCATTCGGGTGAGAAGGTTTATGCTAGGCATGATGCTGTCATGCATTCCAAAGCGCCGAAACATCGAGAGACATACCCTACCATCGCAATGTACAAGTTGCTTGACAACTTTTTTGACAATTTTTACTCAAATTGTATCTAGTCTCTTATGTAGAAGTGATACTCTCTTACAACCTTTCTATACTCCTTCGTGCTATCATCTGCATGCATGAATGCTATTTGTACAAAAATAAAAACTTGTGTAGAGTGATAATACATATATTGCACTTCATTTTGAGGTTGTAGTGTATGATTTTCAACAAAATCAACGATAGAGACAATGGTGCGAAGAGGAAATGTGTCCTTACATAACTTGAATTTCTCATCTAACCATTGAGCTCTATGTGTATGCATTATGTACTCATACACTAGTTTATCTTGAAACATTTTCATAAATTCAACGACACATATATCATTTTTCACTTGCTCACATCTCTTCAAATATTTTCCATCTTTAGCTCCATATGTGACTATCTTGTATTTTCCGAAAGAAACTAGTTTCGTACCAATTTCATGTGTGCTCTCCAAATGTACGCATATTGGTAAATGTTGAAAACCACCACATATATCACAAGAACCTTCCAAACAAGTCATCTTATAATAAATGCAACCATCATGTCTATTACATAGCACACTTGAAATAAATTCTCTTACCGACTTAGGGGGTGCTTGTATATTGCATTCCTGCAAAACATTGTTAGTGTGCAAAGTAGAACAAATATGATGAAAAATATCATAGTGCATGGATAATTCAATATGCATCCTACAACAACATGTGGTGCATACATGAATAATCTTAATATAAAAAGGTTTTGCCATTTCAAAAAAATCTTCGAGAAATTCTTATTTGAAGAAACTTTTGAAGGAATCTTTCATAAAATTTAGTTTGAGTCATATCCAAATAGTGTTTGGCATGATAGACCCAATTCGCCTTCTAACAACTTCTCTTTGGTTGGGAGAAACCCTTGTGTTGTCATGCCAAAAATTTTCATTTAATGTTCTTAGTGCATCAACAACAACCTTGTCTTTGCGTGGTAGTCTACCCAAGAATGCCCAAAGAGAATTATTGTTAGGTTCCTCTATTTTTTCCCGCCTCTTTAATACTTTAATTAATGTTGTTATACTAATGTTTAATGACTTACTTGTTTTGCTTACCAAACAATCTTTTTTTTTTCTTGCTCATTATGATTGATGTAATGACACGCCGAGTAGCATTAGAATATTTAGTATGTGATTTTGAACCAATAGCTTGATATGCATCAAATAGATTTCTCACAATAGTTCTTTCATTGTTACTTTCAGATGATCTTAGGCCTAGAATTTTCATTGTCTCTCTAAAATTTAAATTTTTAATCATTTGAACAATTAATTGACATATTGCAGTTTGATTTAAGCTTTCAAAATAGTTTTTCCATATTCTTTTAGCCATTCTCCTACAATTCCATTCACTCATTTTATTGGGCATTGGCTTCAATATATTCTCATCAATGTCAATTAGATACTTTGGTTTCCTACGAATGATTCTATGAGGTGTTAACATTGGTGCATTATGTACATTCAATTCATCAAATAGAGAAGGTGTACGTTCATCATTTAATTGATTATTCAATATGGTATCTTCTTCAATTGCATTAGGTTCATATGGGAAGTCAAATGTCTCCTCTTCAATTCCATTAGGTGCATTATGTTCATTTGGTAAATCGAATTGAGATGTTGAAGATGACATACCTTCTTCTCCCATTGTTCTTATGTCACGTAATTTCTTCATACACTACCTTTGTCTTTCCTTTTCAGCCTCTCATTGTTTCATCATTCCTCGCTTGTTCTTTCCCATGGTTATTATCAGTTGTCCTAAATAGAATCATATTACATATATATGTAAACAAAAGTTCATAAACAAATAAATAACCATAAATATGCATCTTATCACTATTTTTTGGAATCAAACTATTAAACAATCACAATAATATTAACAAAACTAATAAGAACAACAATTCAATCATTTGAAATCATGCAAAAATAAAAAATTCATTTACTTATATGTATAAAACAGTGATAGAAGTGCAGACACAATTCCAATGGGGCCTTCAATGACCTCAAAAACTTCTTTTGAGGCCGTTCAGGCTCTTGGGCAATTAAAACTATGTCTACATACCGCGTACACACTGTTAGTCCATAAAATGTTTGCAAGCCCAATGATATGTTTTTTTTCCCATTTTGTACTAATAAGTAGTGCGTATGCGCTCCTAAGCCTAAAAAATGTTATGGCAGGGTAGCGAATAATGGGCTCAGTACCCTGTACATGTTTACAAGTAATAAGTACCGCGTATGTACTCGTACGCCTTAAAAAGTTATGATAGGGCAGCGAACTAATAGGTTCAGTACCTCGTACATGCTATTTGTAGTAGAAAAAATGTGAATGAAAAGGGATGGAGAGAGAGAGAGAGAGAGAGAGAGAGAGAGAGAGAGAGAGAGAGAGAGAGAGAGAGAGAGAGAGAGAGAGAGAGAGAGAGACCATAATGATACCATATGACCTCCTAAGGGGTCGTTGGAGACCATATGACCTCTTAGGACACCATATGACCCCTAATGACACCATATGGTGTCCTAAGGGGTCATAAGGTGTCCTAAGGGTCATTGGACACCATAAGACACATAACAATACCATACAGTATCATATGGTGTCTTAAGGGGTCATATGGTGTCCTAAGGGGTCACAGGACACCATATGACCTTTTAGGAAACAATATGACCTCTAATGATACTTAAGGGGTCATATGGTGGGCTAGTAAAATGATATATTATTTAAAGTTATGAATAGAACATCATACAATAGAACATCAATATTTTAGTTTTGATATATCTGAGTTAGACCATTGCTAGCATAAGAGAGACTCCAAACAAACAAACAATGAGGCTTCACTAAAAAACAAGTGTAAGAGCTTGACCTAACTCTAAGAGTACTGCCTTTCTAGAACATATGATTCTATTAAATTTGCAAGGTTATAGGACTGATCTCGATTGTGACTATAGGAATTACACACTTGATTTCTTTCATGGGTATGTACCCTTCCAAGCCTTTTGACAAGTGATGATCATCATATACTACCACTGCCATGCTTACAAAAAACTTTAATTTCTGTAGGTGACAAGCATTGTGTAACAACATGGGCACTCTTGCATACCCACCACTATCATTCTCTAGGTCATCATTTGTGTTACTCTCCCTCTTTCTCTTCCTACCAGTTGTTTCCTTCTGAAAAACATATTGTAGGTACTCCAACTCATCATTTTTCTTTGTTGATACTATTTTCCACATCTACTTTTTTTTAAAAAACACATTCGAGAAGAATATTGCTTCAAGTTTCCTTGTTTGTCATGGTAATGCACCCATGGTTCAGTTTCAGACCATTCTTCCTCCTATTCAACACACACACACAAATCCATCAGTCAATTTTCTTAGGAGAGCATACATGATAAACATAATTTAAACAAACTTAGCGTGTACACGGTATTTATAGTAAGCATAGCACGTACGCGCTGTTTATAGTAAACATAGTGCGTACATACTATTTACAACATAAGTACCCCATACGCGCTTTTGACTGTTTAGGCTTGGAAATAGGCTTGGATGAGAAAGCTATGGTTTGGAAGTTTGATTTCCCTCCATCTCCCTCATTTTTGACATGTTTTATTTTATCAACTTGGTTTATCGACTTTGTCATAATCACATTTACACTTCCTCAAGTGGGTATTTCTAAAATTGCCACCATATTTTCACCCATCTTCTGAGCTATCTAACCATATCATTTTTTAAAAATTTGAACAACAATAACATTATTATTGAATTTCTTTTACCAGTGTCTCCATAGTTCTCACAGACATAGGTGCACCATGCTTTTAATAACTTTTGATATACTTATCCAAATTTTAAAAAAATTATATATTATTGTAGTGCACTTGATTCTTTACAATTTAAAAATAAATAAATTGTATGTTCAATTTGATTAGTGCAACTTATGCTTCACACACGAATATGTACCTAATTTCCAGGATGTGCTCGATTGGAAAAATTATTAAAAAAAAAATACTCAACAAAAAATTACAAAAAAATAGGCATCTTCTATTGCTCACTCTTAACCATCTTTCTGCCAAAGGATTTGTCAAAATACTAAATGTAACTATGAATTAGTTGATGCGCACATCAGACACTATGTTATGTTTTTCAAGAAAAATCAGGGTCTATTTTTCATGCGCGAAGGATTTGACCCCCTAAATCTTATCCAATTTTGAAAAAGTTTAGTAGTTTGGAAACTAGATTCAAAGTAATACAATATTTGTTGTTTTATTATCTTCATATCTTGAGTGGATGACTTTCAAATTTTTCTTCCAAGTTCAGGTTCACTTGATTTTAGAAAAAGTGTGTCCACTTATACCCCCCTTTTTGACCACCATCTTTGTGCACTTACCTGTCTCATGATGTCAAAACTATGAAGATCAACCATGAGCGCATAATTGATAAGCTGGAAGAGTATGTAGATGACATCAAAGTCAACCTAAATAATCTGGTGGAAATTGCCAGGGAGGCGATGAGTAATAGCGTTGAGGGTTTGAAAAAATCAATGCCATGATTGCAAACTATAGAACCAGACCCATAGCCAGTGGTCCTCCCTTGGGGAAAAACAGAAAAATAATGCTTCAAAGGGTGGTGAGATTGTTGCTGGAGGGAAGACTATATCAGGTCCCTATTCTAGGACTAGGAGCCGGAGCCAAGACCAAGGTACCTCCAGATTCATCATGGAGGATCTGGAGAAAATCAACAAGAAGACTATTCAGAAGAATTCTAAACTAGTGGACTCTCTCAATTGAGTGTGTTCTCCTATTTTTTGGGTCTTTGCATGTTGTTTTTGGCTTTAGGTCTATGTGGGGTTTTTCTCCTATTTCACTTCTATTTAATGTTTGTTTGGCTGTTGGCCTTGGTCTGTAAAACTTTGGGTTTCGAGTCCCTGTAAAATTCATTTATCTTTATCAAAAACAAAGGAACACAAATGATATTATTGAATGTGCCACCATCAACCTCAATATAATTACTTCCATTAACACTCATGTAAGTATTATTACCCATCAATATATGTGGACAATAATATGCTTAAAAAGAAGAGAACATACCCTTTGATGATGACATATGATGTGAGGCTCTTGAATCAAGATGATGCCTAAAGAATTGAAGATGTGTCAATACAAAGAAAGCATGACCTTTCATCTTGTCTTCATCACATGCCATAGATGAATATCTAGAACGTCTAGGTCCTAAAATGATGGAAGAGGATGAAATAGATGAAGGTTTCAAGGTGGCTTAATATTATTCTTCTAAATAAGTTCTTTTAGCTCTCAATCTGCTTTGCATAAAACAAATGCCCAACATGTCTTGTTTTGATGCAATAACCACACTTAGACTTGTCCTTCTTGGATCCAAAAACTCCTAGAAGAGGTGGAAGAATCTGAATCATGTGCATGACACTCTAAAGATACAGTAGAATGTGTAACTCTATTCTTCTACTTCTTCTTATGTTTCCTTGTAGATTTAGAAGTCAGACCAACCAAGGCCTGAGATTTGGAACTAGAAAGTGAATCAAGCTATGACAACTTGGACTGGTGTCATGTTAGGTTCTCACAAAACACCTCAAATAAAGGGATAGTGAAAGTGGAACCTAAATCATCCATGGAAAAATAGAATAAGGAAGCAAAGAACTTGAATGGCCTCAAAGCTTTGGTGGAATCAGGAAGATGCACCCCTTATTAGTCTAATCCTTTCCACAACCCTGCACCTATTATGTGATGGATTTGAAGCTCTAGAAATTCCTTAATATATGGAAAGGAATCAATCCCCAATAATGTCAAACTTGTCTCAAGCGAAAGTACACAAAACTCATCAATACCCCCAAAAATTAGCTCAAATTTGAGCTATACAGCTCTAGAAGTTGCCCAAGAAGTAATATGGAGCTAGAGACTATCTAAAACATGTAGGCTAATCAAATCCATTGCCTCATCCATCTTATCCCTATATTTAATGATGCCAGACTAACAAGTCAAATTGGGTTGGGTCTCATCTAAACAAGACTATAAACCCCTAGACCTATGTTTTCTAGTCATTTTGGTAGTCCAACTATGATAGTTGTGGGGTGTTAGCATCTCAACATAGGAGTTTACAATCAGATTGTGGTTTTTAAATTAGGCTAGGGTTAGGGCAATATAGGAATCTGAAATATGGTGATTCTACCCACCCATAATAAGAAAAATAAACCATTTTGTACCTATTTAAGATGAGAAATCACAAAATCAAGAAACGACAAAAAATGAGACCACCGAGTACAAAGAAAATATTCTAGAAAAATGACTATAATATTGAATAGAGAACTGTGAGAGCTTTCTGACAATATCTAGTTATTAAAAAAAGGAATCTATTTGTACAAACTTAATGGCCCTAGAAGTGCAAAACTAAAGGCTAACTTTAGAGGGCTAGTATGAAAAATTCATGCAAGATCTAGAAAAACTACCACTAGATTCAAATTAGTGTCAAAACCAACTTTGTGATGATATTTCATTTCTATGATTTTGGCCTTGTATGCTAACTAGGTCAAAAAGTCAACTATTAATGTTAGTAGGATATTCTTAGAATATTTAATTTTAAAAAAATGTCACCTCTACTAGGAAAAATAAGGTTGTCAGAAATTTGTTTTTACCTCCCTAAAATATTCCAAAAAAATCCCTTTAGATTCCTTTGCTAAAATTAGCAATCAACACTAAATATAGAGGCTAATAGAATTATAAACTCTACAAAAAATTTCCAACGGCTAGTGATACAGTGGCGATATAGGCATGAGGGAGACTCCACATGCGTAGTCAACCAAATAGGGATGGAGTAACAACAAATAAATTGCAACTTAAATTATAAAATCACCTTCTCAATTTATTTTTTTTGATAAAATTTTACCCCAAACAATTTAAAAATTTGTATAAATGAAATAAATTAAAACTTGCAATGAGGAATGTGAGGTGCATTGTAGGTATAGTTCATATGGATCCATAACACCGTATGTACTTTTGAACCCTAAAAATATCGTCAAAAATTATGTTGATCTCTAATTTTGATGATTGGACATGCATTTATAGGGTTCTCAGTTTCTTTGAGCATGATGGCGAGGTCATATTTGCTCCACAATGCCCAATGTTGTTTTGGTTGTTGGATTTTGCCTCAATTTTTGTGACCTCATCAAATTTGACCCAATTTTAATTTCTTGGATTTTAATGAAATGACAATCAATCTAAGGGGTTTTTGATGTTACAAATGCAATGGAAACCTCCATTTGAGCCCAATGTACATAGAAAATTCACCTTAGGTTGCATTCCTGAAACAAGTAGATAGTACCTTGATAGTTTTGATACTATGATACCATGTATAATTTGATGATCATTCACAAGAAAATTTATTTGCGAGTATAACATTTATCACACACAAAAGAGATCAAACAAATATTATATCCTCAATAACAATATAAGAATTATATATTAATAAACACACAATATTGTAGATACAATTACAATGAATGAATGAATCCGTATAAAGGATGAATGAAACCCCAGGTGAAAAACCATAATGCAAAAATAGGAGAACTACAACAATGCAAAATAGGAGATAAATCAAGCTCAAATACAACTAGAAAAACAAACTCTAGGTAAAAAAAGCACCTAAGTTTATCTTAAGTGAAAAAGTAATAAAGGACCTAATTAATAAATAATAAGATAAATGTCCTAATTACTCCAACAATAAATATTTGGTACGTATAAGAGAATGAAAATGAGAGACAAAATAAAATTCAAAATTGGCCACTTGCTTACTAAGATAGCTAAACACGAAATTGAATAAAATTAGAAATGTTCACACTCAAAATTTGAAGATGGCTAATAGAGTATAAGTTGCACTACTCTAATTGTGATTTCAAAACTACAAATTTTCTATTTAATGGTTAAATATTAAGAGCTAAACATTGTGTGGACAATTTGGATTAGGACTAAGTCTAGAGGATTGCCAATGATCTAGTGGGCATCATGGGGCAATGGGATAAGGTGGGAGAAAATATTTAAGATATGGACTCTAAGATCAAGATGACATGGACCTAGATCAAGCGTGAAGAGGTTAAAAAAGCCCAGGAGGCCTTTAAAAAGAAAATTGAGGAGGTTAACCTATCTTTTAGGAATGCAACTAGTAAGCACAATACCTCCCTATAGGATATCCAAGATGAGATGGAAAGGAAAAGGGCAAAGAAAAGAAAATGCATGGAGTGCTTGGCCATAGTCTCTGGCACCTTTGCGTCTTTGGTTAAAGCCACTTCTAATTCTGCATTGGTCTCCCCTAGATCTAGGATTGGGTCAAGAAAAAGAGTTTCTTTTTCTGATCAAGTGCTTAGTTTGTGCTAGGATTGACGGGAAAAGGGTACCCCCATTTATTAGACCATCTCTTTTTGTCTATGTCGGGTGGTTGTTCTATGTTTTGTGGTTGTTTTGGTTCTTCTCTATTTTTCTAGTCTTCTAGTGTAGTTGCTCACTCTCCATTTGTCTTGCTTGGTTATCGTTGTGTGTTAGTGGGATTTTTTTTGTTGGGTGCACATTCCTCATGTGCTCTTGGTATCACTATGCAGTTATGTAATGGTACGAGCCTATCCTGCTTTTATTAATCAAAACATTGAGTGCAACAAACTTGTTTATATTTTGATTACTAAATTATAATATAATTATCTTAACATGCATTTCATTTTTGTTTTTTATTTTGTTGGGATAAGTGTTTTTTAAAACTATTTGGTGGAAGATAGGTTAAACTCACATTACATAGCATGAGTGTATTGTGTAATATTTTCACATTATATAACACAAGCATGTTTTTTATACATCATTAATAGGAAAATAAAATAAGAAACCCATGATGTTCTGTCACTTTGTACATTTGTGCATACTTTCTACATTTAAAAAATAAAATTATATGACATTTTTTGTGTTATATGGGACAACAAATGGCTGTTGTACATTAAAAACTATATTTGTTCAATCATTACATTTTTTTGTTTGATTAAAAATTCTATTTGTAATTTTTATTTAGTATTAATATAATTTTGTCAGTTTGACATTGAAAATATCTAACCCTCGACAAAAGGACCTACCAAGTGTTGAGGAAATCACTCACGTATGTGCCCAACCTTATTGACAGTCATGCCTTTTACTTAGCCACCCATTGCATTATCATCAATACCCATTGGTGGTTTAATGCTTCTATGAGCCATTGAACTAGCTAACTTTATCACTATTAGTCTTCTAATTTCTTCTCTTTTCCACTAACATGGTGAGTCTATAGTTCAAGAAAATTTTGAGCCTTGTGTTGCAAGATGTGTGCCCTTGGTCTCCTTGTGCTGTGTAGTGTGGCACTCGGCTTTGTGACATGGGTTAACCACCTCTTGTGGATTCTATAAGTCTAGTTGTTGTATTGGGCATTAATAGGTTGTTCTTTTGGTGCAACCACAACCATACTTCTAAGAAGTGGTATCAGAGATTGGGTCACAGGTTCAAACCTCGTCGCTTATGCTTGAGGACATTATTGCAAGGTGTACGCCCTTGGTCTCCTTATGCTATGTAGTGTGACACTCAGGTTTGTGATAGGGCTCAATCACCTCTTGTGGATTCTATAAGTCTAGTGGTTGTATTGGGCATTAACAGGTTTATCTTTTGGTGCTACAACAACCGTACATCTAACAACTTGAACCTTTTTAATTTATCATTCTTTTTCACTCATTCCCTTTTATTTTTGGCAAACTAACTACTTCATGAATTGGGAAACCCATCAAGAAAAGTCTTCGCCTATTTCATTTTTTTCTTCAAGCTTGAGAAATTTTAGTTGATCAATGAAGCCTTATTAAAATATCAACTCTGAAACTTCAATATTTTAATGTTATTGATGTGGTATAAAATTACTAAGGCTTTATTGTGTTCTAAAAAACATGTTTTCTATGAGTGAAAAATTATGCCATATTCTTAGATCCTCTTACCATAATAACATTTCATTTTTTTAGTTGGATATAAAAATTAATTAAACAAAATTATAATAAATATAGGTAATGAAAATATTATTATTAAATGAAATACATACAATTCATATAACAGATTCATATGATTTCATAAAATTATAGATGTTGCATTCTTAATCAATGAGTTTGATAAAAAGAGTAACACAACTCTCCACAAAACAATGTTTAATAAGGGCTTAAGGGTAAGCTTTGGGAAATACATTTTTTTAGAAGGCATTATAGGAGAAACTAGCTTTGATAGTAACATAATTCATTAAAATTTGTCCCAACCCCTTCCAGGAGAGATAGAATCCCCTTCCCGAAGGATTTCAACACCAACTCCTCTTTTCTCAATCTGGAAAGGGAGAACCCAGATGATGTTCTGGCCATGGGCCACTATGTTGTTATGGATAACTTTAGAATGATCAAATGAGATTTCCATGAAATTAAGGACATCAATGTGAAACTCTAGGAAATTAGCAACAACAAAAAAATTCCAAGCTACAGAACAATGGATGATGGA
The DNA here is from genome assembly GCF_030272615.1 of Cryptomeria japonica. Lineage (NCBI taxonomy): Eukaryota > Viridiplantae > Streptophyta > Pinopsida > Cupressales > Cupressaceae > Cryptomeria > Cryptomeria japonica. The sequence goes on along the minus strand of NC_081409.1, from coordinate 840,164,360 downwards.
CCAAAGAAAGTCAATTGTGAATTCCATGCAGAAAATAGTGGGTACGATAAGTGATATGAAGAAATACTATGATAACAAGATTTCCTAGCTGGACGATAAACTCAAGAAAGAGTTTGAGGGAAGATTGAGTCAGATGGAAAAGAAGTTCGAGAAAGTTAATGAGAATTTGACATCTTTGGTTACCTACAACCATAAAGTGGTGAAGAATTCTACAAAGAGTATAAACTCTATGGTCAAAAAGCTTGAATCCCTTCACCAGGAAGGAACTACTATGGATGTGGATGTATTGGAAAAAAAATAGGAGGAAACGATGGGGCCTTGTAAGAGAACTATAGCTAATTTGAACCAAGAAATTCAGGAGCTTAAGAAAATTGTTCTTAACATGACTTAGCTAGAAATTGAGGCCATGGAAGCCCTTAAAAATTTGTACTAGCTTCTTCCTTTTTGTTTTCTCATTTGCTAGTTTTCATTTTTTTGCTATTTTTTCTGTCTTTGGGTTGCTATGTTAATGGTATATTAAATGTAGCTTTCTGATGTAGTTCTTTACTAAGGGTTTCGGGTTCCTTCAAAACCTGTTTGTTCTATAATAAAAAACACAATTCAATAACATTTTTCTATAACTATATCGCAACAAATTATTGAGCAAGTAAGAATTAAAGTGTTATATAAATCTTTAGTTTTAAAATTTTTTCACCAAACAATTTTTTTTCTTAAATCTATTTTCATAAAATTTAACATTTAAAATAATAAATAGTAAATAATAAACATATATACTAAGAGTTATACATCTCATTAGTGTTATATTAGGTGTTATATGTGTATCAAGGAGATAAATAAATTAACCTACATGATTTGATATTAAACTCACACATAATTAATGAAGGATACACTATATCGCTACAAAACATTTCATTAATTTTTTATCTTACAAAAATTGACATGGATGAATACATTTATTATTTCATAGATCTCAATTTAAGAATTCATACATATAGGAAATAATTTTAAAAACGTATTTTAGATACATAATCTATAAAAAGTGTATATAAAAATATTAATACAAAAGAGGTAGAGATAGAAAGTTTAAAAATGTGAAACAAAATTGGACAATTTCAACATGGTCAAATAAAGGTGTTTAGAATTATAACCATATATTAAGAAGATTTTTATTAATTGAATTATATGAAGTAGAAATGGAAACAAAGATATTATTTAGAACTCTATTAATGAATATGATAGTGCATCCTTTTTTATATACTAAACCTCTCATTCTTGAGATAGACTCATTACCACTTGATTACTAGCTCACTTGATTAAAATTTTCCTATGTTTGTTACCATTTTTCTCTCTCAATACATACTACTTATTATATTCACATATGCCACATTGTTCATATCTTTTCATACTTTCACTTTCACTTGACCCTGAGGTTTCACAAGGTATCATTCCCTTTTGAGATTTTTTTGTACTTATAATTAGGCGCAAGAAGGTTTTTGTGGTGGGTAAGGTGGTCTATGCTTTGTTCATAATTTGTGCTTTTCTAGTTGTGCCTTAGTGTGAGGGGGTTGTTTGGGATCTGAGTGGAGGTTATGTTTGTTTGGAGTCCTTTTTCGCCTTGGGTTGTGTTTTTCCTTTTGGGAATGATCAAGTGTGGGTGGGGGACTTTGTCTGGGAGGTCCTTGCATCTTTTTGGTGTGCTTTTTCTGAGTTTTCTCTAGCAAATTGTAAGTGTTTTTATGGATCTATTCATTTCAAGAGATTCTCTAGTGTTTCACAAGCTATCTTCTTTCCATTTCTCTTAATCTGTCTTATTGAGGTAGACCACTCTTCTATAGAGGCGAAGAGCTATGGGCAGAGTTTGGTGGGATGACTCTTGTTAGGGGTATTGGATGCCTTTATTTTCAAGGTTGGACGTGCTCTTGTGATTTTGTCTCTCATGTTGGGTTTCTTTCCCTCTTCTCCTATAGATGTGGAGATTCTGCTGAAGCTTATTGGCATAGAGTCTTTCTGGTGTTGGCCTCTTTTTCTATTCAAGGTTTTGGGAGCCTTTTCAAAACCCTTCCTTCTAGCTAAGCATAATGTGATTATTTCTTGGTTGCTCGTTTATGTTTTGGGGTTATATCCTTCGTTTTCTATGTGGATGGTCTCTTTCCTTCCAGCTCCTATTGAGGTGGTTCCCTTTCCTATAGAGGTGGAGAGGTGCTATGTTGGAAGACATGCTTTGATCAGATGTTGGGTGGTGATGGGTGTCCTCATCCTAGTTATGGGATCCACTTTAAAACCCATTTTGAAGGTTCGGGATGCCTTTCAAAATCGCCCTTTTGGCTGTTGCTTTATGTTTAATTTTTTGATGCCTGGCTTAGGTTGTGGGAGCCTTGTAAAACCCATAGGCAGGTTGGATGCTAGTAGTTTTCAAGGGCTCAGCTTGGCCAGTTGTTGTTTTGGTTTTTGGTTAAGGATAGGTTTTGCTTTTAGCAATTTGAGGTCTATGTTGCAGGTTAAGGGAGCCTAGGAAAACCCTTCTCTATTAGTTTTGGGGGCCAAATCAAAACCCAGGCTGAAGGTTAGGGGAGCCTTTCAAAACCATTTGAGTCAAGATTGTGAATGTATGACTACCTATTGTAATCTGGTGTCTTTGAAGGTTATAGGTTCCTGGAACACCCATGGTGTCAGTCAAAGGTTAAGGGAGCCTTAGTATAACCCTTGTGCATGTATTAGAGGCTAGTCTTTTGAGTCTCGACTGTGGTTGGGCAGCTAGTTTTTGTATGATGATTCCTTTGGGAAGCATTGTATTGTGGTTTCCAGATCCTTGTAAAATCTGAGGGTTTCGAGTCCATTCAAAACCTATTGTATGGGGTTTCGGGTCCCCTCAAAACCTATTTATCCTTAATAGAAAACACAATAAGGAATATGTCAATGTTACTTTGAAGGGGAAAAGAATGAGAACCATTTTAACTTCAGTTGATAATAATTTTAGTAGTATTTAGAATATTTTGGCATCTCTTTACAGAATCAAAGAGATCTCAAGAAAGTTTCTTTCAATATCAAGATTATAAGTATGCAAAGTTACATATATAAGAAAAATGTGTGTATAAATTTTCACATAAAACAAAAATAACCATTACAAATTTAACTCAAAATGAAATTTAACTTCAAATTTTAATACTAGCTTCAATTATTTAAATTATTATACTTTAAAAAAAAAATATAAAATGGTTAAAACTATTTTAAATCCACTTGTCTGAAAAGAAAAAAATGTCCAACCCAAACACAAACTGATTTAGCTAGATTTTACCTTATTAATTTCAATGTTATATACTTTAAAGATACAAGCTAATGTAATTGGAGAGGTTGGTTGTGCAAATGATTGATAGTGTATATTTGGTTTTTTTCTTACATGACAGGTATTTCTTCTAAAGATTAGATGAAAGCTTTGGATATTCTGATGGCTCTTAGGAAGGCTGGTGAGTTGGGTGGAGGAGTATAGGGTGTGAATTTGAATTTTTGTTGTTGATTTTTTTTTATTAAAGATTCTCAAGTATATTTTTGGAGAATTGCTACTTTAGTGGATCAAATTCTTAATTTCCTTTGAATATTGAGGCTATTTATTTTTCTTTTATTTCTATGCATTTGTACCTTATTTTGGATTGTCTTGCTAAATGGATATATAAGAAAATTTATTAGTGAAATATTTCTAAATTAGGGTTATCGCCTTTTGATAAATCTCCCAAACTTTTCTAACTTATTTATAATGACCAAAATACATAGAAATAAAAATCATGTACTCTTTAAATGATTATGATGAGATGCAAAAATATTTTTAAATTTTTCCACTCATTACTTTTCTAGCAATTGTACCTTGATGTGCTATAGGTATGTCGAAGAGGAGTGGAAGGTCAATTAGTGAAAATTTGGTCTATTTTTCACATAAATTTATTTAGTACATGAGGTCAATTGGTAGCCCATGATGTTTATGTAGCAAAGGTCCCAATGGCCAAGTGATAGTTTCATATCAATTATGTATCCACTTAGAAGGATCCATTAAATTAGTTAGGAACATTCTCATGCTATGTTTGCAATAGGGTGAGAGGGAGAGTGGGGTAGTGATAGGGGTAGAAAAGAGGGAAAAAAGAGAGACAAGAAAGAGAGAGATGGTTAAAATGATATAAATAGAAAGGCATATAGAGATATAGATATAGTTGGACATGGAGATGGAAGAGAAAAATAAATAGAGTAAGAGAGGGAGACATAGAAGGATAAAGAAAAAGACAATGATAGGAAGTGATATGTATATATAGAGAGAGGGAGATATATAGTGGTAGAAAGAGATAGAGATAGAGGGATAGATGAAATAAGAAATATGGAGTGATAGTTATAGAGGTGAAAAGAGAAGATAGAGGTAAAGATGGAGATGCAGCGAGGGAGGCAGAGGAAAAAAAGATACAGAGGTAGAAGGATAATAAAAATAGAAAGATAGGGGATAGAGAGGAAGAGATAAAGAGATATATTCACAGAGGGAGGTAGAGATAAAGAGATAGAAATGCTGAGAGAGCTAAAGGAGGAGAGAGGCTGAAAGAATTACGAGGATATATTTATATGTATATGTATGTATGTATGTATGTATGTATGTATGTATGTATGTATATGTGTGTACATGTATATGTATGTATGTATGTATGTATATGTATGTATGTATGTATATAATATACATATGTACATGTGTGTATGTATGTATGTATATGTATGTATGTATGTATATAATATACATATGTACATATACATGCACATATATATACACATATACATATACATGTACACATATACATACATACATACATACATACATACATATAGACAGACAAACATATATGTATACATACATACAGACATACAAATATATATATATATAGGGGGAGTACATGTCTAAGTGAGTGGGAGAGGGATATATAGATAGAGATGGGAGGGAGAAATAGGTAATGTGTTATCTCTGTCTATATCTATCTACATATATCTAGTCACTCAAGTACACACATTACCTACGTCTCGGAGGTCATGATTACCAGTAAGCTTAGACAACCGTAATCTTGTGCAGCTCTTGGGGTGGTCCCACCGCCATCAAAAGGGCGAATGGCTTCTCGTCCACGAATTCCTGCCCAAGGGAAGCCTGGACAAGTATATTTTCGGGGGCACTTATTTGGATTGGGATCGAAGGTATGTTATTGTTTGTGACATCGCAGCAGCTCTTGTCTATCTTCACGAGGATTGCAAAGAGTGTGTCGTGCACAGGGACGTGAAGGCCAGTAACATAATGTTGGATTCTGAGTACAGAGCAAAACTTGGCGATTTTGGGCTGGCAAGACTGATTACATGTAATCCTGGAAAGGGTGCATCAACTGTTATAGGTGGAACAGTTGGATATATCGCACCTGAATGCATGGTTTCCCGCAAGCCGAGCACAGAATGGGATGTGTTCAGCTCTGGAGCGGTGTGTTTGGAAATTGGCTGCGGGAGGCCGGTAGTGTACACCCGCTTAGAGGAGCACGGGTGGAGACTTGTGGAATGGGTTTGGGATATTCATTCTGAGGAAAAGTTTCTGACTGCTGCAGATGAGAGGTTGAATGAGAATTTTGATGGACAGGAAATGGAGAGAGTGCCTCTGTTGGGGTTGCTGTGATCTCACCCGGATCCGAAAGCGAGACCCTGCATGAGAAAAGTGTTGAACTTTTAATTGAAAATTAAATTAAAGTTAGTTAATTTATGAATATAATTTGACATATAAATTAAATATATGCTTGAATTTAACATATAAAAAAATCTTAGGAATCTTTTCAATGATGTCTTAAATATTTTATTTTTGTTGTTTTGAAAATCTATTGTTGAATTGTAATGAAACAAATTGAACTAAGGAGGAAATATGTCACAAATATTTTATCTTTCTTGATAGTAATAAGTCATTTTGATTGGATAAAATTTCAGAAGTCTCTAAGAAAAACATAATTTCTAACATGATAATAAGAAACTATTAGTATGTAACACACTAATGTTAAGTCACATGTATTTTCTTTTAGTAATGTGAATGTAGTATAATGTGTACATGCCACAATTAAAATAATGAAATATCTGCCTTAGGCTTGTAGCATGTTTGAGTTTATCAAGCCTAAGATTGGACATGTAATTTAAGTTCCTAAATTTTTGTTTTACAAAAAATATAAAATTTTATAATGCTCTTCTTCAAGTTTGTATATTTTAGGATATGATGCCACAAATACACCACTAAGATTTCAAACTTCACCTTAGCATTGCAACCATTATTTATTTATTTATTGATAGCTGAACCACTCGATAGGACCAGTCCCCTTACACTAAGTCGGAGCCAAATCTCTTTTGACTGAAGCTATGAACCAGTGAAACCACATTTTGGAAGAGCCCCATCATTAGATTTATTCGACCTCAGACCGATCTCCTTGTCACTCCTCCTTTATCACTCCAGTTGTAGCTCTAATGTCTCCATATTACTCCTTACACCTCTCACTCCTTATCACTCCATACCATCTCCTTATCACTCCACTCCATTTTCTTATCACTCCTTATCATCTCCTTATAGCTCCACTTGTCTTCTCTTCTCTTCCACGCAGTCACCTTATTCCTCCTCAACCGCAAGCTCCCTTATGACTCCACCAATCACCATCCGCTCCTTATCTCTTCATGCGACAGCTCCTTATCCCTTCGACGCATCTCTGTAGCATCCTCCGGGTCATTGTCCACCATGGCAGTATGCAAGTCAAAGTCTCCACTGAGCTCCTACGGGCAGTCGGGCACTCCGTCTACCAACCTCCATCGAGCCTTAGTTCATCTTAATTCAACGGATATCATCTCGGGAAATGGGCATAGCATGCATCACATTGAATCGCCAATGTGGGGTACCTAGAGCATGGGTTTCGAACTCAAGACTGCCTAACTAACAGGCTCGTGACATCAAATTTGATCTTAAATGTAATAAAAAATTATTAAAGGTTTTTTTTGTGTTAATGTTATTTTTTATCTTTTCCGTTAAATTTGACAATTATTCACATGTCAAAATATTAATATTGATTATAAACATAATATGTTCAAAATAAACAGAATTTAAAACAAAACACACCATTATCAAAATTATAAGTTTTAGATAGATATATAAATAAAAAATAAAAAATGAGATATTTTGAAAAAAAAATAAAAAATCTACCTTTTCATAATTACAATATGTAGCAAATATTCTTTAAAAAATTATTAGTAGTGAATAAATAATTCAATAAAAATGTATTTTTTAAAAGTTTTATTAATATGTGAGGCATTCTACAGTGGTAGCAACTGGTGGAGTGAAATGGAGTGAGTGCATGTTAATATTAACTTTTATTTTTTACTCTACATTTGACAACCATTCACATGTCAAAATATGAATATTGATTATAAATGTTATATTTTCAAAACAAACACCATATAAAATAAAATAAAATAAAATATACCATTATCAAAATTATAAGTTTTAGATAGATATACAAATATAAAATAAAAATGAGATATTTCAAATAAAATATATACCATTTCATAATTTCAATATGTAACAAATATTCTTTTTAAAATTATTAAAAATGAATAACTAATTCAATAAAATTGTATATTTAATAATTTTTTTATTTTTAATGATTTTTGTAATAATGATAAAAAGTTTAAAATTAAAAATTTATATTAGAAAAAATATTAATTGTTTTTGTTTGTATTAAAGATAATTTAAAGTAAAATAATATAATTTTAAGGTAAATACAATAGTTCTATTGATATCTCTCAACATTTCTTTAGATAGATGCATTTAAGATATCTATACTAATTAAATATAAATAAAATAAAATAAATATGTGAGTATTTGAACTTAAAAAATGTAGAGATTCAATCAGTATGTTTTAAAATTTTCATTTTTGATGTTGTTTTGAAAATCTAATTGTGAATTGTAATGAAATAAATTGAACTTGAGAGGTAATATGCCACAATTGTTTTCATCTTACTTGATAATAATAAGTCACTTTGTGGGGGCAAACCTCCCAAAGTCTCTAAGAAAAACATAATTTCTATTATGATAATAACAAACTATTAGTACATAGCACACTAATGTTAAGACAAATGTATTTTTTTAAGTAATGTGAATGTAGGATAATGTGTACATGTCACAATTTAAACAATGAAATATCTCTCTTACGATTGTAGCATGTTTGAATTTATCAAGCCTAAGGTTGGACATGTAACTTATAAGATCCTAATTTTTTTGTTTCACAAGAAATATAATTTTTTAACATGATCTCCTTCTAGTTTGTGTATCTTAAGATATGATACTACAAATACATCAATAAGAATTTGAACTTCACCATAGCTTTGTAACTACTATTTTTTCTAACATTCAAATATTAAGATTCTCATCTTTAATTATTCTTAGTGCCTTTAATTTTCTAAGAAACCATGTATTAATTTTTACATAATTTTTATTTTCTCATCCAAGCTTAGTAATATATTTTCATATCCTATGCTTCTTTCTATAAATTATTTTAAAAAAATGATCATTATATAAAATTAGAAGTTAGAGTTAATGTTGAAACTAATTCTTTTGTCCCTAAAAGTTATTTCTATGGATGATATATTGGTTGCATCCATATTTCTTTTCATGACCTATTTAATCTTTTTCTTTTCTTTATATCTTAGTTGAGCTCTTACTTTACAAACGTAAAAGCCTTTCATAATTGCCAAATTCTATATATTAACATTTATGATTTGTTTAAAATTCATGAATGACTTGGTGTGAAAAATCATCCTTTTGCACAATTTAAAGTTTTATCAAATAATGTTTGTCCGTGTAAAATATTTCTCATAATTACACTTTACTTAGGTTGACTTAAGATAATGCATTCATTATAGTTTGCATAAGAGATACTTAGATAAGTGTGCGTCTAAGGAAGATGGTTCTAAGATAAATTCTACATTTTATGGTGATATTTTGTTGTCACATTCCATCTTGGTGGTTGATCCACCTTTAGTGAAATACTCTATTATTTCTCCTACCTACCCCTTCCTCCCTTTGTATCTCATTGGGTAACATGTTATGATTGTGTGCTCTTATTTCCATATGTCCTTGCCTTTATAAGCAGAGTCATGTTCATTGTGTGGTTTATCTAGTTGATCATTTTTTGCATCTTGATGAGAATATAGCTTTTTCTTCTCTATATTTATCTCTCTTGTGTTGTTCATTGGACTCTAGATCTTGGTTATTATTGGAAAATTCTTAGATGGTATCAAAGTCATTGAAATGCCATTGCATAATCCTTTTGGAGAGATCTTGGTGCATTTGAGATTCAAATATGAGGAGCAACATGAATTGAGAGTGTTCTACGCCAAAGAGACCATTTACGTAAATTTTGACTATAAATTTTCCTATACTGAAAAAAAATCATTTACTGTTTATCAATAAAAAAATTTGCCCCTAGACGGTATGGTACGTTTTCTATTCACAGTTTTTATTATTAATTGAAAAATTTTAATATTAAAAAAATAATAAAAATAAAAATTCGTGTGGAGGTCCGTGTTTCCCCCCACTTTATTGTACCTACAGGTTTTGCTCATCCATCGTACAACTACTATAGCACCACCGCCATGCTATCTTTTGTGCCACCATCCTCAGCCACCGCCACTGCTCCTCTGCTTCGGTTCTCCCCATCCTCTCGCCGGCTTTCACCTGTAGCCACCCGCTCTGCTTCTCTCTTCAGCAACTTCACCGGACTCTACACCGCTTTTATGTTCTTCTCAGCGCTCACTGCACACTGTCGTTGGTTCTCCACCCTATTTCGCCAGTTTCCTCTTCAGGCCAACGTAACTACACAACCTGTTCTGATTTTCTAGTAGGTGTCACGTGGTGTTCACTGATTTGCCCTGAGCGTGACATGTGTCATGCCCACATTCTTCGAAAACAGACAGTCATCAGGTCATGCTTCAACCATGTAGATGCCCAATCGGTGCCACACAAGCGTAACGTCACCATATAGAATGATTCATATTCTACAACGTGTCATCACCGTACAACATAGTCATCCACCATGTCAGCCTGCCATTCACATCAGTAGCCAGTCAGCAGTCTGTATGATAATTGATATAACATTTTAAGTCTTACTTTCTATATAATTGATTGCCACATAATTATAGACTAGCAATTGCACCTTGGTGTGCAATGTTATGCCGAAGAGGTTTGGAACGTCAATTAGATTTTTTTTCGGCCTATTAATTGCATAGATTTGTGTGATAGATGAGGTCAATTGGTAGGCTATTTAGAAAATGATGGTGGTTGTGCAACAAAGGATTTAAGGAAGAATGGATAGATTAAAATAGACTAAGCATCCACTTACAAGAATCCAAACATTATTCAAACAAAACCTCTTAATCAAGAAGATAATTAGACTCCATTGCTAAAGGCTCATGTTATGTTAGAGAGAGAGAGAGAGAGATAGAGAGAGAAATAAATGGAAGAAGAAATATAGAGAGATAGAGATACAAAGGCAAAGAGATATAGGTATAGAGGTCTAGAGAGAGAGAGAGTCATGTGAGATACATGTGAAGAGATGAAGATATGGTAGAGATAAAGATAGAGGGAAATAGGAAGTGGGAGAGAAATAGATAGAGAGATAGAGAGAGGTAGCAGGAGAGATAAAGATAGGAATATATGGGGAGATAGAAAGGGAGAGATAAAGAGGAAGACAACGATATAGAGGGAGAAGAAATGGGGGATATATAGAGAGATAAGATATAAGGAGACATAAGAAGATATTGAGGAAGGGTAGTGAGAGTGAAGAGATAGAGTGACAAAGAATAAAGGTAGATGAATAGAGATGGAGAGAGAAAATTGAGGGAGATAAAGAGAGGGAGAGAGGAAGAGGAAGAGACAAAGATGTGTGGAAGATAAAGAGATAGATAAAGGCATATGAGAAGAGAAAGGGAGAGAAATATGGAGATAAAGAGATCCATAGAGGGGATAGAGAGTGAGAAAGGGAGGGAGAGATGGGAAGAGATAGAGGGAGAAGATAGAGAGAGGCGGTAAAGAAAGGGAGAGAGATGGGGTAGATGAGGGAGAGATAAGAGGGGGAGATGGACAAAGAGATAAGTAGAGAGGACTTCATAAAGACGAAGAGGGGGAAGAGATAGCCCAATATATAGAGAGGGATAGGGAGAGGGAGAGATAGACCTAGAGATAGGGTATGAGGGTGTGTGTGTGTGTGTGTGTGTGTGAGAGAGAGAGAGAGAGAGAGAGAGAGAGAGAGAGAGAGAGAGATGTGTGTTTAAAGAGAGAGAGAGGAGGTCCTTGAGAAAATTAATTTAATTTGTACTATATTTAAAAATTATTATATATTATATTATATTTATATATAATAATTTCTATTATAAAATTTAATATATATTAATACATATAGTTTTATAATATTGTTAGTACAAGGCTTGTTATCTCTAAATGTAACTAATGAAAAAATTGACTTGAAAATCATCACACGAAATCCAATAGTCTAAAATTTTTTATTTTGAATCAATCAAAATAACAAATTTATAATATTATTTTAAAATTAAATTAAATAATTTACATTACAAGTATAATATATAATAGTACATTTTAATTTATACTATATAATTTTTTAACGTATATTAACAATATTATAATATAATAAATAATAATATAATTTCTATTAAATGAAGTATTATATTAAAAAATAAATATGATTATATTAAATATATTTTAACTTATAATTAATTATAAATTATAATAATATTTAAAAAATATCATATAAAAATGATCTAACCAAATTATCAAAATTTTCTTATCTAATTAAATTCTAAACATATTATTTGAAAATAAAATATATTAAAACTTTAATGTTTTGAAATATGAATTCTTCCCATATACTTAAAAACCCATATAAATATGGATCCATTTGATTTTAATTTGTGTGATTTTTAAAATCTTCTAATTCTTCTTTGTGGGTAATATCATAAGTAGGACATTTTTCTTTTTAAATAAATAAGAATTTATTACTTAGTTAAACATTATTTGTATAAAATCGATTTTATATTATTCTTAAAAAAAGTGTCAAAATAATTAATATTAAACAAAGAAAATATAAAATTGATAATTTTATATAATATATAAAAAACTTGTATAAAAAATTTCTCAAACTATTTTTTTTAAAAGAGCACATAAATATACAAATAAATTCTATTTAAAAATATCTTAAAATCTTACCAATTAGATCTTTGAAAATGAGTAAAAAATAAAAAATAAATATATATTTTTTTAAAAACCATTTAAATCTTGCATTATTATTTTATATAAATGATTATAAATCTTTTACAATATTATATTTAATTTTATTATTTGTTTATATAAATATTTATTAACATAATTAAACTAAACATTAAATTTAAATATTAAAAATCAAATCACATATAAAATTGAAAATATAAATAAAAATAATAAACTTAAATTATATACCTATGGCAAATAAAAAATATATCATTCATTAATTCTAATTCTAATTGTGATATAAAAAATGTAGTGATTGCATTTGCCAGCATTACCGAGTGCAAAATATCTCCTTGTCCTTTTTTGAAACAAGTTTCTAATTATGGACACCTAATTTGACTCCATAAAAATAGGAGGATGGATGAAGGTCGAGTTATTATTTAGGGTTTGCGTATTTCAATGCAACTATGGATAAAAAGCGTCAATATATGTCCATTTAAAACCACATTAATTTACACTGAGAGGTGAATATAATGCAAACAGTGTAAAGAAAATGAGAGGTGAATATAATCACGTGTGAGATACTTCGTTTTTTCGTGAGAACAGGGGAAGAAAAACCGTGAAAGAAAAAGTGAGCAAGAGATACGGTCAGAAAACATGAAAAAGCAATGAAAAACGTGAGCAAGAGAAACACGGTCGTAAAAAAGGAACGGAAAAATATCGACGGCTGCAGATGTTTCAATGGTCTTGCAGGGTTCTAAACAGTTGTCAACCATTGATTTTCAATATCAGGTAGTGCATCTCATATAAAGAGACGCCTTCAGCGTAAAAATGTTATATCAACATAATTGGGGCATGAATCAGCTAGTTTCTCCTATAATGCCTTCTAAACAAACTGTAGTTCTCAAAGCTTACCCTTAAGCCCTTCTTAAATGTTGTTTTATGGAATTTTGTATTACTCTTGTTATCAAACTCATTAATTAAGAATACAACATCTATAATTTTATGAAATCATGTAAATTTTTTATATAAATAGTTTGTATTTTATTTAATAATGTCAATTTTTTATTATCTATATTTTTTATAATTTTTTTAATGAATTTCTATATCTAACTAAAAAAATGAAATGGCATTATATTAAGATGATCTAAAAATACAATATAATTCTTCACTTATAGAAAACAAGTTGTTGAGGATACAATAAAGACTTAGTGAATTTTTACAATATCAATATTAAAAAAGTTTAAGTTGTCAAAGTTGATATTTTACTAAGGCATGGTGGATTAGCCAAAATTCCTAAGGCTTGAAGAAAAAGATGAAATAGGTGAAGACTTTTCTTGATGGGTTTCTAGTTCTTGAATTAGCTAGTTTGCCAAAAACCAAATGGGATGAGTGAAAAATAATGATAAGTTCACAAGGTTCAAGGCTCAAAAGCTTGTTGAACCATCAACTGACCATATAAGTGGAAAAGAGAAGAAAATAAAAGATTAAGAGTGATAAAGTTAGCTAGTTCAATGGATCATAGAACCATCAAATCACCAATGGGTATTGATGATGATGGAATGGGTGGCTATGTAAAAGGTATGACTGTCAAGAAGGTTGGGCACACACATCAATGATTTCCTCAACCCTTGGTAGGTCCTTTTGTCAAGGGTTCGATATTTTCAATGCCAAATCCTTTCATTAGCTCTTTAGTTCTTGCCATGGTATCGAATTATAGGCAAGGTTGCCGTTGTAACTAGTGATTAAATAATTTTATGTAAGCCAGTCAAAATTTATTATTATTTTTCATACAAACAATTTTAATGTTTTATCTTATGTATATGAACATTTTTTCAACCAATTTAAATAAAAAAACCATTTTTATTCCTTTTTGATTGGTCATATTTGAAATCCCAACATTTTGTGGAGGCATAATAAGACTATTTATAATGACATGTTTACTAACTTATTCACTAAATTTTCACTTAGAATGAAAACTGTTCTATATTTTAGGTGAATGTGGGCCTTGTTAACCACTAAAAAATCACCTTATCTATTGCCTTTGGATTTTTCAATCTTAGTAAAATAACAAAGAAAATCAAATAACCCATGCACAAAGTAACATGTATTTAATTTTTGTATATATGTTTAAATGTTCTTATGTTTATCATAAACATGCCAAGAATCCCTATATGTAGTTTTACAGTGCAAAAATGCTTTTCTTCCATATACACGTTAATGTTTATCACATACGTGCCAAGAAACCATAAACATACTTTTTCAATGCATAAACACACTTTTAACCTACCTGTGCTACTATTCATCATAGACATGCTATAAGCATCAACCCTAAACACGTTTTCATCAAAAATGCACTTTTGCATACCACATATGTAGCTATAATGACCATAGATGCATGAGAACCCTAAATGCACTAAGATGCACCCTACACACATTTATATGAGAGCTATATGAAATTTTGACATTTTCCTTACCACCACATTTTTGCAAAACACATCAATCCCTATTTATGATGCATTAAATGCACAAAATGCCAAGAACAATAGGGTATATACGAACTCATCATACTCCTTAGGCCAATTATGCCATCAGACATAGTCAAATCTATGGAATCTCTCCACCATAGTTTCACTACCATGCTCTTTAGGTCTCCTTCGCTTTGCATTGAGAACAATGAAAGTGATGGATGCAAATGAGGTGGTCCCTCTTCCTAGCTCCTATTTATACTAGTGCTAGCCCTAGCTACTCGTGGAGACTCTCTATGGTTTCCATGATCCCTTGCGACCCCATTTTCACTTGTCTTCAACCTTTTCCCCTTTTTTTTCATCCTACTTAGCATTTTCCAGCCTTTTTCTTTTTAAGAGATTTGTTCGAATTTAAAAATAAAATAAAAATTCACCCAATCTCTCGAGGCAGCATGCCATCTTCCATACTTGGGGAAACTTATCCTACTAGTTCTTTACTTTTCTTTGAAACAACATGACAAGTTGCATTGTCTCAAAGAGGGAAAACTGTAGACACCTTAAATTGTCCTAGCCTAATTAAATAAACAATTTATTTATTTAATTGTTCCAACCTCTTTTATTAATTAAATAAATATAATTAATTCATTATATTTTTCCTTGCATGACACTTGTCGTTGATCTTTTAATTTACCTTTAACCACCTCTCAAATATTTTTCTTTTTTTCTATACCTACTCTCTAATCCTAGCCGACCATTTTTCCCGCCACCTCTTAATCCTAGCCCTGCATTTCTAGGATACTCTCTATATAAGAGAATCCTTTTATCCTTATCAATCCCTAATGAATCTAAATTCTCATGTGAATCCTAATAGCATTCGATCACTCAAGAATCTACAAATCCATAATTTGTTCTTTGTTGAGCTCTTGTACACACACAAAATTTGAGGGCAATAAAATCAAGCAAGTTCAATGGAGATAAAACTCTAATGAACATGTGAATGGTATAATCTTTCATATTTGATGTTTTGCATGTTTCTAAGATCTTGATTTGTGTATGGTGGATTTCATTGTAGAACTAGGATTTTATGTGGTTGGATCTTTATTTGGTTTTACAATAATTTAGTCTTCGAATTTCGCCATATGCACATATCATCACACATTAACATGAAATTTTCCAAACAATTTTTACTATGATATTATCTTTGCAAGAAAGTCACTCTAATTGTAAATTTACAACACCAATATATTTCTTCACTAATTTGGATTCCCTTTTACTTTTCACTCGAACATCTAATATGGATTTCAACACTAAGAAAACATGAAGCATTTGTTGATAACAATAGTCATATATTATTCCATTTTGAATCAATTATATAATTATAATATTGGCCCATCTTGCAAACAATTTTAGGAAAATTTGACCCAACTCACTAAACATTGGTGCTAAGGTACAACATTGACTCATTTTGAAGGATTATCTTAAACACTGTTGAATATCAACTTGTGTCCCTCTCTATAAAAACCTACCAACTGCCTTTTAATCCTTCTTATTAATAATTTGTTTATAAATAAAGAGACCCAAGTCACATGAATATCTTAATCCAATATCAATAAGTTTATTTTGTTCAGCTATAAGGATGTAAATTAATTATTGTAAGATGTTCACATGCATTAAGGATCTATTTTTGCATGCATAGAAACTTGGCTATGACATTCAATACTTACATATTGTATGCTTATAAGTCTTTGAGGTTGTTTATAATTAATGAGTGGGCAACATAGTGGAATAGTTCTTTTCCATTCAATAGTGTCAAATGTTAGTGAATATTATTTCAAATAATGAACCTTAGGTTTATAAATTTGTGCATTAGTCTTTATCAATTAATCAATGGATAGTATAGTTATGACACTTGACATGAAATTAGTGATTGAATCAATATAGCATTAGAAAATAAGGAACATATGATATAAGAATAGGAGACAATATTGAAAAAAAGAAGTTTAGTTGAAGGTATTACTCAATCATTGCTAATGGATGATATCAAATTTCTTTATATTTGAATGGAATAGTGTTGAATTTATTGTACTTTATCTAATTTCTTATATATATATTGAATAAATTACATCAATTACAATATTATTCCTATTTCCATACTTCTTTAGTAAGTACAAATAATCTCAACTTGTTGATTAAGTATAGATATCTGAAGGTGGTATTATGCCTTGAAAGTTTTTGAGTAGGAAGTTATTATAATAGCATGATCTTATCATTCATAACATGATGTTAGTCATGATCATTCATTAGTCTTTACATAAGAATGTATACACATTTATATTCATTATTATACATATATATTTTATTATATACATACATGTGTTATACCTTATTTAAATAATGTTTTTCTTAATCTTTTGAAGTTGCTTTCTTTATTAATCATGCTATAAGTTTGTACACTATAGAGATGTGTGAAATATATTACATGGTTGGTCATATGGTCATGATTATTCTTATGTGCTCATTTTTTATCATGAGCGCATGCTCATTGAGTTTACTTGAAATTTTTGAAACCACAAAATTAAAAGACTATGTTTATCCTAGCGTATGATATGGATCTTAAATCATTTTTTTAATTTCAAATAAGTGATGTTGATTTAGGATAGGACAAAATATTCCATTTCTTTATCCAGTGTTACTTGGCTAGTCTCCTAATATTGTGTTGGGAATCCTTCATGTTATGAAGATTTCAAGGAAGTGTAATCACCTTATGGAAGGGTGGAGACATGGCTAGACAATGTTCTCACCTACAATTGGTCTCAAGTTTTAGGAGCTCTTTTTAAAAACATCTACTTGTTCTTTTCTTATGTGATCAACTTTAGGGTCGAATATAAAGGATTATGATTCCTTAAGTACTTCTTGTAATAACTTATTATACTAAAAAATTAATTTATTTTGTCTTTGATATATAGTTTTAACAAGGTTATATAAATTTACTATTTTGTGTAAATTTTTTAATCATTTTCTGTAGGTTGTTACAAGTAAAGCATCCACACTTACGATTTTTACCAAACCCCAGACCTATCTTAAAAAATCATAAATTCACAATACATGTATTATTCGAATCCATAAACATCTTCAAGGAAAACTAAAAGAAAATTAAGAAATCAAAGCCAAAAACATCATCTCAAAGAAATAAGCTAACTTGAGATGATGGAAGTCCTTCATCCTCTAATGTCACCAACCTTCAAGATGAACCTATTATAGTTTATCCATGTGATAGCTCCAATTAATCTTTAGAAGTGTTGTGAAGTGTTTCAAAGAAAGCCTCAATGACCGTGGTTTGAATGAGACTTCTAATGGGCTTATTTATATTGTAATGAATCTTAACATAGCCAAATATCTATGTAACCATTAGTGCATTCTTAGTAACATCAATATTATGAGCATGTAAGGCATTAATGGAACAAAAATTCCAATCACATGAGTTATAGCTATAATGAAGGCAAATTTCAGTTCCATCTTTGGGTCTAGTATCTTCAAACCCAATTCAAATCTCATCATAAAATCACTCTCTAGGAAATAAATAGTAAGAAGATAGTTCACTTGATTGAAACATCTAAAGCAATATAAAGCAACTACTTTACATCTTATAATACTTGTAAGAATAATTCAAATTCATCTTCTCTTAAAAACTAACTTACCTTCCAAAGTAACATAGAATAATATGACCTTATTTCCCATTTATAAAACACATTAAGCTTATTCAATCACTTCTTCATAAGACTACTTTTCACTGTAATACCCTAAAAATGGTCATCTAAGCCATGGGCCCCTAATCTTGACAACATCACCAAGGTCCTAACCAAAGGCAATTAAATCAATCTTGAGCACACAATTAATTCTTTAATCATCAATGTCACATGGCAAAATCAATCACTCAATATTAATTAAATATTTATTTAATTAATAGATCATTCCAAGTAAATTATTTTAAACAAATATCTTATTTATTTTAATTGAATATCTTAGCATAATTTAATTAAATAAATCAATTTGCCATCAAATCTTCAAAAAAGGAAACAAATCATCAAAAAGAGGAATTAATTCAATCAAACAAATCAATTGAGCACAAATCTTCAAAAATGGAAATAAATCAAAAAATGAATTGATTGACCAAAAAGGAATTAATTGAGAAAAGAAATCAATTGGAAACAACTTCGAAAAAAAATTTAAAAATTGATAAATAATCTCAAAGAAAGCAATTAAAACAATTAAATCTCAAAAATTGAATGAAAGAGAGAATAAATCAGTTTTTTCTGATTTTAATCTTAATTTTAGTTCAATTTCCTTTAAAAGTGATAAAAATATCCAATCACATCAATTCACCTGGATTGTGCTTCCTCTTGGATAATCTTGACCATTCATCATCAGTTGATCTTAGCCGTTGGTTTCTTTCTGAATTTTCTATAAATTCAGGATCATCTCTCATTCAAAGGAGGCTGGAGAATATATCACTATTATACTGTTTTTGCTCTAGGCTCATTGCATATTAATTATTTCACATTGATTAAATGACTTAGCTCATTTATTGTTTAAATCTTGTTAGATCAATATTGCATCCATCTAGCATTCATCATGTTCATATAGATAAAATCCTTCGTCTTGATGTTGTCTAGTCACAAGTATTGCTTATAATTTGAGAGAAATCATATACTCGCATCTTTTAGATGGCAATGGGTCAATTTGTTATGGTTTATTATTCATTGATTATATCTGATTAACCATGCATGTAATGACTTGATTGAAGTGTTGTGCTTACAGATATAGGTCCACTTTTCACACACACATTTCTGGCACCCACCGTAGGGCACAATAACTACTTTTTTGACCTCAAAATCATTTTTTTTATCCTGTAGGTTTCATTCGTACAGCCTCTGTGAAGTATCGTACGAGCAGTTTCATTGCATCGTACAACATCATATTGACGCTTGTAGTTTATCGTACGAAACAAGATCATATCCTTTAAATTGTCGTACAAATTGGGATATGGACTCGTACGAAATACTGATTTTCTTATAGTTTGTCATTCTATGCTGACTTGTGACTCGTATGACACACTGCTTATATTATTCTTTTGTTGTTCTATGCTGATTTCTGACTCATACGACACACTGCTTATATTATTCTTTTGTCATTCTATGCTGGTTTCTAACTCATACGATAAAGGAGTTCTATCATTCTGTCATGCAAAGATTGTCGTACGATTCTATTTTCTGATAGATTAAAAAAAGATTACTTTTCAGGATTTTTTGCTTAAATTTTAGATGATGCTAACGCTGACCCTGAATTGTCTTCTATCTACCTGGGATTTTTATAGCCTAACCAGTTTCTTGTAGGACGCTTGTCAAAGAATCTATCAATCAAACATACGCCTGTCAAAGAATAAAAACAACATGACTATTGATGCGTTGTTTTTGCAGGTTGCCTAAAGAAAAAATTGACCAAACATCGTGTATTCTTTAAATTCATTTTTTAGGCACTTAAATTGCTATCTGGTCAATGAACAAATCTGTCTTTCGTGTTTTCAGAAAAATCTAAGAGGTAGGAGAGTATGCTCTTGTCTTTTACAGACAATCAAAAATCTAGACCCTTGAAGCTTTTTTCTAAGTTTTGAGATTTGTGTACCTTTAGTGGGCTTGTCACAGTAGGAAAAAGTAATCACCCTATGAGAATGACCCAAGTGAGTACAGTTGGACCTGAGCATTCCAACTCACTATAATAAATAGGTCTCTGATGATTAAAGTCTCAGAGGATGGGATTATTTGAGTTTTCTCTTTGAGATCTCTCATATCGGACATTTTGTAGGGCCTCACGGTCTCAATCGCGTTTACGTGACTACAGCTTGTTTCGGTACCTTGTCGGGCTATAGGCCTCAATCATGCTTACGTGACTTCAAGGGGTAATTTCAAATGGAATTCTTGATTAAGAACTATAAGATAGAAGCTACCCAATTCACCTCCGAAAGGTTGATAATATTTGTGCAAGAGAGATAGTAACTCTCCCAAGGCACTTGCCATATCGTGCCCCCATTAGCGTTTGAAGTCAGTTAATACGGCATTGAGAATCCATTGCGTGAGACTCAACGGCCATATTCTGATTAGCTATTGGGTGTGTACCTAAGTCAACAAGCAAAGGTTTTCTTCTCTAAGCCAACTTCCATAGGGTTAGCATGTTGTGCTTGAAATATTATATATCTTGCATGTTTTCTGTGTTTTCATCCCTGGAATTAAAAAATGAAATACTGAAACTGGAGAAAACAAATCAAATAGATCAACAAACTCAGTGATCAAAACTCTATTCATGTCACAAACTAGTCTATCCTTGTCAGAAATTAGTCCACCTCAGAATTGGTCATGTTCAGTTGCCTTATCTAGTCATTGAAAAACCCAGAATTTTTAGTCTTTGATCTGTGAATGGTCGTATGAGTCTTCTGAATTGTCATCTTGTACCAAATCCTGTGTCATACAAGTATACTATATTGTCGTCCTAAGCCCAATCCTCCATCTTACGAGACCTAGTAGTCTGTCATCTTGAGCCATATCTTGTGTCGTACGAGACAGAACTGAACAAAATCATTTGTCGTATGGGACCTACCCATTTGTCATACGGTACTAGGCAGCAACTCGTACGAAACAAAACTATTGTCATCCTGCACCTGTTATACTATCCTACAGTTCCAAGAATACAGTCGTACGAGTCTCTGATTTTGTCAATCGAGAACAGTCAAAATCTATCCAAAATAGTTTTATAGCGAGCCCAAAACTGGTTATCATCTTCCTGAGCATAAAAAACCTTGATAGTGTACCTTTGTAGTTGCGTTGCATGATTTTGTCGATCATTTCTTAGCTAGTTCAAATGAACATTTTATCAAACCTAAGTCAACCTGGATAACGTCTTACACAGGATAGATCATTCCTGAAACCAGACCAGATCTTAAGTTACTTTTCTTAATCACTACGTTAAACGAAATACTAGCTACAATTTGATCTTGACTTCTGCAACACATCTTGCTCTCGGTCCTGTCGGTTAGAAATGCCTATTCAAACTAGAAGCTCTCGCAACAAAACAGACAAAGCAAAAGAGACACCCTTTTCAACCAGAGACAATCCATTCTTTGTGGGAGACCCCTTTAACGATAAACCGTCCTCATCACAAATACTAGTTTACGACATACCCATCTTTGGTCAGCCCTTAGCTCCCACCATGTCTAGGGAAAGACAAGAAAAATAAGCCAGTAAATGAAACACCCACAAAGATTTCAGCAATCAAGCCACTGACAGTGATTCATCAACTGAATCTTAGCTCCCTGAACCTCCTGAAGATGAAGTACATAGGTGTCAGAATAATAAAGAATTCCGAAAAATGATGAAGGTCATCATTGCTAGGGAAAAAGAAGACTATTTCCTAGAATTAGCAAAACAAGGTGCCAAAATCCCTACTGGTTATAATGTGGAGACCCTCATTGCTAAAGAGCAAGATACACCATGGGGAAAAATGAGCAAACAGATGCAAGCACTGCAAACTGCAGTCACAAGAATAGAAAACAAAGATAAAACGCCAAAACAATATTCTTTGGACACAATATGCCCATTCCCATTTGACAAAAACCTTTACATGTCTCAATTTCCTTCACAAGTTGAGATCCCAAAATTTGACAAGTATGATGGTACCTCAGATCCGCAAGATCATGTCAGAGAGTTTTGTGCCGCTTGTATGGAGTTTATGCATGATCAAACATACCTCATGCGCCTTTTCCCAAGGAGTTTAGGGGGTCAAGCAATGAAATGGTTCGCAAGCCTACCCAAAGGAATAAAAACATTTGAAGAACTAATTCAACTATTTTTACAATAATACTCATACAACATTCATCAACCAGTCACCATGATAGAGCTTTGCAATACCAAACAAAAGATAGGAGAACCCTTTCTCACTTTCCTCCAACAATGGAGAAAGATGTTCTCTAGATATTCACGGACTATCCCAGATCTTGAGAAAATGGATATCTTCGTCAATAGCTTAGTCCCTGAATTGAAATATAGTGTCCAGATGAAAGTACACCCTTCATTCAAAAAAATGGTAGATAACACCCTTAGAATGGAAGACGTACTTATCAAAAAGGGAGATATATCACTTTAGAAAGAAACATCGCAAGGTTCTAGCTCTAAAGAAAAGAGTAAATACTGGAAATATAGAAAAGCCAACAACAAGAATGTTGTTAGTGATGGAGTGGTAGATACTGTCCAAGCAAAAACAAAATCCATAATATTTAACTTGGCCAGTGACACACAAGCACTCAAGGCAGCTGAAACTACAACAGAGAATCCCCCAAAGAAAACAAGAGAGTGGTTTAAAGACAAGCCTTTGGTCTCAAAGCCTAAGCGTGAGTTTACTCCTCTAGATGAGTCATATGAATCGGCTTTTAAAACTTTATTGGCAAACAATCTAATAACATTACCAGACAACTCTAGACCATACGATCCAAAAATTAGACCCAGATGGTGGAGAGAAAATGAATACTGTAACTATCATCGAAACAGGGGACATAACATAAACAACTGCCTGAAACTCCAGCATGAATTCAAGATCTCATCGATGCAGGCAAGATCACTATTGGAAGTCACACGACTAATGCTAATCATAAGGCTTTTAAAGATCCCTTACCCAATTATGACCAAGGGGAATCCTCCAAATCTAAGGGAGGAGCTAGAGTCAATTATACTTACACTAATCATGATAATGTGATCAACATGATTGAATATGTACAACCTGAATATTGCAACGTAATCATCATCCAAGATCACCAAAGTCAAGCATAGATTGGTAATGCCATGACTCGCGCTCAAAAGAAGATTTCTCTCCCAGGAGCTAGTTCCTCCACTTTTGATGAAACAAAATCACAACTGCTAAATAAACAAACAGACACCATCATGGCCAAGTCAAAGCACCCAGTTTCATCATCTTCTCCTAGTTATAGTATTGTGGAAGAATTGAAGAGAACCAATGCTCAAATCTCCATTCTAAAATTGCTTAAGATCTCCTCTGCTCATAAAGAGATCCTGGACAAGGCTCTACTTACGACCAGTGTTCCTAAAGATTTAGATGTAGGTCGGTTTCAATCTATGGTAGGTCATCTGACCTCCCCTCACTACCTCACGTTTTCTAAAGAAGATGATAACTCACTAAGTCATCCACATAACCAGCCATTACACATTGAAGCCATGATCCATAAACACCGCATTAAACGTGTTTTGATAGATGGAGGTGCTGGGTTGAATATTTGTACTTACAATCTATTAACACAGCTAGGATTCTCTGAAAATGTTATTGATCCAACAAAGAAAATAACAATCAAGGCTTATGATGAAGAAGAAAGAACTTCTAAGGGACTGGTATCATTACCAATCAGAGTAGGACTTGTGGAGAGAGATGTCATTTTTCAAGTCCTGGATCTTCATCTTTCATACAACATCTTACTGGGTAGACCATGGATTCATGAAATGAAAGCAATACCATCTACGTACCATCAATGCCTAAAATTCCCTTATAATGGAGTAGAGGTCAGTGTTTCAGCCGATACAAGCTATACCTGCAATGCATTAACACAGGGTGCTGATGCTTTTGTTCCTAACAATAGAGTAGCTTCTGCAGCTAAAAGTTCAAAATCTCTGCTAAAAGATTTGGAAAAGAAACTGAAAATCACAAACACTGGCATGGATGGCTACAAGATAGAGCCTATACTCTCACTGATGTCACTTCCTCCATCACCAAGACAGTTGGGAAAACCATCAGAGGGTATGAAGCCACAAATTTCAACCCCAAAGGTCATTTATGATGGCACCTTTATACATTCCTCTACTTCTCTCACAGGTGAAATAGAAGGGGATGATGCTCTTAAATCACTTTTCAAAGAAGACAATGCAGATAAACATGTACGGCATTGTATAATTTCTCCGACACAATATGGTCCAGGCTATAAGATGCTTCAACACATAGGATATTTAGGTGCTGGTCCTCTAGGTAAGCATCAACAAGGTATTGTTGAACCCATTCAGTTGCAAACCAAGTCTGTCAATGATAAAGCTAGTCTGAGATATGATCCAAGCAAGCACTCAGTTCATAAATGCACACCTCACTATCAACATAAGTGGAAGAAGAAGGTACTACCTTTAACCATACAAGAGATTAATGTTCACCAGACTCAGGAAGAGTGTGATGCTAAACAACAAGAATTGCCCACCCAGGGAAAGGAAACAGATGGTAATCAAGTTCTAGTTGTATCAACTATGATACCACATGAAGTAGATGCTCCAGAGGATATGAGAGATGAAATATACAGAATCAGAGAATTGTTTGCACCACTAAACATTCTGGTCACATATACTGACAGACAACAAGTAGATGAATCAGAAACTGATTCAAATGAGTATGAATGGGGTCCAGATCACATCTCAGATACATCTACTACAGAAACACTTGAAGAACTCAAGGATACCACAGATGATGCACAAGAGCTGATACGCCTAATAATGCAAAAGGAAATACAAGAAATCAAATTAAAATGATAAGAAGACTATGACCGACAGCTGAAGAAAGAAAGGACACAAGCAAGTCCTTCACCTACCAATCCTCCTAATGAGATAGGACAAATCAAGTACGGAACCACACAAGAAGAACTAGAAGCTAGAGCAAGAGAACTAGTCATCAGTCCAAAAGAAGTTGAATGGAATAGACGTCAGGGGTTAACAGAACCATCAAAGTCATGTCCACAAGTGTGTGAAATGCAAGCAATCAATGAACCAAATCATGAAGGAACTTGCAGCACCAAAGATGTGGTTGTCGATACTATATATGCCTTCAATAAACTACTTGAAGATGAGTCAGCAACTTCATCCTATGACTTTGATGGCTCAGACAGGAGCTCTATCTATGAAAACAACTATTCAACAACGCATTATGACTACTCTGTCATGAATGATGAAATACTATCTACTGTTATACCATGATATGTAGCCCAGTCTGAAGTAGGTGAGGATGCTAGAAGTAGGTTAGTTGAATTAAGTCCAATAAATAATAACATGAATGATGATAATTATGTCGTAACTCTTCCTAGTCTCAAGACACATATGCAAGGTAGTATTCTAGAACTTGACTGGTTGGTCCAAAGTCATGATGATAGTACTGTGCACTCTATTGACCCTGTTCCAACCTTATCCTTAATACATCTAGAACTGATTGATAATAATCTTTATAACCAACCCTTGAAAGTGCCTACTTTTGCCAATGACTATACACTAGCCTACTACCTCAATGCAGTTGAACCCATGTACTCTTGCACCAGTGAACAAAATGAAAACATGACTGAAGCGGATATCAAGTATCTTAGTCATAGAAAAAAGAAAAATAAGAATAAAAGATCTGATGGCGAAAACCACATTGTGGTGGTTTCAGACTCTGAAAAAGAGAAAATAAATGACGAACCTAAAGGTGAAAACCTCTCTGAGGCGCCTGAAGGTGAGATACTTGATATACTGCCAAGTCACTTCAAGGAGAGATCTTCCATATTGATCAAGCCAAATTAGCCAGTGAATATTGGGAGTCAAGAGATACCGCATATCATTCATTTAGCTCAATCACTATTAGTAGAAGAGTTAAAAGATTTCAGCAATCTATTTTTAGAAAAGAAGATCAACTTTGCATGGACATACTCAGATATGCCAGGACTAGATCCTGATCTCATCATGCATCATCTCTTTATTATGCCAGGAGTTAAACTAGTCAAACAAAAACTCTGAAAGATGCATCCTCATGTGGCACTACTAGTCAAGGCTGAACTAGAGAAATTGCTAAAAGCTGGATTTATCAGAGCTATAGACTACGTAGAATGGATATCCAACATAGTACCTGTATCAAAAGTAGACAAATCTATTAGAGTTTGCATAGATTTCAGGGATCTCAACAAGCCATGTCCAAAAGATGATTTTCCATTGCCCAACATTGACATGATAGTAGATATGACTGCTAGATATGAGATGTATTCATTAATGGATGGATTCTCTAGTTACAATCAGATCAAGATAGCACCTGAAGATCAAGAGAAGATAGCTTTCACATGTGTGTGGGGAACCTTCTGCTGGAATGTTATGCCGTTTGGTCTAAAGAACACAGAAGCAACTTACCAAAGAGCAGTAACCACTATTTTCCATGATATGATGCATAAAAACATGGAAGATTATGTTGATGACACCTTGGTAAAAACTATGAAGAGATCTACACACATTCAAGAGCTAGGCCTCATATTAGATTGAATGGAAAGATTCAAGCTCCGCTTAAATCCAAAGAAATGTACATTTGGGGTAACATCAGGAAAATTGCTTGGGTACATAATATCCAGAAAAGGAATTGAGGTTGAACTTGAAAAGGTCCAAGCTATAATGGAAATGCCTCCACCTAAGAATATCAGTCAGATGCAAAGTCTACAAGGCTGTCTTCAATCAATAAGGCGGTTTATATCTCAGCTAGCTGACAAAGCTCAACCCTTCACGAAGTTGTTAAGGAAAGGGATTCAATACAACTAGGATGAAGATTGTGAATGACATTTGCAACAAATCAAAGAATATCTTGCTAATACACCCATATTAATGCCACCAATTCAAGGTAAGCCACTGATCCTGTACATATCAACTATAGATACTTCACTGGGGGTACTTCTAGCACAACAGGATGATAATAAAAAGGAACGAGCCATCTATTACATTAGTAGAACATTGGTGTCATATGAAATGAATTACACTATAATGCATGCTTAGCATTAATCTTTGCATCACAAAAATTAAGGCACTATATGTTGGCACATTCTATTAAGTTGGTAGCCAAGATTGATCCACTTAAGTACCTTCTCAGTAAAGCAATGCTTATAGGAAGACTGGCCAAATGGGTCATGGTCCTTACAAAATTTTGACATTGAATATGTAGAACGTATAACCATCAAAGGATAGGTTATTGTAGACCAACTTGCTGAAGCTCCACTTGAACATGATCAACCCCTGCATATAGAATTCCCAGATGAATCAATCATGCACCTTATTGAACAATCATGGAAGATATTCTTTGATGGGTCTTTTACTCAACATGGCTCTGGTGCCAGGATACTATTTATTACTCCCCAGAAATACTCAATTCCAAAAGCTTACAAACTTCTCTTCCCTTGCACAAACAACATTGCAGAGTATGAAGCTTTGGTAAATGGGATCAAGCTAGCCATTGAGTGGAAGATCGTGGAATTACACATCTATGGAGATTCTCAACTCATTATCAACCAGATTAATGACCTATATTAGATGAAAGATGAGAAACTAATGCTCTACAAGAGGATGGTGGATGATTTCAAGAAATATTTTACCTCCGTATCATTTTAGTAGATCCACAGAATAGCAAATAGAGCAGCAGATGTGATGGCTACTTTGGCATCTATACGACAACTACAAGAATATAATTTTCGCTTTGAATTCCTGGTGGAAGAGTTATATTATCCTACCTATGATTCTCCCGAGTCCCAGGTAGTCTATTCTATTATTGGACATGACTCATTTCATTATAGCCACATTTTCTCTTACCTACGTGACCAAGTCATCCCTGCTAATCTTTCCTGAAATGAAAAAAGGAACCTAATTCAAAATGTGTCATGGTACATCATCATTGCTAACGACCTATTTAGGCAAGGTTTAGATAATACTTTTCTTAGATGCCTAGAAACTGAGGAGTCTCAACGCGCATTATCTGAAGCTCATGAAGGTGTTTGCGGATCTCATTCGAACGGTCTAACTTTAGCATGGAAAATACTAAGGGCTGGCTACTACTGGCCAGACATGGAGAAAGAAGATATAAAATTTGCTAAAACCTATGAAAAGCGTCAGTTGCATGGGCACCTTATGCACACTCCGACAAGGGATCTCATACCCTTTGTAACACACTAGCACTTCCAATAGTGGGTGTTCGATCTGATAGGCCAAATTTATTCTGCATCATCTAATGGACATAAATTTATTATCACTACCACTGAGTACTTCACTAAGTGGGTAGAAGCATTTCCACTCATCAAGGCAACCGGAAAACAAGTAGCTCTATTTAATCTTAACTATATCATCTGCAGATATGGTATACCTTCATCAATTATAATAGACAATGGAGGATAGTTTAAGAACAAAGATCTAAATGAACTCTGTGAGAAATTTAAAATCAAACAACACTGGTCTTTAGTATATTACCCTCAAGGTAATGGACAAGCAGAGGCATCTAACAAAAACCTACTGACTATCTTGTACATAACAATGAACAAATCCACGAAGGATTGGCTTCTGCAGCTCAATCCTGCACTGTGGGCTTATAGAACAAGTATCAGAACACCTATTGGGGCTACACCTTTCTCTTTGGTGTATGGGTTTGAAGTGGTATTACCTATTGAGGTAGAAATACCCTCTTTAAGAGTTTCTTTGCAAGGTCTTATTATTGAGGAAGACTATAGAATATCTAGGTTGCAAGAGCTCGAATTGTTGGATGAGCGTCAACAAGTGGCATTTGTGTTGGCATTATAATAGACAAAGGGAGATTGTTGGCATTTCAAAGGATATTGAAAAGGTTGTTGATGATTATGGATATAACTAATTAAGGATATTTACTGTCTTAATATTATTATTTTGTCATTGATGTCAAGAAATTGATTTTTTAATTCAGTATGATGTTGCCATATCTTCAGAACTATGTTTTGATGAGTATAAAGAAGTCGGTAAAAGATACAAAAAGAATATGATGAATAAGGGGAGAAATAAGTTTTTCAATGGACAACTATTACCAAGTTAGACAATGATGAGATCATGATGTTTTAGATTGTTTTGATATCTTACATATGTTGTTGATTGCAAGGTTAATACTATTATATGTTACCGAGCAAAGAACGTAGTCGGTAAACCCTAAGGAACCTAGTCGGTAAACCCTAAGGTTATCGCTATCGGTTAATGAAGGTAGAATGTCTACCGAGTGAAGTTTAGTATTCACCGAGTTGCAACCGAGTAATAACAAAATGCATTGAATGAATAAAAGCATTATTTAATGAAGGAAGCTGATGAACTGGAACTGATTAAATGATTGGTATGGTGTGCATCAAGTTTGTTAAAGAATCTATAGCAAAGGAAAATCAGCAAGAAGATCTACAACTCAGATTGAACTGCAATACCCTAGTACAAGTTCCAAGAAATCTATGCAAGTTCCAAGGCAAGGTAAAACATTTTTCAGATCGAAGGATACATTGAACCTAGTCAAGTTTGAAGATCTGATGACTATGATTGATCATGGGAAATGTGATCAAGGAGATTAAGCAGTTAGTAGATTGTTTATAAATGGGAAACTATTGATAAACAATGGATGTGGGCAAGTGTAAGCAAAGGGGATGCTACACAGTATTTATCGAGCACTGAAGCTTGAAGACCTGTTTGAGAAACAAAGTATAGAGCCCAACAGAAGGACAAGATAAGTCCTATGAATAGATTGTATTGAGCAAATAAGAATATGCTTTAGCATTTTAGATGTGAAGTTGCAGATAGATTTTTATTACTGTTATTTTGTAAAGTGACAGAAAATCTCTTAACGGAGTGGACTTAACAGTCTTATTTGTAAATCCTCTAGCAAGGTGACATTCTGATTGAGTGTTTGAAATCCTTTGACAAGGTCACTTCTAACAAAGTGAAGATCCTAATAGATCTAAGGGAAATCCCTAAAGCAGGTCACATCTAGCAATGTGTTTTGTAATCTTTAATAGGATTTGCTTTTAACCAAGCATACTCTAGAAGAGTATATTTCTTAGTGGGTCCAAAATCCCACATTGGTTTTTCCCTATTTGGGTTTCCACGTTAAATTTGGTGTTATGAGTGTTATGATGTTTATATGCTTTTGAGTTTGCATGTTTAGCAGTTTTGGTTATATTACTGATGTATAGGTTACCGAGGTTGAATTTGATATTTTTATGGAAGATTAAGTTTGTATGATTCACCCCCCTCTCATCTTGTTAGCTTGGCATCTATACTAAACATTTAGTATCAGAACTATCAATTGGTATCAGAGCCTTGGACTTCAAACAAAAAAGTCTAAAGGTACTTGAGGCAAAGATCCAAAGATGTATAAAAGGGACGCACCGAAGCTAAACAAGTCAAGTTTCTCTACATGGCAGAAAATGATGAAGTTGCACTTATCAGGAATTGGAGAATATGTTGTATATTATCTGGAGAATGATTTCATTACACCAAGCACCTATCCATTGACAATGGAAGAGATAAAGGAAAAGCAAGAACATATCCAAGCAATGATTGAAATAACATCTGCATTGACCGACTCAGAGTTTAATGATCTAGAAGGGTGCAATGATGCAAAGGCAATGTGGGATAAGCTCATATCTATGTATGGTGGTGATGAACATGTTCAAAGAGAAAAAGTAGATAGTCTAAGAGGGCAACTTGAATCTATGAGGATGAATGAAGGTGAGAACATAACCCAGTACAATACAAGGCTAAAAGAGATTGTCAATCAAATCAAAGCAACAGGTGGAACCATTGAAGAAAAGGATATAACAAGTAAGTTGTTAAGAACCCTTCTACCAGCTTATGCAATCCGAGTCTCTGCAATCAATGAATTGAGGTCTGTACCCAATATACCAGTTTCTTTAGATGCTACTATTGGTAAGCTACATGCTTTTGAGTTAAGTAATTTTGATAACAGTAGGTCATCGATAAATAAAGTTGAATCTACATTCAGTTCTTTTCATCTTGATGAATATAATGATTACAATGATAGAATGAGTAAGTACACTAAAGGATATCATAGTGGAGCAAGTGAGAGATTTCACAAGAATATGGAAAAAGTACACAAGTTGTATGAGGAAATCAGGAAATAAGAAGAGTTTGAAGCACTATTAGCCAGAAGGCTACCGAGAGGAAAAGGTAAGTATAAGGGAAAGCTACCTTTTAAATGTTTCAATTGTGATAAGATTGGACATATGGCTTCTAACTGTCTTGACAGAGAATCTAGTGAAAAGAGAGATTACCGAGATGACAAATAGAAAGATAATCATTACAGAGGACACCGAGATTTCAGAAGAAGAGATAAGAAAACATGCCTAATAGCTGATGAGGAATCCAATGATGATAAATCAAATGAAACTGATACAGAGGAAGTTGTTTATGTGGCTATTAAAGATGGATCAGATGAAGAAAGGTATGAAGAAAAAGCCCTACAATCTCATATAAGTAAAAATGATTCTTGGATCATAGATAGTGGATGTTCACATCACATGACAGGTGATAAACACAAGTTTGTTATATTAGAAGATTATGATGGAGGCAATGTAAGATTTGGTAATGATGCACCATGTCCAGTAAGTGGTAAAGGATTTATAACACTTCTTGACAATGTAAATTGCAATGATGTTTATTGGGTTGAAGGTTTGAAATACAATTTGTTGAGTGTAGCATAGCTAAACAACACAAGTTACTGAATAGAATTTCAGAATGGAATTGTCAAAGTTCATGACAAGCATGGAAAGTTAGCTTCTATTGGGACTCAAACAAAAGGTAACACATTTCACCTTGACTCAACTTAGAATAGGTGTTTATATGCAAAGATAGATGATACCTGGTTATGACATAAAAGGTTTTGTCATGTAAATTTTGATAATCTGATCAAAATAAGTAAGAAGCACCGAGTAAGAGGTCTACTGAGTCTTGAGAAACCTAAGAATGCTATGTGTCGAGGATGCCAGATGGGAAAGATGACAAGATCAAGATTTACAAGTAAGTCTTACACTTCTAAGGGAATTTTAGATCTTGTGCACACTGATCTTTGTGGTCCTATGAAAGTTCAGAGTTATTATCATGATAAATATTTCATACTATTTGTGGATGATTACTCAAGGATGATGTCAGTAATGTTTTTAAAAGAAAAATCAGAATCTTTTCAAATGTTTAAATGGTACAAGGCAAGAGTTGAAAATGAAACAGGAAGACAACTGAAATATCTTAGATCAGATAGAGGAGGTGAGTTCACATCTAATGAGTTTAACTTATACAACAATGATCATGGTATTAAAAGACAAGTCTTTGCACCAAGAACTCCACAACAAAATGGAATTGCTGAGAGAAGAAATAGATCTATTGTGGATTGTGCCAGAACCCTGATGATTGAAAAGAAAGTGCCACAAACATTTTGGAGAGAAGCAATAAGCACAATAGTTTACACACTGAATCGAGTACAACTGAAGAAAGGAACTTTGAAGACACCATATGAAATCTAGTATGACAAGAAACCTAATGTAAGTTATTTTAAAATCTTTGGAAGTAGATGCTATGTACACAAAGATGATAGAAATGGCAAGTTTGATCAAAAAAGTGAAGAAGGAACATTTCTAGGTTATTATTCTAGAAACAAAGCATTTAAATGTCTGATCAAATCATCTAACAAAATGGTAGAAAGTGCAAATGTGAAAATTGATGAATTTGCAAAAAGAAATGATGAAGGAAATTCCAAGGAACCAGAAGATTATGATGAATTTGTCTATGTTCAACCGACAAGTCTTACCAAGAAGACTGCTGAAGGAAATGAAGAGAATATCCAGTTACCAAGTGATGAAGAAGATCATACAGAGCCTATCGAGCCTATATTAGCCAAATATGTCAGAAGACATCATGCATCAAGTCAGATTATAGGAGATAAGGATGATCCAGTGATGACAAGGAATAAACTGAGACAGAACACATGTCTGATATCTGAATTTGAACTGAGAATAGTGAAAGAAGCATTTAATAGTGAAGATTGGATAAATTCTATGACAGAAGAGATTGATCAAATCAAGAAGAATGACACATGGACACTGGTCCCAAGACTGAAGGACAAAAATTTAATCGGTACAAAGTGGATTTTCAGAAACAAGCTGAATGAAAAAGGTGAGGTCATTAGAAATAAAGCAAGACTAGTTTGCAAAGGTTATGCTCAGGAAGAAGGAATTGATTATGGTGAAACTTTTGCACCTATGGCAAGACTTGAAGGAGTAAGAACATTGTTGGCATATGTTGCTTACAAGAATTTCAAGATATATCAAATGGATGTCAAATCTGCATTTCTGAATGGTATATTAGAAGAAGAAGTTTTTATTGAACAACCTAAAGGATTTGTTGAAGATAAGAATAAAGATCAGGTATGTAAATTGAACAAAGCTTTATATGGTTTGAAACAAGCATCTAGAGCATGGTATGACAGATTGCACTCTTATTTGTTCAAAATTGGTTTTATAAGAACAAGTGAAAACAGTAACATGTACATGAAGAATGATGAAAATGGAATACCGATCTCAGCCATATTTGTTGATGACATTATATTTTGTGGAAATGACTCTCTATGCAAGAACTTTGGAAATAAAATGAGCAAAGAATTTGAGATGTCATTAATCGGTGAGATAAAGTATTTTATAGGTCTATAGATACTGCAAATGAAAAATGAGATTTTCATTACCCAATCCAAGTATATAAAGAAAATCTTGAAGAAATTTGGAATGGAGGATTCAAAACTAGTAATTACTCCTATGACTACCAACTGTAAACTATCAAAGAATGATGAATTTGCATCTGTTGATGAGACACTTGACTGATCTATGATTGGAAAATTGCAATATGTTGTTCACAACAGACTAGATATAGCACATGCAGTAGGTATAGTTGCAAGATTTTCTGCAGATCCCAAGGAAACACACATGACAACAATCAAGAGAATTTTTAGATACTTGAAAGGCATTGGAGATTATGGCTTAGTATATGCGAAAGGAAATGATTTTGATTTAAATGTTTATACTGATGCTGATTGGGTAGGCAACATTGATAATAGGAAAAGCACAAGTGGTGGAGCTTTCTATTTAGGAGAAAGACTAGTGAGTTGGCTTAGCAAGAAACAGGGATATGTTTCACAGTCAACAACAAAAGCTGAATATGTTGCTACATCATTGAATTGCACTAATATAGCATGGATCAAACAACTGTTGGAAGGTATAAATGAGCAAGTTACCAAGCCAGTAACTATATTCTGTGACAATACTAGTGCCATTAACATTTCAAAGAATCTTGTTATGTACTCTAAGACAAAACACATATCTATCAAATATCATTATCTTAGAGAACAAGTTCAAGAGAAGAAAGTGGTGTTGGAGTATGTTAGCACAAAGGAACAAATAGTAGATATCTTCACCAAGCCACTGCCAAGGGACACTTTTGAGTATCTCAGAAGCAAGTTAGGGGTCCTACCCCTATCTTCCATTCACTGACCAAGTTTGGTGAAAGCATCAATTCAATGACTCTACAAAATATCTTTTAGGAGTTGATGTTGATTTACACACTTTAGGAGGTTTTCTAAAGGTGTACAGGAAACAATAACAGGGGATAGGAATTCAAGACAAAATGCTCTGACCGAGACTGAGTAGATACATATCAACAAGGAATTCACTTCTCAGCAAAAGAAATTATGGTTTAGTTCTTTTACGTTTTGGCATTGTTGTCAAAGGGGGAGAAGACTAATATATGGGGGAGAAGACTGATGATCAAAAAGGAGAAGACTGATGTATGGGGGAGAGCATTTCAGCATTTTACAGCAATCTGAATCTAAATCAATTAGGTTAAATCAATTGGTTTTGCCATCAATGCCAAAGGGGGAGATTGTTGGCATTATAACAGATAAAGGGAGATTGTTGGAATTTCAAAGGATATTGAAAAGGTTGTTGATGATTATGGATATAACTTATTAAGGATATTTACTGTCTTAATATTATTATTTTGTCATTGATATCAAGAAATTGATTTTCTAATTTAGTATGATGTTGCCATATCTTCAGAACTATGTTTTGATGAGTATAAAGAAGTTGGTAAAAGACACAGAAAGAATATGATGAATAAGGGGAGAAATAAGTTTTTCAATGGGTAACTATTATCGAGTTAGACAATGATGAGATCATGATGTTTTAGATTGTTTTGATATCTTACATATGTTGTTGATTGCAAGGTTAATACTATTAGATGTTACCGAGCAAAGAACGTAGTCGGTAAACCATAAGGAACCTAGTCAGTAAACCCTAAGTAACCTAGTCGGTAAACCCTAAGGTTATCGCTATTGGTTAATGAAGGCAAAATCTCTACTGAGTGAAGTTTAGTATTCACCGAGTTGCAATTGTGTAATAATAGAATGCATTGAATGAATAAAAGCATTATTTAATGAAGGAAGCTAATGAGCTGGAACTGATTAAATGATTGGTATGCCATGCATCAAGTTTGTTAAAGAATCTATGGCAAAGGAAAATCGGCAAGAAGATCTACAACTTAGATTGAACCGCAATACCCTAGCACAAGTTCCAAGAAATCTATGCAAGTTCCAAGGCGGGGTAAAACATTTTTCAGATCGAAGGATACATTGAACCTAGTCAAGTTTGAAGATCTGATGACTATGATTGATCATGGGAAATGTGATCAAGGAGATTAAGCTATTAGCAGATTGTTTATAAATAGGAAAATGTTGATAAACAATGGATGCGGGCAAGTGTAAGCAAAGGGGATGCTACACAATATTTACCGAGCACTAAAGCTTGAAGACCTGTTTGAGAAACAGAGTATAGAGCCCAGCAGAAGGACAAGATAAGTCCTATGAATAGATTGTATTGAGCAAATAAGAATCTGCTTTAGCATTTTAGATGTGAAGTTGCAGATAGATTTTTATTATTGTTATTTTGTAAAGTGACAGAAAATCTCTTAACCGAGTGGACTTAATAGTCTTATTTCTAAATCCTCTAGCAAGGTGACATTCTGATTGAGTGTTTGAAATCCTTTGACAAGGTCACTTTTAACAAAGTTAAGATCCTAACAAATCTAAGGGAAATCCCTTAACCGGGTCACATCTAGCAATGTGTTTTGTAATCTTTAATAAGATTTGCTTTTAATCGAGCATACTCTAGAAGAGTATATTTCTTAGTGGGTCTGAAATCCCACAGTGGTTTTTCCCTATTTGGGTTTCCACGTTAAATCTAGTGTTATGAGTGTTATGATGTTTATATGCTTTTGAGTTTGCATGTTTAGCAGTTTTGGTTATATTATTGATGTATAGGTTACTAAGGTTGAATCTGATATTTTTATGGAAGATTAAGTTTTTATGATTCACCCCCCCTCTCATCTTGTTAGCTTGGCATATGTACTAAACATTTAGTATCAGAGCTATCAGTTTGATCATCTTAGAGTATATCAAAAGCGCATGTCCCGAGGATATATAAAGAAAGTTCGACACCAAGAATTTTAGGTTGGTGACTTAGTTCTAAGAGAGAATTCTAAAAATCAATAGTTTCGAGATAACAAAGGGAAGTTTGAACCCAACTGGCTGGGTCCCTATATCGTTACTGCGGCTTTTGGCTCTAGTGCTTATCAACTCTCAACATCGGAAGGAGAACAACTCTGTGAACTAATTAACACCATCCATCTAAAGAAGTTCTTCACCTAAATATTTTCTCCTCCGACAGCTTATATGGGAGAATAAGTCCTGAAAAAAATCATAAAAATCAGAAAAAGTCCTGAAAAAAATCATAAAAATCAGAAAAGTCCTGAAAAAATTATAACAATCAGAAAAAGTCCTGAAGAAATCATAAAAATAAAAAAAAGTCCTGAAAAAATCACAAAAATCAGAAAAATTCCTAAAGAAATTCAAAGAAAAAAAGAAAAAAAGAGAGAAAATGCCCTGGTGAAAACTTGGTAAACAGGCACCTTGGTAAAAAATAAAAATAAAAAGAATGCATCTCTGCCGAGTAGGTGAAAACCTAGCAAACAGGCACCTCTTGTACTCAAGTGCTCCATCTATCAACACAACATTGGCATTCCCGCTTTCATGCATCTTTGCTTTTGCTTGTACATATTTCAGTCACTTTTGTGACATCCTAGTTCACTGGAACCCTCATGGCTTGAAATCGATCATTATCCTAGTCTTAGGTAATCGACAAGAGCACATTACATGTCCTAAGAATTATCAACCAAGTCAACCTTACGTTAGTGAAACCTGGTCGTCCACTCCGAGTCAGTTACCTGTCTCCTGACTATTGAAGAGTTTTATCACTGAGTTAACAAGCAAAATAACATAACGAAAAACAATCACTAAGTTGTTTGAGATATGCATGAAAATTTTCTTTGTGTGCTATCTTTTATATTGGTTTTTGATTATTATCCTTCTGAGTAACTCAAGGAAGTCTATTGTGACTAAGAGGAGCAAGGATTGGGGGCATAATATTTTCTTGTTTTCTGCTTGTAGGAATGATCCCAATGGTCTGGAAACATCTAAATTAGCTGGGTGTCTGTGATAAGAGCCTTCACATCAAGGTGGAATCGCCTCACATACCTCGACTCCACTTATTTGAATGTTACAGGGAGGTTCCATATCATTTCGTTGTCTTTTTTGAGGGAATTTCTTTATTGTGCAGTCTGGGTCCATGCGTAATCTGTCCAAGGATATGAACGA
Organism: Cryptomeria japonica; assembly: GCF_030272615.1. Lineage (NCBI taxonomy): Eukaryota > Viridiplantae > Streptophyta > Pinopsida > Cupressales > Cupressaceae > Cryptomeria > Cryptomeria japonica. The sequence goes on along the minus strand of NC_081409.1, from coordinate 840,125,969 downwards.
GGAAAAAGGGTCATTGCAAACAAGATAATTAATATTGCACATGCAAAGAAAGGAACTTTAATCTGCCTGCTATAATTGTAAAACGCTCAATGATGAAAATTAAGCTGTTCAAAGTCTAGTGACTAGGTTTAGGATTGCATCTCATTTTGCATCTCATCCTATATTTAATTCTGCATCTTGTGAATTTAGAGTGAATTTTGGTATAGTAACAATGCTTTCTCTTTATCCCTTGAATGAGAGTTGGAGCGTCATCATTTCTTTGCTAAGTGGTCTCTTATCATCATTTCTCCAATCGAGTACTTGTGTTTTGAGATGTTTAGCTACATACATAAACATTTCATATAGATTCATACATTCATTATCATTCATTTGCATTCATCTTATTGCATAGAAAATGAAAAAAATTCATTCATTACTCATTTGCATTATAATTTATTTGCATATGAAAAGAAACAAAAATAAAAACCCATATTCCATTTGCATTCATTCATCTATACTGAAAAGAAATGCATACATATAGAATAAAGCATATAGAACAACATCTCATAATCCATCAACACAAGTACGATGAAATCAAATCAAGAGCTTGTACATCGGTTGTCCTAAGTCCATTTTCGGGATCGAAATCGAAATCTGATGTCAACTCTCTCATCGAAATTTCACAAAATTTGGACCACTTAGTGCTTTTCATCAAAATCTCATTCTCTCTTCTAATTGCTTTCAATTTCTCGTTAATCAACGCTGAATCTCAATTTAATTTCTACAAATCAACTTTGTGCTCAATTTCAATGCAAAATTTTCAAAAATTCCTTTGAATCAATTTGTGCTCAAACAACTTATCATCGCTAAAAAAATGCCTATCATCATGTACCCTGGCTATCTTTTGATTTCACTCCCGAGGGGGCATACTCGTGACCTTATGACCTCACATCTTCAAATGTCGAGGAAAATTTTCAAATCTTCATCGAAAGTCGAGCAAAAATCTTTTTCAACTAAAGAAAGACAATCAAATAAGACCTCATTGCTAGGGGCATTTCAACTTTATCGCTTTATATCAAGTTGAGATCTTTCCATCATCTAAATCAAATCAATCTCTAGGAGCATATCAGTTTCATCACTTCAAATCAAGCTAATATTGTTTTTTATCTGAATCAATCTCTTAACATTAATCAGTTTCATCACTTCATATCAAGCTGATTATTCATTTAAACTCAATCAAGGGTTTAAAGAGTTTCTTTGATCACACTAAATTTAAGCAGGTGTTTAGTATCCATTTCTTGATCAAGCTGAATAGTTTATCTTCATCGTATCTTGATCAATCAAGTTCAAGATCGACTTTTATCATCACTCACTATGTCTAGATCAATCAAGTTCTAGATCAGTAAGATCCGCTTCTTTATCAATCAAGTTCAAGTTTGGTATCTTTTATTTTCTATCATTCCCAAGTTCAATTAAGTTCCAAAATGGTATCACGTTAATCAGACTTTATTCAGCTTTGTTGCTTCGAATCAAGCTAAACACCTCGCTTTTCATCTAGTTCGTGATCAATCAAGTTCAAAACTGGTATCTCCTAGACATCAACTATTCTTTGAACCAACATGTTGCTCGCACATTAATTCAAAGAGGGGAAAATGTAATACCCTAAAAATGGTCATCTAAACCATGGTTCCCTAATCTCGACAACATCACCAAGGTCCTAAACAAAGGCAATTAAATCAATCTTGAGCACACAATTAATTCTTTAATCATCAATGTCACCTGGCAAAATCAATCACTCAATATTAATTAAATATTTATTTAATTAATAGATCATTCCAAGTAAATCACTTTAAGCAGTTATTTATTTTAATTGAATATCTTAGCATAATTTAATTAAATAAATCAATTTACAATCAAATCTTCAAAAAAGGAAACAAATCATCAAAAAGAGGAATTAATTCAATTAAACAAATCAATTGAGCACAAATCTTCAACAATGGAAATAAATCAAAAAATGAATTGATTGACCAAAAAGGAATTAATTGAGAAAAGAAATCAATTGGAAACAACTTTGAAAAAAACAAATTAAAAATTGATAAATAATCCCAAATAAAGCAATTACAATAATTAAATCTCAAAATTGAATGAAAGAGAGAATAAATCAGTTTTTTCTGATTTTAATCTTAATTTTAGTTCAATTTCCTTTAAAAGTGATAAAAGCATCCAATCACATCAATTCACTTGGATTGTGCTTCCTCTTGGAAAATCTTGATCGCTCATCATCAGTTGATCTTAGCCGTTGGTTTCTTTCTAAATTTTCTATAAATTCAGGATCATCTCTCATTTAAAGGAGGTTGGAGAATATATCATTATTATACTGCTTTTGCTCTAGGCTCATTGCATATTAATTATTTCACATTTATTAAATGACTTAGCTCATTTATTGTTTAAATCTTGTTAGATCAATATTGCATCCATCTAGCATTCATCATGTTCATATAGATAAAATCCTTCGTCTTGACGTTGTCTAATCACTGGTATTGCTTATAATCTGAGAGCAATCATATACTCACATCTTTTAGAAGGAAATGGGTCGATTTGTTATGGTTTATTATTCATTGATTATATTTGATTAACCATGCATGTAATGACTTGATTGAAGTGTTGTGCTTACAGATACAGGTCCACTTTTCACACACACATTCACCATACTGCATGAACCATCCAATGCCAACAAGAAGGAAGAGTCTACCATTCTAAAAAATTGGAATTGATTGGTGTACTTTGAATACAACTTCCAAACCTTTCCTTTCAACACAAGTCTAGCATGTACTTTAACAAATTCTTTGCAAACAAGCATAATTTGTTCCATGGAGAAAAATTATTTACTGCATACATAGGTATATTAACTTAAACTAATTATATCACCAGTTTCTTAACATTTACCAAACTTTTTCCCTTATGTAGCACTTTTGTTGTTTGATAATAACATACCTTACACCACTAAAATGGCCCACATTTCTCTATGTATAGCATATTTATGCCTCTATCCATCACAAATAAAGACAAAACCATCGCAAGATCTAATGAATAAAGGGAAAGAAATTCACATATTAGGATTGATAAAGAGATAGTACGACTACAAAGTGGAGGAAGAACACATGCCTTAGGAAATGTTGCTTCATTTTTGCAACTTCTTCTATATATACACATTCATTTGGTGGTAAAAAAATGCACACGATTCCTCTATGAAATCTAACAAGTGCAAAAAATCAGCTATCTTCCATATCCCTTCCTATTCATTAGAGATGTTCGCCATATCACTTAAGAAACCGTATACATAGGGGGATCAGATACCATATGAAAGAGAAATGATAAATGTTTCAATATCTTTATTAATGTGAAGAAAATAATATATACAAGAGTAATAGATATGGTAGTAGTAGTTATGCATCAAGTAGTTACATAAAAAGTTGTTAACGATGTAACCAATGTAATAGTTATAACAATATTTTTAACCTTTGTAGAAGAATCACAATGCCACAATTTTACTATCACACAATTTTTTTTATTTAAACAAGTGGGAAAGGGCCACAAACAATAGTGGATGAGATAAAATACATCAAAAAAAACTATAAGGGTAGAAAAGTTACACCTAGGTAACTCGAGAACAAAACTAGAAAGTTGAATAAGAACAAAAAAGGACCACTAAGAACTATTTGAGGATTATTTGATTGCATTTCATCATGACAACTATTCTAGCAATGTAATTTACAATCATTTTCTAAATAACATCTTTATTTCATTCAAATCTCTCATTACATATAGATACTAAATACTCCAGAGAATTTGGGGAGGATCTATTAAATTATCTATTAAATATAAGATTTTAAATTATTGGTAGGCTACTTTGCATTGGAAAAACGATTGAGATATTTTTCAAGATGCCTTTAAAAATCATGTTGCATGTTAAGGATATACATAGGAAAATTCTAGGTAGAGTTTTGAATCAAAATTTTAACTTCTTAAGTAATTGTTTTACAATTTTTTGTCTAATGGTATATTAGATCTTTAATAATTATTTGAGAACTTATTATCCTAGTTCCAAATGATATCCTAATTTCATTAGTTTGTATCCTTAAGAGAAGTAGCTCGTAGATGATTGGAAGTTCATATCCCTATATCCATGCACCCTTACCAAGTATACTACACTTTGAATGACTTTGATTTTTACCCATTATTATAGATATGGAGATGAGGAGCCTACAAACAATACTATAATCTTTTACTAGTGGTTTCTTGAGGTGGAATTAATCTATATCTCTAATCATCTTTAAATTGGATACGTAGTCAACAATCCATTTGGAAAATGATACAAGACTTGTTGCTATTGTGTATATTTTAACAACTTAAGGAGAGAGGGCTACGAATTTCATATCTTATTTATAGGGTGTTTGGCTTAGGCAATCAACAATATTGAACATTTTAATAAGGTTTGTATAGTTGAACATCAACTTGTGATTATTTTGAATATGTTAAAGGAATGTGTATATTAGATGAATTTGCTATAGGTCCTCAGTTGAAGTTCCATGCCATTGCTTTGCATTAAATTTTTTTGAACTCTATATTTGATATTTATTGAAACTTCTTTCTTTTTGATGTCTTTGATGTTTATTTAATATACATGTGAATTAGCATGAGTGTGTTATGTAGTAATAGTTTATTATTATTATACTATAATTTGTGTTCTTTTGAGAGACTTTTGAAGGATTTTCTCTTTAAAATGGCTTATTATTATAAAAATAAAACTATTTATGATATATTACCTCTTTAGTTCAATTTATCTAATTACCATTCACAAATAGATTTTAAAGCATGGGAAGTGAATCTCTAACTTTTTTTTATAAATTATTAAACTTAAGTTTAAATCCCTGATAGAGCTATATAATGTCTATTTTGATTAGTCTTTTAGTAAGTTCAACACAAATTTTAACTAAGTTTTACTGTTAATTTCTATATACATTAGTCATAGTTAGGTTTGTGGTTATGTTAATACTTTGTTTGAGTACTCTTTTATATGTGGTGATGATAAATCTAATATAATATATATGTGTTTATGCAATATGTGCATGATGTGATGAAAATGGTTAGTTGCTATGATTATTCAATGTTGTATGAGCTAATTGGTTTTATAGCCATTCCTTTGGACTTGAGTTGATTGTTTCTATAGATGTTCATTGTTCTAATTCCTACAACCATTATAGAATAATTATTGATTTGGTGAAATGGCAGTTCAATCGGATTGGACTATTCAAAAGATACACTTACACACAAAAATCTTTCATTATGATTTTAACTACCTAAAAATGTATCATTAAGGAGTTTGATGGATTACATGTAATTGATATTTATGCAATTAGATAGATGTTAATAGTTATAGTCCTAATAGGACATTTAGTCAGTTTGTGCTCCTTTATTTCTGTTAATATTTATATATCCCTAGATACTAGGATCAATATGTAGTTGGTTGGAGACTTAGTCATAAGGAAATTATAAAAATAAGATAGCCTTTTAACTTGAGAAGGTTAACGATTTTTTTAATCCCCATGTTGTTAGTTGTGTTTCCTTTTATGAAGATCATAATCAATGAAGAATGATGCATTTTTGAGTTTAACTTAATTTTGTGAATCTGTGATTGAGTATGTACCCAAGGGGGGCCACTTGAGGTACAATACAATTGTAGTTATTAATATAATTAGATGATTTTGTTTTGTTTCCTATAATAAGTTTTCTAAATCAAGTTAAGTTCTTTTATTATTATTTACTTTCCTACAACATCGTAGTTGAAACATTACAAATACATTTAGATCATGTAGTATAATGTTTAGTTTTTCCTTGTAAAAGTTCATTGTTTAGTATTTTTTCTATGTTATAGTACTCTCTAGTTGTTATTTTCTAGCACTTTACTTTATTGATATTTCCTAGAATTTCTATAGGATAACAATCATAGGTAAACGTGTAGTGCACATACAATGTTGCACAATATCAAGTTGTAGGTCCCCTAGTTGATAGAATAAATGAAGTCTTTTAAGCCATGATGGATTACTCAATCAAAAAAATCATCCCTAAGTTGTGAATTAGAATTACAATCTCAATTGAAATTAAAAGACTCTACACTACCCACATATGTATTTAATTTAATTTATATACTAATTATATTTATGAATTTTTTGACTCAATATAATTTAATTTTAAATTAATTATACTTATTTAAATATACTAATCAACTTAAATTTATATTCAAAATAATTCTCTTGGCCTTTCATTTTATATATTATTATATATTATATTTATAATATGTTATATATATGATAATTGATCAACACGAGATTTATCCAAGGCGGCTCTGTGAATTTTTGGACTAGATGCGAATTACTCCCTCTTGAAGGTGGTAGTAGAATTGAGGCATGTTGGGCTGATGACATGGGCACCTAGATGATAACATGGAGGAGTTAACCTCCTCCACCCAGTTTGCAAACTCTTTCGTCAACTTCCTTTTCTCTTAATACTCTGTGAATTAATGCTCATTGATTTGAATTAAACCTAACTCTGCAGCCTACTGACTCATTCATGCGACCCAACCTTGGTTCCTGATGGAGCCAGAATCGGATGGCACTGCCATTAATGACCCTAAATCCGCCACTCAAACAAACCCAACCCTAAAAAAATCCTTTGCGGAAACCGTAGCCTCATCTGTGAATGGAGTCCACCCTTGTGCATGATTTCTTAAGGCTCCTAGAGATGAAGGACCCAGTAAGGAAGGTAAGTGCCCTAACATTGCTTCAGACTCCTTCTACATTTCACCAAATAATGAAATGCTGAATGAAATTGTTTTGGAAAAGCTTAGGTTATGTGACACTATCATCTTCTTTGCTTATGTTGATATTGAAAAATGCTCACCTAGGAAATTCTTAAATGATTGGTTTAATAATCTTTGGAATCTAAAATTAGGGTTTAAAATATCATTCTGCAGGAAAATACAGAGAGGTCTTTTCCTTATTTTGTTTAACACACATGAATCCCATCTTGAAGCCCTCAAACACCAATATTGGACGACCGGGAATACCTCCTTTCGAGTGCTAGCATGGTCTCCGAAGGTGGTTAATGAGGAAGTTCTCGCTCTATCCTCCCCCAGATGGGTCATCCTTAAAGATGTCCCTCCCTTTATTTGGTATTTTCTTTCCCAACTAATGGAACCATTTGGAAAAATAATTCAGATTGATGAGACCACTTGTCTAGTACCAAAATTTGATGCAAGAATGCTTGTTTCAATTAAGATGAGGATTGACATCCCTCCTTTTTTAAACCTAAATTTTAATGGAGACACCTTCATTTGTCCTATTGAAATGCTTGGAGGGTTGAACGCCTGTTTTCTCTACAAAAAAGTAGGGCATCTTTGTAAAAAACGTCCAATCATCAATCGTAGAAAACAAAAGAATAATATTAATTTACTTGATGCTTCTGTTAACGCTAGAACTAGTAAAGACCTAAATTCAACTACTCTACACTCTGCTAACGAAGAGACTCCTACACTCGACACCAAGCCTAGTGAAGTAAATCCAATGCATATTGATCATGCACCTCTGGTAACAGAACCCCTCATCCCTATTTCCAATCCATCAAAAGACCTTGAAGAATCACCTTCTGCCTACTTTCATATGGTCACCTCAAGAAAGCAAAGACAGAAAATTGCCCACCAAAATGCCCTTAACCATAACCGGTCTAATGTCCAAAATACCAACCAATTGGCTGGTACTGGCGATTACCCCCCGCCCCTTGCAAATAAAGACATACCATCTGCTTCTCAAACCCCGACTAACTCCATGGTTAAAAAAATGGTAAAAAATCTGGAAAACCCCAATCGTGGTGCTAATGATGCTAGCATAAGTGATAATTATACAAAAATGATACTCAGATTTGGAACTCCCAAACAAACAGACTCCTCATCACTTGCAAGACTTACCCCTGATGTTAGCACCACCATCCCCTTGACAACATCTATGCTCAATGAGATAGAGGAAAATCATTAGATCTAGCATGATGCTCCTTGGCTTTCCAGGCTCCTAGTTGTCTAAGTTTGACATAGGAGGAAATGCAGATAGTAAAAATGAGCCATCTGAGATTAGTGAGGATGATGAGAACCTCATGAAAGGATCCTCCTTGACTAAAAAGAAAGGTAGATCTGTGGGATCCAAAAACAAGAAGAACTCCGGAGATCAATTCGGTCTCCCCAACAATCTTTCTTAATCCTCCTCTCTAATGAAGTACATATCATTGAACATTAGAGGCCTTGAGTCACTTGATAGAAAATTTGTTATTAAAAGATTTCTGGATTATCATAAAAACTTAGATTTTTTTATGCTACAAGAACTTAAAGCTTTTTGTTTCTCCCTCGACACTACACTAGACTTCATCTGGAGAGATGCAATCAAAATTTGCACCAACCACCCGAAAGGTAAGGGGGGAGTTGGCCTTCTTATCACCACTAAATGGGAAAGTTACCTCAAGGATAAGAGAATTTCCCCATGTAATAGAGTGGCCTGGGCTACATTAGATATCAAAGGTTCTTGCTTTGGCATATGCTCCATATATGCTCCTAATGACTACAAAGAAAGATCGTCCCTCTGGATTTGGCTGGCATTCCTCCCAAGTATTCCCTAGGTCATGGCGAGGGACTTTAACATGACATAACACCAAGATGACAAGGTTGGGGGTCTACCTTTTGAATGGAAGAGTCTAGAGAAACCTTACTAGGACAGGTTTAAACAACAACTACAGTTGTTTGACCCCCTGGAAGGCACCAAAACTGATACCTCCAACCTATGGTACACTTGGTGCAACTTTCAGCAAGGCACTAATCGAATCTACTCTAGACTAGATAGATTTTATGTTAATAATGACTTTTTCTCCTTCTCCCCTACTCACCTAGGGAATGCAGTGGCTGTCGTACCGATGACCCTATCTGTCCATTTTCCTATCTTAGCCATCATTAATACTAGAAACTCCATCACTAATATCAGCTCTTGCAATAAGAAATTTATTCTCAACACCTCCCTACTGAATGATAAGGATGTCCTAAATGCCATCAAAATAGTTAGGCTCTTCAACTTGCAGCCTCACCATCCCCAATCCCACACTCCCAGGTGGAAAAGGAACATTTCCTCCTGGTAGATATTATTCCAAACCATTGGCTAGAAGAAAGCCAAGGACTTTAGATCCCTAGAAAAAACCCTCACTTTTCAACTCCACTCTCTGGAACAAGAAATTCAATTGCAACCTTCCTCCCCTACCTTGGCCAAGTAGGTCTCCTAGGCTAGAGACATCCTTAGAAAACATCAATAGGTCAAAATCAGAGGTGCCTTCATCAGAGCCCGTACTCACTGGCTCAAATTTGGTGATAAAGGCTCCAAAATCTTCTTTAACCTTCTTAAACAAAAATAGACCAGAGAAAAAATTGATAGAATAACAGTAGAAGATAAGGAACTCCTGAATATCAATGATATCAAAGATGCCTTTGAAATGTTTTATAAAACTCTGTTTACCTCAGAGGATAATGAAGCCTCGAAAGATGCTCGAAGTAAATGTAGTACCATTATTCCAAAAAGAATCTCTGAGGATGAAGCTCTCCTCCTCAAAGATAGGGTCTCCATACAAGAAATTACTGATGCCATTAAGGCTCTCAAGGATAATAAGGCCCCAGGCCCTGATGGACTTCCTCCTAAATTGTACAAAACAAATATTGACTGGATCACTAATGATCTCTATGACATCTACAATGAAGCACTTGACACTAGCACCCTGGGGGAATTCATCAATAGGGGGATTGTTAAACTTATCCCAAAAGAAGGGGACAAAGCTCTCATAAAAAACTGGAGGCCAATTACCCTCCTTAACATCTCTTATAAAATCTTAGCCAAAGCCTTAGCTTCCCGCCTTGAAAATATTCTTCCCAAGTTCATTTTCTCTACCCAAACTGGATTCATTAAAGGCAGGTATATCCTGGAAAATCTTGTCACCAGCTTGGAATCTATGGAATGGGCCAGAACCTCTAAATAAGACTCAACCATGTTCCTTGTTGATTTTGAAAAAGCCTATGATAGGGTGGAATGGGACTTCATCCTCACGATGCTCAAAGCCTTTCGCTTCCCTAACGAATTCTGTGATTATGTTCGAATCCTCATCAAAGATGCGTCCACCATGATTGAAGTCAATGGGACTCTTTCCCATCCTATCCCTCTCTCTAGATCCATTAGGCAGGGGTACCCCCTTGCCCCTGCTCTGTTTTTCATTGCATCGGATGCCCTATACTATCTCCTTAGCGATGACACCCTATCTCCTAGAGTTAATGGCATTAAGATACCAGATGACTCTGAATTACTCAACATTCAGTTTGCCAATGATACCTCACTCTTTCTAGAGCTCTCTAGGCATAATATCAAATCCCTGAATAAAAAACTTGACACCTTTGGAAGAGCCTCAGGTGCCCGGATCTCCAGCTCCAAATCCACTCTACTTGGATGGAAAGATAAACCACCAGACTGGCTTCAGCAGTTTGGTTATTCATGGGGAGGACCTAATAAAATTGTCAGATACCTTGGTGCCCCCTTCTCTATATCTCCCTCTCTTAGAGACATGTGGATATGGGTCAAAGAGAAAATTTATAGAAAGCTCAATAGGTGGGACAATAGGATCCTCTCCCTAGCTCGCAGGATTCAAGTCTGTTAGAAAATCCTCTCCTCTTACAATATCTACTACTTCTCTGTTTGGATGTTCAGTAACTACCAAGTTTTTGAAATCCAAAAGGCTATCAGACACTTCCTATGGTCTGATGGAAAGGGCAAAAGGAAATCCCACGTGGTCAAATGGACCTGGTGCCACTTAGACAAAAAACTTAGTGGGTTGGGTCTTAAGGATCTTAGAATGCAAGGAATCTCCCTCACGGCCAAATGGATATTCCATGCACTAGAAGGTCAAGAACCTTGGAATATTCTCATAAAAAACAACATACAAAATGGTGTTCCTAAGACTACCAAATCCTGGAAAGACCTCCCGTTCAGTGACTTGATTGCAGGTGGCTTCTCTGTGTCTGTCCAAGGCACCTGGGTGTTTAAATCCATCTGGAAAGCTTGGGAGCACGTGCATAGATTTATTGACAACTCTAGCATTGACTGTGATAATACTCTCCATGGTGAAAGGTCAATATGGTGGAACCTATATCATAACTCTAAACCCCTTGCCTTAACCCAAGGTTGCTCTGCTAGGTACTGGCATAATAAGGGAATTAAGTATCTTATGGATATCCTAGAACATGATAATCTTATCAGTGGGGAGAATCTGAGTAAAATGTATGATCTCCCTACCTCACATAAGAGGACCTACAATATGATTACAAATGCTTGTGTTGTCCTCAAGCTCCCTAGAAACACTCATGTAGATGCCCATAGATACCTCTCATTCCTATGGAAGGATGGCTCCACCCTCCCCAAGATCAAAGCCAAAACTATTTATAACTTGCTCAACCATGACACCTCAGTGATCGATCATATTAGCACTTTGTGGTATGTTGACCATAACTCCTAGGCATGACACCAAACCTTTGAGAAGCTATGAAGATCTCCCATCCCCCCTAAGATCAAATGCTTCAAGTGGCAACTCATACTAGATAGACTGCCTATTAGGAATAAGTTGGCTACATTTGACCTATTCTCTATTTGTAGGAAACTTGAGACTGCGCGACACATTTTCTTTGACTGCCCTTTTGCTAGAGAAATTTGGTCAACGTTTGGAATCTCTATCACTGAACATGTCTGCACTCTTGATATAATTGCTAGTTTTATTCATGGGCTTAAGAAGGATGCTAACTTAATCTAGAAAATTCTATCTTCTTTCATTCTTTGGTTTATTTGGAAACTTAGGAATGAGGAGAAGTTTCAAGGTAATGAAAGGGAACTTACTGGTTTTTTTTAAAAACACACAGATTACAAAATTGCTGTTCAGGAATGCTTTCTGATGAATGTTGAGAGGAACAAACTGTTGTGGTTCTTGAAATATGGCAGAGCAACAATGTTTATCTATGAAATTCAAGATGGATATGAATGGGCCAGGATCGCAGAGAACCAAACCACCTTTGATGATGCAGTGAAGAAGTTGATCAAGGAACTACAAGATAGCATGCCTTCACCCTTCAACAAGATATAAATGTGCTCCTAGATCCTAGAAAGGAAGAAAGTAGTCTGGATGGAAGGAGCACAAGGCTAGACCACATGGCTAGAGGACTAGGATGAAGTTCTGCAGTAGTGCCTTTTTGTACTAACATAGTCTTATGTACTCTCCAATGTCTCCCCTTTTTTTGTCATGATGTGTAGGTGGCTGTATATACTACTTACTCAGTATCTCTGGTTTTACTATTTGGTGGTTGAGGCTCTACCTCCCATAACCTCTTTTGTATAAACTCTCCATTTTTCGGTCTCTCGTTTTCTAATACAAAAAAAAAAAATTCTCTTGCTTTATACAAATTTCTTCTATAATATGAAAATCAAATCATTCTATTCTATATATATAACATACAAAATTTCTTATTGTATTACATGATATAATTAGCATATAGGATATTATTTGGGAGAAACCTTCTACCAATATGTAATGTCTCATGTTTGAAAAACACTTTCTGGTCTGTTTTTTGTAAGTTGTTGGGAATTTTAGATACATTACTACAGTGATGTAGAAAGATTATCTTTTTATGGTCTTAAAAGAATACAAACCATACGGATTTGACAAACTACCTCAAGTTATTTTTCCATATTGTCAAGTGCAGTATTTGGAATATTTTCCTGATGGCAATGGAATGACTTCCTGTAAGAGAGTGTCTTTGGCAAGATTTTTCTAAATAGAGTTGTAACACATCTAAATTATTTTGTATGATAAAATGACTAATAACCACTTTTAAAATAAATCAAGAGACTTAGCACACACATTAATCTCTTTCAATTTTTCTATCTATGTTAATTCACATTGTTGTTTGAAAGCTTGAGCTCTATCAACTATAGTTGTCTGGTTTGGTAAACAATATGAAAGGCATATTTTGGGGAAAAACTATATTTATGACAATGGCCATATGACTCAAATCAAAATTAAAATAGTCATGTAGAAGGGTCATTTCAAATCAAATAATTCCCCCTATTTTTGGTAGACGTAGCGACTTAGTGGTGAACCAGGTTAAACCTTGTGTTGTGTGTTTATTTTCTGTTGTTTTGTTTTCAATTCTCTACTCATTTTAATCTTTATAATTGGTATCAGGTCCATGTTGGCTTGAGAAGAGATGGAGGAAGAAGGAGAAGGTAAAATTTATAACTTCTATGGTGGTTTTACATTCCATGTAAAACTATGCTTCAAGCGTCGCGTACATTGGTGGGATGGCTAGAAGAAAGAGGGGAACTCAGTTGAAGAGGAGAATCTAGTGAAAGAAAAGGATGTTGGGATTCTTATTTTCTCTCCTCTTGAGCTATCTTTGGTACTTATTGGCCAAACTGTTAATGGCCGAGAAGTTGTAGGCATTCACGTAGTGAAGGTTGAACGCCATGATGCCTCGTTTGGAGTTGAAGATAGTCCCTGTATATACACTATAATTTTTGAGCATAAAGATGCTGGAAAAGAGGTTGTTGTTGAAGAGGATGAACTCAAGAGATTGTGGGAGGAAGAGTGTATGCCATCTGAGACCCAAGTTGAATCTGCTGCTGACTCTCAGGATGAGGAGGGTGTAGATTGGAGTGAGGTAGCAGGGCAAGGAAGCCTATCAGAAATTGTAGCTTCGGAGAGCTCTGCAGATGGCATGGCCTTGGCAAAAATAAAGAGGCACTCCCATGATGCTAAGGACAACCTTTGCACATATAATTTCATAGAAGACTATGAACCTATGGAATTACATGAAGAAGTGCAAAGATGATTTTCTGGGTTGAAGAGAAAGCAACCATTGATAGGAGTGGAGGACAATGGGCATCACTCCAAGTAGTTTCAGGCATCACAAGGAGAGAAGGAAGATGTTTTCTCCTGACCAGAATTTATTAAGACTCACCAACTCGATTGGATGGATATGGATGATAGTATCAATGTGGATAATGAGCAACCTCACTTGAAGGAGGTAAAAAAATCGTTGTAGATAGAGGAGAACACGCTAGATTTGTGGAATAATATTCTGAAGAAGTTTTTTTATGCTAACATGGAGGAGGCAATATTGACAACTACCGTAAAGGAAGAGGCAAAGTATCATCGCCTCAGTAAGGAGGAAATTATTTTTCAAAGAGAAAAAGTTCAACTTTTAAATCTATTAAGTCTGATAGAATTTGGAGAATGTTCATTCAAACTTTTCTTGAACAGATTTTGGAGTTGTTAAAATCTTCACTGGGTCTGGTTTGAATGTATGATCGAACATGGAAGCAGGGATGCCAGTGCATGGCTATACCGGTTGGCCTTCACGAGGGAGATTGTTGGGTATATGAAGCCCAACAGTCACATGATTGTTTGTCTTCCCCAGTCTCTTCATTTTATATCTGGTATGCTTATATAAATGGTTGTGTGCAACCGATACATGATGTACTGTGTATTGGATATTTGGTTAATAAGACAATTCCTTGCATTTTTGGTGGATGAAGCGACTTAGTGTTGTGTGTTTCTTTTCTACTATTTTGTTTTCAATTCTCTTCTCATTTTGATCTTTACACTTCCATCATGAAAGGCATTTGTTTTTCTTCACTTTAAATCTATCTTAATTTTAAATAGTTTCGACAGATGCTGGAAAAATGAAAGGTGGATTGAATACCTTTTTTTTTGTTTGAATGATAGCATATATGACTAAGACCCAAGTGTTGAAAGATCTTTCCAAGTGAGCCTCCTTTATAGTCACCAAATAGATTGAATGATTTCCCAAAATAATCAAGGACTGACCCAACGTTGAAAGTTTTATTCAATTTGAGTATAAAAGGAACACATAGAAGTCAATGCCAAATATAAAGCTAAAATGAGTAGCAAAACATAGAAGGAACATTTCATAATTATGGGTATGTGAGCAAAAAGATAATATGATCATTGCTAATGATACATTTACCTCTATGCCTTTTTACCTTTGTGCCTTTTCACCAAACAAAATAATTTCTTTCGAACATTTTACAAGGTGATCTCCCATTTCAAAAATGTAATGTGTAAGCTTTTCATATTCAGGGTCACTAGATGTTCAACTAGCTTTTCATTGCCAAGTACAACATCACTAACCTAGATTCAAATCAAACTATATGTCAGATTCCTTCCCAAAATCATGAATCATAAAAATCATATATGGTCTTGCAAAAATTAAAATACCCTTAGATGAACATCTAGATTCTGAAGGACTCAAAATAAGAACATGTAAAACTTTGGGTATTCATAAATCATGGTCCTAGGCGATCTTGACACAAATAAAGAATAGAATGGCTAGAATATAAATATTTCATATTCACCACCAAAAAATTGTTAAGAGAGTTGCTAATTGATTTTAAACATTTGAAATTTTAGGCTTGCAAGTGAAGGTCATAATGTGTTACACATAGTTATCATAGAGCAAGAGGTGCAAACTAGAAAGAAGGATTTGGTAGCCCTCCACAACTATATTCTTTATGAATATTATAGAACTATTCACCACCAGAGAGATAATTCTCAGGCTTGAACTAAATAATCTCACAAACCAACTGAATGAACAAAGTACAAATTTTGTTATTGTTGACTCATGTGAGAGCACCCACTACCCTTTTATTTATGATCTTGAATGGTGATTCACATAATTTCTCTATTCTTTTATTAGAACTCCAATACACCACTAGTATCTTTTAATGGTTTAATAACATTTCAATCATTTGTGTTTCCCAACAATAAAAGCTAAAGGTTTCCTATATGAAATCAAAATGATTTTTGTTGAAAATTAACTAAATTATGAAAAATAAAAAGGTGGTTAAATTTAAAGAGTTGAAAATAATAATTAAGATTTAATTTTATTTGTGTATTGTTGTATTTTTTTATTTTTCTCAAAACAATAATTATTGAAATAATTATATTGAAAATATTTAAATTATATATAAAATTAAAATTAAATATGTCAATAATTTTTATTATATTTTAACATCTTAAAAAAAATTACAGTTCACCATCATATTAGATAATAAATAATAATATTTAAAATTAAAAATATAATAAATAAAAAATGCGTTAACTTATATTTTTTCAAATATATTATTTTTATTTTTAAAAAAATTATTTTCACAACAATTTTGAACAATATCAGTTTCAAATTTTATAATGAAATTACTTACACAAGTTGTCTTACAAAATTTAAATATAAAAATGTTTTGTGGCATTGTTTCATAAATCTGCCAATTTTTCATCATGACATCATTGTTTATCATATTTTGTTATGAACATATTAAGGCAAGATAGGCCTTAACCATTAAATAATTGTCACACTCAGACACAAAAAAGGGTTGATGAGTAGAGAAATGACCAAGAACACAAAAACCAAAAAGGAAGAGTCTTTTTTGAAAAGATACTTTTGACAGGAGCATCCAACCAGCAGGAACATAGTTTCCACCAAACTTAACTACCTAATTAGAATAGAAGGGTTTAGGAAAGAACCCCAAACCATCTTATTATAGAAACCCCTTGAACTATAACTAAATAAACCAAGGGAGAAGAAATCAAACAATATATTTTGAAAGGAATTTTGCAATGTTTTACCTAAAAGATCATGTTGATCCAAGACCTTGAACAAGGGAGACCAGAAGAAGCTGGAAGTTCCCAATAAGAGAGCACAAAAACAACCCATGGAAGGAATAAGAGGAGGATGGGAAGTAGTAGAGGAAGAAGCAAAAACTCAAGAAGAACTCAACATCATCTAAAAAAAATTTGACAGAAATATAGAAGAAATTAAGAAGGGAGCATAGACCTCTTAGGTTAATCATCCATAGGGTAGCCAACCCTCAACATGCAACCACATCCAACCCAACACTTGCAGTACCAAACCAACTTCAAAATGAAAAAATCATCATCCCCTGAGAAAATTGTTGACATAACTGATGGAGATGACAGTGTACCGATAAAGAACTGTTGGTGATGATAATTGTGATATGATGCTTGATGATTAGTCATTTGTGTTGTCATTAATGGAAACCATGTTTTTCCATGCTTTTTTATGCTTGGTATGTCATCGAATCGATAATATATTAAAATGGATTGAGTTGGAAAGAAAAACTACCAAATGATAGTGAATCGGTAAGCAGGAACATAGAAAGAGATGGTTGCGGTAGAGATCCATGTAGAGTTAGGTGTTATTGTTTGGATTGTGTGCTTATGACATTGTAAGGAGTCTATGACTTAAACCACATCATGTTTGGAGAACTAGAAGTCAAGTTTCTAATTGACTATTTTATATTCATTGTAGGATTTAAGAACTAGTAACAAGATCTTTAACTAGTGATCTTTTATGGTTTGGCAGTAAATTTTATCATGTTCATTACTTAGCGATGATGTGTTAGAATCCATGTGAAGAGATAAGATAGTGTTTTGGCGCATACAAGAAGCTAATTTTTTGGGAAGCATCAAAGTGCTTAGAAGAATGTGTTAAGGGTTTGACAACTTATCAGATCGATGTGCGATAATGTGTTATGATCATTCAATGACTGTAATTGTCTTGAAATTTATTGTAATGATCTGTATGATGAACTATAATGATTTGTAATTATCTGATATGATCTATGATGTAGATTCATTGTAGGTTAGAGTTATGTAACCAACCTAATTGAAAAGTGTATTTAGGTCGAGTTTGACTAGAGATTGTGTGTCGGTGATCAAAGAAGTGTTTATGTGTGAACCCAAATTGAGATGTCTGCATGAGAGAAGAAGATTGGAGTTGACAAGGATTTGTAATAGTAAGATATGAAGTGTTGAGTCTAGATCATTTATCTGTTATTTCCTAACAGTTGTAGCAACATTAAAATCCCTTAACCAGGTAGGTCGTAAGAGGCCTGATCTTGTAAATCCCTTCACCGGGTGACTCATTAATTTAGGTTTAAATCCTTTAGCAAGGTTACTCCTAATAGGGCTAAGTTGTAAAATCCCCTGATTGGGTGATTCCTAATAGAGTCTGCTCTTAACCGGACATTATTGTAAATCTCCTAACTGAGCTAGGCCTTTAACAGGGCACATTCTAAAAGAGTGCAAATTTTGTGGGTACCAATTCCCACCATGGTTCTTCCCATTTGAGTTTCCAGGTGAAAAATCCTTGTGTTCATATGGTTGTTGATTTCTTAATGTGTTGTTATGATATTAGTTCATTACTTACATGTTGATGAACACATGAATGAGTAGTTTGGTAAATCTTCTTTAAGTGATTGATTGCGTGGAAACTGGTACTGGTTATAAATTGCTTTGTAAAGTATTTTGTAGATTGGTGAAAGATTAAATTTTATCCTTATTACTGATTCACTCCCCCCTCTCAGTCATAATCGGATCCTCACACTAACAATTGGTATTAGAGCATTAGGTCCTCTCTGTATAGAAGCTTAACTGCTTGAGGAAAATATCCGAGGAAGATGGTAAAGAAGGAGGGTCCCAAATTCACTAAGGACAACTACATAATATGGAGTGATAGAATGAAGATTGATATCAAAGGTATTGGTGCTCATTTTTGGCAGCATGTTATTACTTAGTATGTACCTCCTACTAGTCCTTTGACTACAGAACAGTTGAAAGAGAAACAAGAAAACATTCAAGCACTAGAAGCCATAGTAAGTACATTGTATGATACTAAATATATTGATGTCCATGGTTTAGAAGCTAAAGTTTTGGAGAAGTTAGAATTAATCTATGGTGGTGATAAGCATGTTCAAAAGCATAATGAAGAGAGTCTTCGAGGAAATTTTGATGATATGAGAATGATGGAAGGTGAATATATTACTCAGTATGGACAAATGATTAAAGAGGTTGTCGGTGGAATCAAAAGTACTGGTGGTACTATAGAAGAAGATACTATTGTGAGTAAGATGCTTAGAACCCTATTACCTGCCTATGCCAGCAGAGTGTCTTCTATTCAAGAGTTGAGGTCATTTACTAAGGATAAGGTTACCATTGATTCTTTGATTGGTAAGCTCACTACTTTTGAGTGAAATAGTTTTGATAATAGTGTACCTAAGACAAAATCTTCTTTTAAAGCATCTATATCTAGTGTACTAGTTAGAAAAGGGAAAGATGTTTATCATAGTCATGAATGTAGGTCAAGTCATCATGGTGGTAGTAAAGAAGATGTGGATGATGAAGGTAATCTGATGGAGTTTGAAGCCCTATTGGCTAAAATACTTCCTAAAGGCAATGGCAAGTACAAAGGTAACTTGCCTCTCAAATGTTTCTCTTTTAACAAGATATGACATATAGCTGCAAATTGTCCTAATAGTGATCAAAAGGAAAAGTTTAGAAAATATAAGGGAAAAGGAAAGAAACAATTGTATGTTCCAGTTGATGAAGGAGTCATTGATGAAGAATCTTAGGATGAAGACAATGAGGAGATTGTTTTTGTTGTTGTTAAGGAAGATTTGTCTGATAAGAAGGATTTAGTATCTCACATTGGCAACAATGATGAATGGATTATGAGAGTGGTTTCTCACACCACATGACTGGTGATAAAAATAAGTTTCTTTCTCTTAAAGAATTTGATGGCAGTGTGGTAAGATTTGGAAACGATTCACCTTGTATGGTCAAAGGTAAAGGTTCTATCTCTTTGAATGGTACAAGCAATGCTGATGATGTATATTGGGTTGAAGGTTTAAAACCTAACTTATTGAGTGTTGGTTAGTTGAATGACAAAGGCTATCATCTTGAGTTTAAGAGTGCAGTGTGTAGGATCTTAGGATACAAAGGAGAATTAATTGCTACCGGAAAATAAACTAAAGGTAATCTTTTCCATCTGAATGCTAGTGTAAACAATTATTGGTTGCTAAGGTTGAAGATAGCTGGTTATGGCATATAAGGTATTATCATGTAAACTTTGGTAATGTGGTTAAGGTCAGAAGTCAAATTTGGTTAGAGGTACGCAGCAACTTGTTAAACCAGACAATGTGATGTGTAAAGAATGTCAGTTGGGTAAGATGACTACTTCTTCTTTTAAGAGAAAATATTTTTCTTCTGAGCATATTCTGGATTTGGTGCACATTGACTTATGTGGTCCAATGAGGACTAGAAGTTTTTATGGTGACAAGTATTTCATGATATTTACTGATGATTTTTCTAGAATGATGTGGGTTACTTTTTTGAAGGAAAAGTTGGAAGATTTTAGAAAATTCAAGGCATTCAAAGCCTTAGTAGAAAAGGAAACCAGTAAGAATCTTAAGTCTCTACGATCTGACTAGGGTGGAGAGTTTACATCAGATGATTTTGTGAAATATTGTTATAAAAATGGAATAAAGAGGTAGTTATCTGCTCGAAGGACACCACAACATAATGAAATTGCAGAAAGGAGAAACATAACTATTGTTGAAGTAGCCAGGACTATGTTGATATAGGAAGATGTACCTAAGATTTTTTGGAGACAAGAAGTCAACACTATAGTATATACATTGAACTGGGTACTTGTGAGGAAAGGTAATGATGAGACACCCTATGAGTTATGGTATGGTAAAACACGTAATGTAAGTTACTTCAAAGTTTTGGGTAGTAGGTGTTTTATAAAAAGAGATGAATATACTAGTAAATTTGACCCTAAAAGTGATGAAGGAATATTCTTTGGCTACTCTACTAAGAGAAAATATTTCAAGTGTTTTAATAAAAGAGAAAAGAAGATTGTGGAAAGCATCAATGTAAAATTTGATGAATACTTTGATGAATCTGATGATACCAGCACTTCTGATCCATCAAATGATGAACAAAACCTTGTGTTTATTGAACCGAAAGTGCAGAAAGATGTTGAGAAGAGTAGTGCAAATGAAGATGATCAACCAATAGATGAAGAAGATGAAGAACAAGAAGAGGTTATTGCACTGGAATAGGTTATACCTATGTATATAAGGTTAAATCATTCTGAAGACTAGATCATAGGTGACAAGAATGTTGGACTGCATACTAGAAGAAAAATCAGAGAAAGCTCTTGTTTGATTTCCATAGTTGAACCAAAGATAGTGAAAGAATCTCTTAAGGATAATGATTGGATAAATGCAATGACTGAAGAAATTAATAAGATTGATTAAAATAACACTTGGTCACTTGCTCCTATACCTGATGATAAAAATGTGATTGGTACAAAGTGGGTATTTAGAAACAAGTTGAATGAAGATGGTGAAGTGGTTAGAAACAAAGAAAGACTAGCTTGCAAAGGGTATGAACAAGAAGAAGGTGAAGATTATGGAGAGACCTTTGCACTAGTTGCTAGGGTTGAAGGTGTTAGAATGCTACTTGCATTTGTAGATTTTAAAGTTTTTAAAGTTTATCAAATGGATGTAAAGTTAGCATTTCTTAATGGTGTTTTTGAAGAAGAGGTGTATATTGAACAATCGAATGGGATTGTATTGTCAGAAGATAAGGATATGGTATGCAAACTTCATAGGCATTATATGGATTGAAGAAAGCACCAAGGGCATGGTTTGGAAGACTTCATGTACATCTGATAAAGATAGGATTTCAGAGAACCAGTGAGGACAACAATATTTATTTGAAGATTGAAGGAGACAAGATGTTGATTGCAGAAGTATTTGTTGATGACATCATATTTGGAGGAAATGATGATATGAGTCTAAATTTTGCAAATGAGATGAAGAAAGAGTTTGAGATTTCTTTGATAGGTGAGATAAAAAATTTCATTTGATTGCAGGTCCAATAGGTGGAAGGTGGAATTTTTATCGGCCAGTCTAAGTATGTAAAATAAATGTTAAAGAACTTTGGAATGGAAGACTGTAAACCAGTTGGAACACCTATGGTTACCGGTTGAAAATTGTTAAAAGAAGATGATTCACCATTAGTGGATGAGAAAGAATATAGATCTATGATTGGGAAACTGCACTATGTTGTTCATACTAGACCGGATATTGCCCATGTAGTTGGTTTAGTAGCAAGATTTCAGAAGAGCCCTAAAGAGACACATATGACAACAGTAAAGAGGATATTCAGATATATTAAAGGGATAGCTGATTATGGATTGTGGTATCTATATAGATGCAATTTTTCTATGCAGGTAGTCACTGATGCTGATTGGGTGGGGAATGTAGATGACTAGAAAAGCACAACTGGTGGCACATTCTTTCTAGGTGGCAAACTGGTAGCTTGGACCAGTAAGAAATAGACTTTTATATCTCAGTCTATAGTAGAAGCAAAATATGTAGCTACATTCATGAATTGTACACAAGCTATATGGATGAGACATGTCTTTGAAGGATTCAAGCAGGATATTACAAAACTGGTGATCATACATTGTGATAACACTAGTGCTATAAACATTTCAAAGAACCCGATACTGCATGCTCGAACTACACATATTGAATCAAAGTATCATTTCCTAAGAACAAAGAGTAGATAAAAATAAAGTAATATTGGAGCATGTATCTAGTAAGGAGCAATTGGTAGATATATTTACAAAACCATTACCTAAGGATACCTTTGAATATCTTAGAGGTAAGTTAGGGGTTATACCCCTACCTAAGGTCAACTAAGATGATGTGGAAGCATCAATCTAGAAAATTTCATGAATATCTTTCACTGTGGTTTGATGAGAAGTGGGATACTCCTCAAGGGGAGTAGCTAAGATGAGGAACATAAATATGTGATGATGGAGATGTAGCAGAAAATTTCAAGACAAAAGATGCCTTTACACCTTTGGCATTGCTATCAAAGGGAGAGAAGAAATATGATAGGGGCAGTAGAGAAAAAAAATGCAAAGGACAAGAACCGAGAAACAAACAATGAGTGATGTAACACAAACATAGTAGGTTTCATGATGAACTTTTGGTGTTTCCATTAATGACAAAGGGGGATAATGTTGGAATATTGGCATAACTGACGGAGATGATGGTGTACCGGTAAAGGACTATTAGTGATGATATAATTATAATATGATTCTTGATGATCAGTTATTTGTGTTATCATTGATGGAAACCATGTTTTTCCATGTTTGTTTATGCTTGGTATGACATCTAACCATTAATAGATTTAAATGGATTGAGTTGGAAAGAAAAACTACCAAGTGACAATGAACCGGTAAGCAGGAACAGAGAAGACATGGTTGCAGTAGAGATCCATGTAGAGTTAGGTGTTGTGGTTTGAAATGTGTGCTTATGAAATTGTAAGGAGTCTATGACTTTAATCACATCATGTTTGGAGAAATAAAAGTCAAGTTTGTAATTGACTATTGTATATTTAATGTAGGGTTTAAGAACCGGTAACAAGATCTTTAACTGGTGATGTTTTATGGTTTGGTGGTGAATCTTATCATGTTTATTACTTAGTTATGACATGTCAGAATCTTTGTGAAGAGATAAGATGTTGTTTTGGCATGTACAAGGAGCAAATTTCTTGGGAAGTAGCAAAGTGCTTAGCAGAATGTGTTAAGGGTTTAACAACTTAGTAGATCAATGTGCGATGATGTGTTATGATCATTCAATGGCTATAATTGTCTTGAAATTTATTGTAATGATCTGTATGATGAGTTGTAATCATATTTAATGATCTGATATGATCTATGATGTATATTCATTTTAGGTTAGGGTTATGTAGCCGACCTAATTGAAAAGTGTATTAGGTCAATTTTGATAAGAGATTGTGTGTTGGTGATCAGAGAAGTGTGTGTGTGCCAAACCAAATTGAGATGTCTGTATGAGAGAAGCAAATTGGAGCTGACAAGGATCTGTAAAAGAAAGCTATGAAGTGCTGAGTCCAGATCATTTACCTGTTGTTTCCTAATAGTTGCAACAACATTAAAATCCCTTAACTGGGTAGGTCCTTACAAGCCTAATCTTGTAAATCCCTTCACCTAGTGACTCTTTAATTTGGGTTAAATCATTTAGCAAGGTTATTCATAATAGGGTAAAGCTCCTAACAGGGCTAAGCTATAAAATCCCTTGACTAGGTGACTCCTAATAGGGTCTAGTCTTAACTAAGCCTTATTGTAAAGCTCCTCACTGGGCTAGGCCTTTAACAAGGTGTATTCCAAAAGAGTGCAAGTTTTGTGGGTACCGATTCCCACCATGGTTTTTTCCATTTGGGCTTCCACATGAAAAATTATTGTGTTCATATGGTGTTTGATTTGTTTATGTGTGGTTTTTATATTATATCATTACTTACATGTTGATGAACATATGAATGAGTAGTTTGGTAAATCTTCTTTAAGTGATTGATTGCGTGGAAACCGGTAATGGTTATGAACTGTTTTGTAAAGTATTTTGTAGATTGGTGAAAGATTGAAGTTTATCCTTATTACTAATTCACCACCCCTCTCAGTAATAACTGGATCCTCACAATAACACTAATAACCTAGTGAATCAACCAGACCCCGACAAAGCAAAGTTCACCTCAAAAGGAGGCCTCGTAAAAGTATAAGAGATCCCACCCATTGTGGGGAAGATACACCACAAGATCCCACACAACTAGAAGAGGGATACTCACTCTAGGAGCCCAACTAAAAGGGGAGCCCAAACACACACCACCTCTGACCAAAGATTGTAGAAATCAGGGGCACTGAATTGAAGGGCCCATCATACTCTAGCCACAATCATCTCCCTAATAGCCAACACAAAAAAAAGTCAATAGTCCTTATAAGCACATAAGATCTATAGGAGGAGTCATGAATAGGGCACGATGCACTAAAAAGAAAAGACTCGGATGTCCAGACAAGAAAAAAATGTTCAAACAATAGGGATCAAGTAGATAGGTGAGTCCCACAATAAGAGGCCAACATGAAAACCTCCCCCCCCCCCCCCCCCCCCCATGGGGAGAATAGCCATCCAAAAATCACAACAAAGCTTCATTGAAAGCATAGACATAAAGAAAAAAAAGACACCAAACAAAGGCAACACACATAGCATCTGTCATAGCCAATCATGCCTCCTACACAGGCTTAAGCCTAAGCCCAACTTGATCCTTATCATATACCTTGACAAGAAGGAAAGGAAGATCTGCCACCCCACAGCCTAAGATAGGGCTACACAAAGCATGCAATCGATATTTATAATAAATAGAAGAGCAGAGAACCCCCCTATCAAGGGAAAAAAAAAAAAATTCTAGTAGGGAGAGGAAAATCCCCAAGCAAATTAGACACAAACAACCACACTTCTGCATAAAAAATACCCACAAGAGATCATGAAACCCCAAAAATAAGGCCTCCATAGTATTGACCCAAGACCCCACCACCAGACAAAGGTGGATTTGATTCAATACCAACTCAAAACCAACAAATCATAAAAGGAAACTAATGCAAGGGGGCCTAAGGACAGGAAAACAAGAACCCCACAAGCAGGGGGTACCACCATAGAACCTCCCAGCCAACGAAGACCACAGACAACCGAGCCTTACCTAAAAATGAAAGTGCATCTAGGTCACCATCTTTACTTTCTACCTCCCCATTTGTATAAACCCTCATGCCTCCTCTACTAATCTCTCCCATAATTTTAATTATAACATGGGGATGATATTTACTATGTTTTTTCTTTGTTTATCATATTCTATTGATATTGATATATGCATTTATTAATCCGGCTTCTAAATTAAGACAAAGAAGATTTTTTGTAAGATGATTTTGGGGTTACAAGGAAAAACTCAGGGTTTATTATTCAACACACATTTCAATGTCACACATCAAATACCACAAAAATTGTACTTCACATAATGTGCCTTCACTTTTTTTTTGCCACCTCATTTGTTTTTATAGTGTAGAAATTTTGAATCAACTTTTTCTCCCTTCTTTTGTTGGTTTCGCTATGAATTATCCATTGTGGTATATCATTCTTTACCTGGTACATTATTCACCAATGTGGGTTTTCATTTTGGCCATGGTAGTGATTACAGAACCCATAGTTTGGTTCTTATATTCATTTCCTTTTGCAACAAAAGTAAACATTGGATTTTATTAATGCTAGGTTTCTTTTGGTTTTTGATTTATTTGAGTCCTTGTTTAGGTTGTGAAAATTTTTAGTGTTTAAACAAATGCATCCTACTCTATATGTCCTCATCTTAATCTAATATACAATACAATACAATTTTAATTAATAATTATTTTCATAAAACTGCATTCAGAATAGTAGATAGATAACATTTTTGTATAGAATATTTTCTTCACCAAATGCATAAAGTGTATATCTATAAAGTTTAAATTATAGTAACAAAGAATCAAGCAATAATTATAGATAATATTTTCTATTAGTTGTTTTCATTTTAAATTGGAAATAAAGATAACATTGCAAAATATATATACAAATATTGTACATAAAAAATATAACTAATATATTTCAAGATAATCACAATAATTAACCAAATTCTTATAAAATCTTATCTTATTTAAAAACAACTTTATTTTAAAAGATAATTCTTAATTGTTTAAAGAAAAAAACTAGAGTAATTTGTAGGGTATTTCATTCCAACAAATCTATAAACATGAATTCATTCTCATTTGAAACTACATTTATATTCTTTGTCATTGAACTAATCGTCTACATTAATTTACAAAAGCATTAATTATAGAAATAGGCACAATAGTTTATTCATAATTATATTTATTTATTATATAAATATGCATTTCTTGTATGTTGAAGTTAATTGATAAAAAGATCATAATTTTTGAATAAATAAAATTTTATTATTGTAAGTAAACATAAATTGAATTATAAAATATTCAACAAAGACAATCAATATAAATATCTTTATCTAAGAAATAATCCAAGGGAAAAATCTAATTTTATGAAAGTGTTTACCAAATTTTATGTCAAGAAAACATTACACTTTAACTTGATTAGAATTATAAAATTTGACGTATACTTGTTTCAATGTTTCGCATTTCAGAGTTATAACAGTGACAATAATATTTTATTAAGACAAATCTTGCAATGTGAATATGTTTGTTTATGTCTATATATATGTCAAATGTACTTCTTCCAACATTGCATGTCTCACTTACTTTCTAATGATGTAATGTACAACTATCTTATTATTTTACTTTATAGTAAACTGACATTTCCAAGGTACATGTCATAGATTCTTGTGTAGAAGCACATTAGAAACTTTGACAATCAAATATCCGATCTACTCCACAACAACAAAGGCAATTTTATTTTTTCATGTTATTTATTTATGCCCTCCTATATATTATCCAAAGTATATCTTACTATCAACGTAACCCTTACACCTTGTTTCAATACAAATGCTAATTTACAATTTAACATTATAAACATACAACAACACTATTTACAACAACACCAAAGATAATATAAATATATATTTTTTACTATAACACCATTTACCTTTGTATTGGCAATACTATGCTTACAGCATTTCACTAATTTGACCTAAAAAAAAAGTCCATAATAATTCTTCAACCAGGTCAGATAACTTCTTGAGGACACGATAAAACCTTATGTAATTTTTTCTTGCATCTATAAGTTTTAAAACATTTGCTAGTTTGCTTGAGGTGATATTTTACCCTACATCGGAAACAAAGACTGTTCAAGATGACCTAGAGTGCGACACACACGGTTACAGGATAAGTGAGCGGAACACGGGGTACCTCAGCGTCGAATCCTAAAATATTGACCACTTTTCTCATGCTCGGTCTCGCTTTGTGATCCGGATGAGAACACAGCAACCCCAACTGGAGCACCCTCTCCATTTCCTTTCCATCAAAATTTCCATTCAACCTCTCATCTGCGGCGCTCAAAAGCTTTCCCTGGGAATGAAGATCCCAAACCCATTCCACAAGTCTGCACCCGTGCTCCTCTAAGCTGGAATCAACTACCCGCCTCCCGCAGC
Organism: Cryptomeria japonica; assembly: GCF_030272615.1. Classification (NCBI taxonomy): domain Eukaryota; kingdom Viridiplantae; phylum Streptophyta; class Pinopsida; order Cupressales; family Cupressaceae; genus Cryptomeria; species Cryptomeria japonica. Next base: position 840,097,925 of record NC_081409.1, on the reverse strand, counting down.
CGATTTCCAAACATACTGCTCCAAAGCTAAACACGTCCCATTCTGTGCTGGGGTTCCGGGATACCACACATTCTGGTGCGATATATCCAACTGTTCCAGCCAAAACAGTCGATGCACCATTTCCAGGATTACATGCAATCAGGCTTGCCAGCCCAAAATCTCCAAGTTTTGCTCTGTACTCAGAATCTAACATTATGTTACTGGCCTTCACGTCCCTGTGCACCACACGCTCTTTGCACTCCTCGTGAAGATAGACAAGAGCTGCTGCGATGTCACAAGCAATAACATGCCTTCGATCCCAATCCAAACAAGTACCCCCAAAAATATACTTGTCCAGGCTTCCTTTTGGCAGGAACTCATAAACGAGAAGCAATTCGCCTTTTTGATGGCGGTGGGACCACCCAAGAGCTGAACAAGATTACGGTGTCTCAGCTTACTGATAATCGTGACCTCCGAGAGGTATTCCTTTTTGCCTTGTTTGGAGCGTTGGAATATTCTTGTAACGGCTACAGATTCTTTTGCGCCAGGCAAGATGCCTCTGTAAACATCGCCGAAGCCTCCCCCTCCAAGCTTTCTTTCTTGGCTAAAATTTTGAGTTGCAGCGCTGAGCTCAGCATGAGAGAACTTGCGCGGTCCTTCGCTAATCCAATTGTCCATCTCAATGTCCTCCTCCTCGCCGCTTTTATTTCTGAAATAACACAACCCCACTAAGAGCGCAAATCCAGCGACTGTGATGAAGCAGGTGAAGACTACTATTGAAACATAATTCCTTTTCGTGGGAGTCTTCATGGGAGCCGGCGAATCATGAGATATTAAAAACTCCCAAAAACCAACATCGTGAACATCCCATGAATATGCAGTGGAAGGCGAAATTCCGACCTTGATTTTTTGGGGAAGAAACTTTGTAAGGTCTACGTCATACGATAAAATTGGCGTTTCTGGTTTTCTCACTTCCGACGTAAGAAACACTTCAAGTCTCCTTGCTAAGCCGTCATAATCGACCCATGCGTCCAGTGCGCTTCCGCTAGCAATTGTGATTACCGATTTATCATACAGGGCTACAGTTGCCTGAGCAATAAAATAATAGCCGAAAAATAAAACATCAGAAATAAAGAAGATAATATCGATGGGGTAAAACAAGAAAAACCAATAGCATAAGTTAAACCGATTTAAAACCGAAAAGAATTGAAATCCTTTTATGAGCAAATCTACCTTTGAAACAACACTGTTCACATTGATTCCCACGTGGTTGTTATCTGGATCAAACGGCTCATCTTCGAAAGTGTCAAATTCCACGGCAACAATTTGATTGGAAGAATTTCCATCGGTGGATTGGTTAAAAAGACCAAGCCATTTGCCTTCACAGTTTAGTGGCGGCACGGAGCCGAAAGGAGCGAGGAAGATGGCAAGCCCATCGCCGTAATGGTATAAATCAGGATGGTTTCTATCAATAACAAATTGAAAATGAGAAGAAAAAATTGTGAGAAGAGAAAAGTTGTTCCCCAGAGAAATTGGTTGGTTGTAAGTCATCCACGAGAATGTCGCCTGGGTTTCGTCTCCATTTGAGAGTTGCACGATAGTCACGTTTCAGAACGGAATCGATACAGTGATGGCGATCCCTTCCAGGTTGAAATTTGTTGCAGGAGGAAATATGAAGAGGGGGCTTTGTGCTTGCGCTTGAAAGAGGACACCAGCAAACGCAATACAAGAGGAGACGAAAAGCAGAGATGAAATGCTTGCCATGTGGGCAAACATTTCCCACATGACAGAGTATTTTGAAACTTATTTTCTTCTATTATTGTTATAAATCATTTCCTATGTTATATACACTATAAAATGACGGAGAGAAATAACATTAAACATCAATTATCTACTATAAAATGACGGATTAATTAAGGCTGATTAAACAAACCTGTAGTGTTTCTGTGCGGGATGAGCTTTGGAAAGCGGACGAGGAGTGGAGTACTCCGTCCACTCGATGAATTACTGCTTAGTTATGTCCGCTTGACATCAATTTCTTCTTCGCAATTAACGCCGACTTGCTGTTTTTCTTTTTGAATTCTTGTCACCTTGCGAGCACAAATTGGAATCATTTAATTTGTTTTAAGAAAAGAAAAGTGTTAAAAATATATATTAAACAAATAATGGTAGATTATTTTTATAAAAAATATAATTAAATGATAAAAATGATTTTCAAAGTAATTAGAGGAAATATTCAAGAAGTTCTATTATTATCTTCAATCTTATAGAAACTAGAATAACTCATCTCATCATGATTATTGAAGGTGTGCAATTTAAAAGGTTATAGTCTTAAAATTTAAAAAGCAAAAAAACATTTTTACTAGAGAAGCAATTTTCTTTGAAGAAATCCGACATTTCTTACTATTCAAAAGGGAAACCAATAACAAAGAATCAGATTAACAAATAAACTTCCTCTAACCCAACTCACAAGCCTTCTTATGAATCATAAGAATAACCCAAGCTTCCATTTGATTGTTGGAAGTAGTACCCATCATATAAGAGAAAACAAAATAAATATCACATATCACTTGCACAACCAACGTCTACAATTCCATATAATTGATAGCTTGTGCATTTAAATTATATAACATTAAAGTTAATTTTAATTAGAATCTATTTAAATTGGTTTGTCTTTAGTTTGCACTTTTCTTCTTTTGAAAAGAGTCAATTTCAAACAATTTTTTCTCTATATATTTAAAAATAAAAAAGTATAATATTTAAATAATGAAAGTTTTTTTTATTACAGAACAAACATTTTTTGAAGGGACCCGAAACCCTTTAACAAAGAACTACATCAAAAAGATGTCATGAGTAAAACCATAAGAATTACAATCCAGAGACAACAAAAAGTAACAAAAAACAAAAAGCTAGCAAAGAGACATCAAAAAGGAAGTAGGTAGTACAATTTTTTTAGGGCCTTCGTAGACTCAGTTTTCAACCAAGTCATGTTTAGAGCAATTTTCTTAAGCTACCGAATTTCTTTATTTGCAAATTTCTTCTTCAAATTAGCTCTAGATATTTTACAAGGCACAATTGTTTCTTCTTCTTTTTTGTCCAAGGCATCAACATCCATTGTAGTACCCTCCTGATGAAGGGATTCAAGCTTTCCTACCATGGTGTTTATACTCTTAGCAGAATTCTTCACCACTGTGTGGCTATAGGTGACCAAAGATACCAAATTCTCATTGACCTTTTGGAACTTATTATCCATCTGAGTCAATCTACCCTTAAACTCTTTCTTGATTTTATCCTCCATCTGTGACAATTTTCTCTCATAGACTTTCTTCATCTCACTAGTTGTACCCACCATTTTCTCAATAGAATCCACAATTGACTTTTTTTGGTCCATCGTCCATTGTTCAATAGCCTAGATATCCTATTAGATTTTCTATTAGTTGGTCGAATTTAAAGAATGTAAGTTAATACTAAAGTTTGAACTTAAATTTAATTGTGAAAGAAATTTTATATTGGTTTTTGTTTTGTATAAAGTCTTCCTTTTTGTGTTGATATGTAACAACTATTATATGTATCCTTCAAGTAATTAAAATAGTTTTAATGTACAATTTTATATTTTCCTTATATTTAGTGACAATGATTGAATATGAATTTTTCTATGAAATTTTCTCTTATATGGAATTTTATATACCTATAATCTTGAATTTGAAAGAAAATTTCTAAAGATCTCTATGTTTCTCAAATGAAATACCAAAATATTCAACATACTACTTATAAATATTGAGCAACTAAAATTAAAATGCTTCTCATTCTTTTCCCCTTGAAAGTATAGTCTTTCCATATTCCTTCCTCTCTTAAATATCGTGATTTATTTCAGTGCTATATTTATGTTAGTTGGAGCACACTTGTGCAAGTAGTACTCCATGTCCATAAGATAAATTATATAAAACATAAAGTAGAAATATAATTTATCTTACATATATCTAGAAGAGTGTATATATATAATGAACAAGAGTAAATTGCTACTATATTTGTCTTATCATTTTAGAGTAAAAACCCAACATAATAAACAATGTGCAAGTTATTTAGTTAGATAAATTATTGACATTTTAAATAAATAAATAAATTATAAATTATTTTCTTATTATTTATGTAATATATTTATTGATCTTTAAATTCATTGTGATTAGTAAGCTATTAATGAAATACATGAGACATGAAAATGTGTGTAATTATTGATATTAAAAATTGATGATGAACACACAAGTCATTGAGGACATCATGTCCAACTTCTACTTCCACTTTGTATTATTGTTTCTTCATCTCTTATAGTGTAGGAAAATATGTTTTTGATTGAGGGAAAAAAATGTTATGAGGGAACCCAAAACCCTATGCAACAAGTTTTGAATAGACTTGAAACCCTCAAATTTAATAGGGATTCAAAACCCAAAACCCCGTACAACAAGTTTTGAATAGACTTGAAACCCTCAAATTTAATAGACACATACAATCTACATCCACCCCACAACTAGGGACAACAAGTAAAACATTAAGGATTTAGTTGTAAAATCAAAAGGATAAAGCCAATTAGACAAGACTACTTAGATAAACATGAGCAAAGGGTTTTTCCAAGCTCCCTTAACCTTAACAATGGGTTTTAGCATAGCTCCCATAACCTTTATATCTAGTAACAAAAAAATAGAACAAAATAAACTTTTTGGAGAAATAGGTTTTAGAAAGGCTCCCAAAACCTTCAAATAGTGTTGAAACACAAACCTGTTAAGCACCAAAAACTTGAACTCCACCAATGTCTTCACTTCTATAGGAGAATATTGACAGAGAAAAAAAAACACAAAGGTGAAATCCAAGTTCTAACAAGCAATTCCTTTTCCAATAGCACCAACCTAAAATGAGAGGTATCCACATATATGTGAGGTATATATATATATATATATATATATATATATATATATATATTTGATCAGTAAGAGGTTGAGGCCAAGAATTTTATTAATCATTTTTGAAATTATACAATACTCCACTCGTGCGGGCACCGGTAGGAAAGAGTGGAGGCGAGAAAACCTCAGGCCTTGCCCGGGACCATAGTCCAGCAAATCATTTATAATAGTTTCAGATTTAATACATCATCACCCCGGGCCAGGGTGATCAGGTGGGAGGGTGTTTCTATTTTTCCCTTCCCTTACAAGCCCAAAAGTATTGTTTTCAATAATCATTTAATCATTTTCCTCAACTTCCAGCGGTTTGGCTTTGAAGTTGTTCTTTGGTTATTTATAGTTTCTCCTTAATTTCTCGAGATAACTTGTTTGGCCTGGATTGTTAGATTCTCAAACACTTGGTAGATTTGTTAGTGTCATCCCAACATTTATATCATTTGAAAATTCATTTATAAAGCTGGACACTTACCATCATGTAATTTCCTTTGAAAACCTATCCTTTCAGATCATAAAATAAAGAAATTTAAGAAACAGAATTGAGATTCCGATTACAATTAGGCTAGAACAAGATTGACCAGTGACCCAACCAACCAAATAATCTTTAGTTTACCAACTCTTGTTTATGCTCCTGGATGTTGTCCTTAATAAAGGATAAGATCCAGGCTACAACAACAAGAGTAGGTAAAGAAGATTCAGTCATACCGACCTACCCTACCCAGTAGATTTATAGCAAAGAAGATGACAGAATAAATGGATATTCAAAATTTGCATGTTAGCCACATATAATCCACCGTCTTAAGCTGTGCCAGGGGGATGTCAAAATATAGAGAACTTTAGCAGGTGGCATTTGAGTGCTGTAGTCATTATTTACTATTCAAAATAAATCAAAATTACCCATTCTGATATGATCACTACTAATGTGAATAAATACCAATAGATGCATGCATCTAGATGCTTGTAAATATCTAGAGTATCTATTCAAATTGCTGGGTATTCAAAACAAAATGCTGATATATGTCTATATAATAGATATTCCTTCATGCCTATTAAGTCTCGGTAATTTTTAGGATTAATATCATACTAATTTAGTGTCCTATGTGTCACTTTAGTTTGTTTTTTAAGATTCGATACTAATTAGTATCTATGCCCTAGTCTCTACTAACTGCAAAATAAACCCTATTTTACTTAGAAATAGTAATCTACTATGATCACCCCTGTAATCCAAGTCTTTAGTTACAATATTATCCCATGCAAAATAACTTTGTATTATTTTCAAAAATGGTCCCAAGCACTCCTAGAAAGCCAAGCCATTTCACTCTGACCCAGAAGACGAGGTAGAAGCATTCTCATCCTCCAGAACTAGACCCTTGACTTTGAGGAAGTCCTCAAACCAAGTGGGTTTTGGAGGGTGTCTCACATGAAATAAGAAGAGCAAAAAGTTGACATTTCTATTGATTACCTCAAGCCTTTCCTCGGAGACAGGCACGCCATCCGTGGAGATGATAGGGAGTCGAGGAACTGGCCTATTATTTTGAATGAGAATATCATAATTTTGTGGCCGAGGGATAGTCCACTCGTTGTCAATATTGACTAAAACCTGCTCAAGATCACCCAAGATAGAGGTAGTGAAGACCTCTCTACACAGAGCACTTATTTCCTCACAATTTTTGGTGGAGCTTATAGTCATAGCAAGAAACATGGCGACCACATCCGTGTTGGCCTTGGTTCTGTCTGAATTTGTGAGAAAGTCTGGGCCCAGGATGTTCTCAACCACATCAATCACTAAGGTATGGGGAAGATGCATGATGCGCTTGAGGCAGTCTCTAGTGATGGCCCCTTCAAAAGCCATTTGCCTCTTTGAACTGCTAAGTTTAATCGGGGTATCCATCACCTGATTTTTCTCAATTCTGGGTCTCTGTAATATTACAGACCATCTCCTATTAAATCTGAAGCTTAGGTTAGTAGCCAAATGAGTTCATGATGTAAAAGAGCTAAGTTAGCTCATTCTTTCTAAAAACATGCACGTCAAAACCCACTTTGGATGGATCTCATTGGATACAAAATAGCACATATCCTTGAATGATGCGCCATATGTGGTAAAATCATGTTGAGGAGCCCGAATTAATTTTGGCAGAAGAACAAGTGAGTACGTCTCACATCGAAGCCTTGACATATCATTATTATCAAGATTTCATGGGGATCATTCCAGCTATGATGTTCAAGTGCTCCTATTTGTGGGATTATTAATCCATAATATGAGTACCACCGTCTGCTAAATTAATGATCATGTTAGTTTCATTTTTTCATCCCAGTAGGTCATGTTGACATCTCTCTGATAATTTAGGGTTTGGTTATTTATTATTTCAACTATGGTGGCTTCAATTTTATTGGTCAATTGATACCATTGCATTTTGCTGTCTTTAAAAATCCTCCTATTTCTTTCCTTCCAAATTTCCTAGATCATGATGGATGGGGCAATGATCCATAAATTTTCAAACATGCATCCTATATTCCAGATTGGCCAAGCGTGGAATAGATCAAAAATATTATTAGGAATAGGGGAATACCAGATCAGCTGATTTCTTAACCAACCCCAGCAATTATGAGCATAATCGCAGGTGATTGGAATTTTCTTCTTCCTTTTCACATAATGGGCACCTGCTCGGTCCTTCATATCCAAGTTTCCTAAAGGTGTCAATGGTGAGGATTCGGTTTTGAATAGCCAACCATGCAAACAAACCTGCTTTCGGAAGGCACCTTTTATCCCAACACAGAGTTAAGGGTAGATTGGAGCGGGGATTATGATTTTTATTTAGCATATGTTTGTAACCCTCCTTTGTTTCATATCTTCCCTTTTTGGATCCATCCCATATCAATTTATTTGTATCAGGAGATAGGGCAACATTTCTTGAGGCTAGGATCTTAGACAGGAGGGATCGTTCCTGGGCTAGAATGTTAAGACGATCTATTGATTTCCATCTCCATTTTTTTAGATGCCCAATGCTAAATTCTTCCATATAATATTTTACATGAATACCCCAAAGTCCTTCAAGGGTGGGTATGATTGTATTGAAATTATGAAGCGTGTTGAGGGGAGGATAGGCTCCCCAGGAGTCTCTCCAAAAAAGGGCATCCTGCCCATTACCAATGCACCAAGTTAGCTTGTCTGATATGATTCTTCTACAATCTTGCATAAAGTTCTAGATTCTAAAGCCCTTAGGGGGGTGAGCAATCCTGAAGATGCATATAGGATCTAGGTTATGCAGATATTTGTTAAATAGGGTGCGTGCCCATTTAGCATTGGGGTTAGAATACATACGCCAAACTAACTTAGTCCCCAACGCTTTGCTCTGGATGAAAAGGTCTTTGATGCCCAAGCCTCCCATCTCCTTAGGTAAGCATATCCTATCTCAAGCGATCAACGAAAGTCTGAATTTGTCATCAGAGCCTTGCTAGAAAAAAGTTCTTATGTGTTTTGTGAACTCCTTCCTCTTGGATGTGGGGAGATCCATACATGAGAGTTGGTAAATAGGCATAGTTGAGAGGACTGCCTTGATCATAGTGGCCTTCCCCACAGAGGATAGCCATTTCCCTTTCCATGAGGATATTCTGTTTGTAATTTTAGAGAAAACCTGATTCTAGAGATTGGAAGATCTAGTACCTTTGTCTATGGGGAGTCCCAAGTATTTACATGGCAATTCTCTTGCTTTATATTGAAGGATTTTAAGAATTCTCATTTGTAGTTCTTTATTTGTGTTAAAGAAGGTTATATTAGACTTCATAGTGTTAATTTCTTGACCAGAGATGTTGGTGTAGCTATTTAAGATTTTTTTAATTGTTTTTGTCTCAAAAGGGCTACTCGACCCAAACAACATGGTGTCATCAACAAATTATTGATGGGTAATAGGCTTCATGTTAGAGGTGTTTTTAATACCAGATAGCTGAGCCTTTTCTCTGGCCCAATTGATCACTCTCCCTAGTGATTCTGCCATTATAATGAAGAGAAAGGGGGAGAGGGGATCCCCCTGTCTGAGGCCTCTAGAAATTTCAAAGAAGCCTTCTGAGGCCCCATTGACTAGGATTGAAACCCTAGGTGTAGCAATACATTCAAAGACCAAATTAATCCATTGCTTATTAAACCCAAAAGATTCCAGACATTTGCAAAGAAAGTGCCAATCTACTTTATCATATGCTTTTTTAATATCCAATTTAATCAACATACTTGGTACTTTATTATTTTGTATTGTATGGATAGCTTCCTGAGCAATGATTATACCATCATAAATGGATCTGTTAGGCACAAAACCTGTCTGTTCCTCACTAATTATTATGGGGAGGAGGGTAAGTAATCTATTTGCCATTGTTTTTGTGAGTAATTTATAGAGAGTGTTACATAAGGCTATTGGGTGACAGTCCTCAAAACTATCCACAATCTCCTTCTTTGGGATTAAGGCTATGAATGTATTGTTAAGTTCTTTGAGAATTTTCCCTGAATTTCTCATCCCTTCTAAGGCCTTAGTAATTTCCATGCCCATGAAGCCCCAACATTTTTGAAAAAAGTGAGCAGGGAACCCGTTAGGACCAAGAGCCTTATCTGGACCCATTTGGAATAAAGCTGATTCTACTTCTTCCACAGTTAGTTTTTTGTTAAGCATTAGGTTGTGTTCTTTTGATATTAATTTTGGGATGTTTTTTTAAAATTCACTCTCCTTAGTCCATTTGGATCCCTCCCTATTGTTAAGGATAGTCTCAAAATACTCCACTGCTACTCTAGCAATTAGCTCAGGATTTTCAGTAAAGTCCCCTGATACCAATTTGATCTTGTTGATTCTATTTATATTTCTACGATGTTTTGTGCTATTATGAAAGAAACTTGTATTTCTATCACCAGCCTCAAGCCAGTGATCCCTAGATTTTTGTTTCCAATAAATTTCTTCACGAGCTAAGATTTCTTCATACCTAGCCAAATTGATTTTTTCCTTTTGATATAAGATGTTATTCATCCCATGCTTGATCACAAAAAGGGTATAAGTTAATTGTTGCTTAATCTTTTTAAGTTTGGTTACTACTTTGAAAGTCTTGGAACCTATGACTTTAGTTTCATTCCACCAATTTTCAATAAGTTGAAATAGATTTTCATCTCTAAACCACATCTTTTCAAAGCGAAAGGGAGTTTTTGTCAGTTTTAATGCTTCTGTTATTATTAATTGGACCGGGAAATGATTCGATCTAGAGAGTGGGAGGACAGAGGTTATAGAATACTGTGTCAGATTTCCACACAGGAAGAATCTATCAACTTTTTCTACAATGTTGCAGAAGCCTTGTCTTCTATTATTCTAGGTTAAGGCTTCGTTCCTGGCTTTTAATTCTAGCAAGTTACATTTATGTGTCCAGTTCCTGAAATCTAAGCATGATTGAGGCATTTTATTATTGCCACCCCACTTTTCCTTAGGGTCCAAAATTGCATTGAAATCCCCACCAATTAGGTAAGTTTGTTCATTATCGCTTAGAAGGAAATTCTTAATTTCATCCCAGACTTTTTTTTTTGCCTATGTTTGGGTGGGGCCATAAACATTAATTATAATGAAGTTTAAGTTACTTTTGATGCTTAAAACCTTTCCACACATCCAATTTGGGTTCTTCCTTATAAGTTTGAAGGAAACTTGCCTAGGGTCCCATATGATGGCCAGTCCACCAAATGCTCCATAGGCAGTTTGACCCTCAAGTTCTCTGATACCTATTTTTCTCTTTAAGTTTGTTAATTCACTGTTATTTAGTTTGGTCTCCTGTATTAAGAATAATTCTAGGTTGTATTTGGCAATGCATCATTTTAAGATACACTGCTTGTTAGGAGCATTCATGCCCCTAACATTCCACGTAAGGAGTTTCATAGTTCATTGGGAAGGATCTTCCCCTTCCCTGCCTCAAAAAGGTTAGTAATTTTAATCTGACTCCACCAATGTCTTCACTTCCATAGGAGAATATTGATAGAGAAAAAAAAAATGCAAAGGTGAAAGCCAGGTTCTAACAATCAATTCCTTTTCCAATATCACCAACCTAAAATGAGAGGTATCCACATTTATGTGAGGTATATTGGGCTCCTTGTAGGGATGGTTAAATCCTTAAGTGGCTTGTTGTTGAACACAAGACATTAAGTCCCCAAATTGAGACTAAGATTTCCATGTATTTAGATCCCAACACTTAATGATTGATAATCAATTCTTTGTGATAATTTGAGTGCAAAGAAATAAGATCATTCCCCTTAGTTACTCATCATATTTGTTTCCTTGAATTGATACAAAAATTTCTAGGTTGTATAAGTTAATTTTGTGACTTCCAAAAAAAGGGTAATTGGTTCATCCCTCCAAACCTGAGCTCCCCTAATTTTCCTTCTCTCACAAAGCCTCGAGTATATCACATCTTTATTTTTAAAGAAAGGTATGTAGTATGAGGGGTGAAGAACCATTAGGTTTGAAATGCCAAGTTTCAATTATGCAGGCCTGATTTTGAATGTAGTGGGCTTCGACCTTAGGTGTGATCAAGTGTTTGAAAGAATTTTCAAATCTGTAAAAAACAATGGAATTGGGCTTTGGAAAGCCTTGACCATACCCTTTTGATGGAAACTAGGTTCATTAAAAATAACTATTGCGTTTGAAGTATCTTATGGGAGCGTTTAAATAACTTTTCAAATAAAAAACTCAAACAAATTTCAAAGGTAGGAGACACATAATTTCTAAACCCAAGTGTTACAAGCTTTAGAATAATTGATCAAATTTTTAATGCATTTGTCTTGAGGAAAGAAATATTGAAATTTAAAGCTTGAATTAGGGTTTTAGAACAAATTGATCTAGTATAGTTCAAAATTTGTGTCAAAAACTAATATCAAAAACATTGGAGACTCAAAAAATTTTATTGTAAAAATAGATCTCACCTTAGGTCAAACTTTGCTTTGTCATTTAGCTCATCATTGCCTCAAACATAAGTCTTTCATAGTCAAATTTCAATACTTATAAGTCATTTCAATCTGTTGGGTGAAGTCTTATGCTTGCATTTTAGATTCCAAAATCAAATTTTAAAAATCCAAAGATCAAATCTTAGATCAATCCTAGGTTATTATCAGCAAGTTTGGACCTTGCTAAAATTTATCTTTTAATACCATCATCAACAAGTCAAAAACCCTATCTCATCAATGTAGTGATGGGTATGACTATCAATTTCACATCACTTGTTCTTTTAGTCCTTGCAGATCTTAATTTCCTTTTCAATCTCTTATGATTATGTCCATATATTTACATTCCCAAGGTTTTCAAAATTCCAAAATCACAAAAACATAGGATTGTATAGTAATTCCCTTAGTTGCACTTTCAAACTGAAAAATCACAAAAACATAAGATTACATAGTCTTTCCATTAGTTGCAATTTCAAACTTAAAAAAATACATAAAACATAGGATTTGATTTGTGATTCTTACATTTTTTAATCCTAGGGTTTCAAAGTCTCAAAATCTTATGATTGCATTGTCTTAGTTGCATTTTCTTCCCAAAAGTTTCAAAATACTAGAAAAAATAGTATAACCTAGTTCCATTATCATAGGTTCATTTCTAATCATAAAACCAAAAATGTCAAAATATCCCAAAATAAGTGAAATAATCAGCCAAACCAATTATCAAGGTCACATCAAAAGTATTGTCATCTTTTTTCAAATATTGTAGAATGACATTACACCTTTCATAAGGAAGGCAAAGAATTTATCCCTTTCATTCCTATTCCATGATTATGCACAAAAATATTGGCCCAAGAGATAGAAACCTTTAAACAACAAATGATGAATATTCAACCTAGCAAATCCAAAACATCTACATCACCCCAAAAATTTCAATTGACAAATCTTTTCAATAAACAATTCAACATTCCACCTCACATGTCGTAATTAAACAAATGTTCAAACCAATTAAACCAAATCTTAAATCATTACCAACTCAACCAAACCCAATCTCAAATCAAGATCTGATCCCAAACCAAAACCAAATCCTTTTCAACAAAAACCAAATATAAAATCAAAACCCAACCATGTTAAAGCCTCAAAATGATTCATATTCTTGTCCAAAGAGTAATCACATGCTAAACCTTCTCACAAAGGCTTCCCAAGACACATTTTCCAAGCATGATTGAAATAATCTACCCATGTCTAACAATGGCTCTTTCTAAAACAATCAAACCAATGAAATATCTACCTGTAGTGAAGAAATTGACCCTCAAGTAGCCACTATCTCCCCCATCGTTCCTTTACCCCCTAAAGCTTCATAAAAACCATCTATATCAAATGATGAATCTAATGATGACACCTTTCATGTTTACCCCCAAGGGCTATCTACAATAGAAATCTAAACTAATCCATTTTTTGATACAAATCCCTTCTACAATTCAACAATAATAGATCGAATGGCACCATACACCACTTTTCCAAGAAAACCCACTCTAGAGAGTCACATTTAAAATCCATTTCCCTCTTGCCAAAATAAGGACTCCTTCCATGAATCTCCCACACATATCCAAAAACCTACCCCATGACAAGAAGGTAATATAGAGAATAAAGAAACAAGTCCTAAAATAGATCAAGATGAAGATCCCAAAGATTTTCAATTGTATCCAACATTTGACCAAGATCTAATATCATTTTATGATCCCAACATCCCTTATCATTCCATCCAAGGTGATTGCATTCCACCTCAAGAGAAAATCATCCTTCCAAATCCCATTAATAATCCACTCACTATGAAAGAAAAATTTACTTTCCATCCTATCTAATGATCCCATTGTAAATCAAAAGCAGAGCACCCTTAAAATTGAATCCAACGATCCTCCTCCTTATCAAGATAAAAGTGTCCCTTCACCAACATATACACTTCACGATCTCATCTCTCTAGATGATCCCATCATCCTTTCTAATTTCTCCCATGATCCCAATCTAGATAAAGATCACATCATCCCTTCTAATCCCCCTCATGGGCATAATCTTCAAGAAGATCCAATTGCCACTACCGAATTTTATCATAAACCCCTTACATATCAAATGAGTTCCTCCAGTTTCATTATATCTAGTTTACCCTATGAGCATATCATTTCATCCATACCATATGCCTTCCAAAATGGTCTCACTCTTCTTTCAAAAATAATAAGTATCCCATCAGTAAAATATTTGTCAAAGAATGATTTATCAAGGAAAAAGGGAAGGCCTTCATTAACAAGGTATATTAGAATCCCTTTATATCTAGCCAAATCCTTATGGTCATGGCCTTGGATGCATATCTCACTCTCAAGATGTTAGTAGCCCTTCTAAACCCCACATCACTCCATCTAAATCAAAAAATACACATCCCTGTTTATCCCTTCCATCCATCTTAGGTCCTTATATACCTCCACACACTATATATGTCATCCCTAGCTCAAAATAAATATACCCTATAAAAAATCAAGATCAGTAAAGGCACACATCTTTGAGAGCCTTCCAACTATCTACCTCTATCAACCTATCCACAATACATCCATATCTTTCATATCCATCCATGAGTCCCTTTCCCTTTGGAAGAAATTTGGATGCCAAGCATAAAATCCATAAATCTAAAAATCCACATACATCCAAGGATCAACATGTCCTATTTAATAAAAAATTCCATTATAACAAGGTATATGTTTTATTGTTGTAAATAAATTTAACCTGCCTATGCAATATGGAGGGGATAGCTTGCATGCTATGAATCTAAGGTCTCCCTAATAACAAGTTATATGTCAAATCTCCAGACATGACATGGATAGGTGTGGGTAAAGTAATAGGACCTACCTTAACAAGAAAGGTGATGATACCTAATGAGGATTTAGCAACATTATCGAAGCCCCAGATAGTAAGAGAATCGATCTTAATAAGAGATGTATTGACATTGATTTTATACAAGTTAATGCTACAAACATTAAGGAAAAAACCATTGTCCACTAGTGTCCGTCTTATTGCACTATCTTTTATGATAACCACAATCATTAAAGGATCATATTGATGTTGGATCTCACTAGTGGGTGATTCATCTTGTGTAAATATAATTTGATCTTTAGGGGATGTGAGAGAATTAATTAAGCCGGCCATATTATTGGATGTCATTGCAAGTGAGACATTCAAAGTTTTCAAGGCATCTTTTAATATTCCATGATGGGTTGAGGCTTTGTTATCAGAGATGCCCAAACTTCTTTAGGTGACATGCATATGGGCTTGTGTAGTCCACACACTAGTAATTCTATCGCAGTTCCTTCATCAAGGAAGACAAACACTCAAGCTACACATCATTTAGTCAAGGAACAATGCAGCTACAATCACAAAGTCAAGCCTCGCACATTTGAGGTAGGTGATTTGGTTCTTAGAGAAAACCCCAAAAATCAGCAAGACAGAGAGAAGAAGGGCAAGTTCAAACCAAATTGGCTTGGTCCTTACATCATTACAGCAGCATATGGATCTGGGGCATATCAGCTCTCAACTACAGAAGGTGAACCTTTGGAGGATCCTGGCACCTTTGCAGGTTCTACACATAGCTCTTCGGAATATCCTAATTCGAAAAAATACAAAAAAAATCAAAAAAACTTCAAAAATACAAAAAAAATTATAAAACAAAAAAATCGTTACTTGGTGAAAACCTGGCAAATAGGCGCCTTGTGACACAAAAAACAATGAAAAATCAAAAAAAGTAAAGAGAAATAATTTTGTCCAATGGTGAAAACCACTTCGATGGTGCCCTGGGCAAGTACCATGGTGAAAACTGGGTTCCCAGCGCCATGCGTAGAGACATTGCTCCTCCCTCCTTTAGGATTCTCTTTCATCCTTTCACTTTGCACACACTCACAACCTATTCATTCATAATAAACTTACCCATTCCCATCATGGCTTGTTATTGATCTACCCAAGATTGGTTAGCCATTTATAATAAACCTCCCTTTTCACCTCCCTTTCCATCCATAATAAATCAGATCCTATCTGTGGCTAAGGCAAATCCTACGTCTAGTAATGGGTGTGGAACTAAGAACATCACATGTTTCGAGGAGTACAGTTTCTTCCAGCTTCCTTCAGTCTGTTGGCGAACAATCCGCAATAAAGCAGCATTTGCATCATAGATCCACAATAAAGTTTCATCTTCTCTGCAATAAAGTATTAGCTTCATGGATTCACTCAGTTTTAGATGAGACACAACAGCAACAATGGGCTTCAACAAATCAAATCTTTCAACAGACTCAGACAACATATGGTTCAGTGCTATCTATCCATTTTGTGAAAGTAAACATTGTGACCACAATCGAATAAGACTTATACAAGTGACAAGAGACACTAAACTTGAGGACTACAGTGGATGTTGGTGTCGAGTCTTGGTTTTCTTTTGATTTTATCTTTTTGGTGACATGTCTTTTAGCTTTTCCAAGATGTCTTTGACTAGAGATTCTATTTCTAGGATGTCTTTGACTAGAAAGGCGAGGATGGGATATCGTCACCTATTTGTATTTGCTATCTGTGGATTGTCTCTTAGTAATGCTATGACTTGTCCAAGGATATGAGGACACTGTGAGTCTAGTATGAATTGGGGCATTCCTTGTTTGTGACTGTCTTATCTCCATGCAAACAGGTACAATGACTTTTTGGGTCGAACATATGCCTCGATTGTCATAACCTACTTGCCATAATAAAGTTCAATGATGATAACGCACAAGAAGCTCTTTCACTTTCCTATCTTCTGTCTTCCATCCCCCTTTCTTGACTGACTTCCATCGTCCTTCTCGAGTCTGCGTAGCCTACTATCACATGACTGAGTATAATGCCACACCAAAAACATTCGCATTTCATGTAGCTGCACTTGCATTACCACATATAAGCATTTCATACATACATATAGATATCACAACTACATCACATCCTGCACACAACACCTGTTAGCACAATTTACATTTGCATTATCATATTCATCTGCATTACATACATTCACATTTGCATCACACATACGCATATAAAACATAAAAGAACAAAATATATTGCATTGCATCATATACATATTTGCATCCATATCATAAGCATCACATAGAAACATAAACATCATAAGAACATCTCATCACATAGGTACACATGCATATAGCTGCCGCAAAGATGAATCATCTCATATATATATATAAAATGTCATGATACAATGATGTCAAAATCATATGGCTACAATCACCCGCAGGTGTCTACATCATTATACAAAATGGTACAAAACTGATAAAGAGGAACTCACTGATCACTCCTGCCAACATTGTTGGTAGTGCTAATCCTATCCATGTCATGGTATCCCATGCCACTTGTCCCACCCTCATCTCCAATGCCGGATCCTGGAACACCCATCTCAATGCCTCCCGGTCTCCATCTCGATCGTAGGGGATCAAATCTCCATCGATCGGCACCCGCAGAATCCTGTAAACATCCTCCAGGGTGACTGTCATCTCACCCATCGGTAAATGGAATGTGCAAGTCTCGGAGTGCCATCTCTCAGCCATCGCAGTCAGCAAATCTCATGTTCTCCCGAAACTCGGGCACATACAGCACATGTCTCAATCCCATCTCCTCGATGGCAGCTCTGTCCTCGAGCAACAACTCAGGTCGCAACCTCTGCGTCGATGGGAATCTCTCCCGTGACTCTAGCATCGGCAAATACTCCTGCAGTCAAGCAACTCAATCATGTCAGTTATAGTGGCATTCACTGTTTATCACAAAATGCTACTCGCTATCTAAATGCATATGGCTATCTACCCTAGTGACACTCACTATTTATCACAAAGTGTTGCCATTTATCCTAGTGGTACTCACTGTTCATCACAAAGTACTACGTGTGTGACACTCCCTATTCATCACAAAGTGCTGCTCATATTTTAGTACTCCCTGTTCATCACAAAGTACTCTATCTTGGTACTCACTATTTATCACAAAGTGCCTTGATCTATCCTAGTCTTCCTAGAGGACCTTCTTGAGTGTATCCTCTCAGTAGCTTATCCAATCGACAGCGTATGTTCATCACAGAACTGCCGATTTGACCTAGAAGATGCAAATTCATACTTTTCAAATGCAAACATGCTTTCCTGACATAAATGCGCATTTATTACATTACCTAGTATGCATTAATGACAACAATAAATGCATCAAAGTACAAGGAGGTTTTGTGGTACTCACCGGCTCTCCTGCCTCTCCTGGCCTCTAGAATCGGCGAACACGGTCGAATCTGTGAACAAAAGCCATCGCTGCTGACTACTGCTGCCCTTTTCTCTCTCTGCACTCTAATCTTGTGAATGTGTAGATGACAATGAGGATGTATTTTCCCCCATGGTCTATCTTATAGCCTACCCTAGCCCTCGCCTTCATTTTCCGAGTCAGTCTTCATTATCCCGTGACTTTGTCACTTTATCCGGTCAATCCATTTTAGCCTTTCTTTCTTATCGAGAGATTGTCTGCAATCTTTTTAGACATTTTCATCCAATCTCTCGAGGGGGCATATTATTCCCATTCTGGGGCAACTCTGTATCAGTTCATCTTATCTTCTTTGAAACAACGCGACAAGCCGCATTGTCTCAAAGAGGGGCAAAATGTAGACACCCAAAATTGTCATGTCTAATTAAATAAATATTTTATTTATTTAATTATCTAAGCCTAATTCTTCTATTAATTAAATAAATCTTTATTTATTTAATTAATTCATTTATCCTCTTCTAGCCTTATTTCTCATTTAAATAAATACATTTATTTATTTAAATTATCCCTTTCCTAAATTAAATAAATATTTAATTTATTTAATTATCCTACTTCTTCTATTAATTAAATAAATCTTTTTTTATTTAATTAATTCATTAGCTTTTTCTACACATGACACATGTCATTCATCTCTTAATTCATACACTACCTACCTCTTTCATTATTTTATTATTTCCTCTACCTACCCTCTAATCCTAGCTGACCTCCTTTTACACCTCTCAATCTTATCCCTCCATTTCTTATGTTGTTTTCTATTTAATGAGATGCTTTCTTCATTATTAAACCCTAATGAATCATTCTAATCACTCAGGCTAATCGACAATTTGGAGGACTTGACTACATTACGAGCCTACTTGCAACCACA
The DNA here is from genome assembly GCF_030272615.1 of Cryptomeria japonica. Lineage (NCBI taxonomy): Eukaryota > Viridiplantae > Streptophyta > Pinopsida > Cupressales > Cupressaceae > Cryptomeria > Cryptomeria japonica. Next base: position 840,078,826 of record NC_081409.1, on the reverse strand, counting down.
TTTCGTTCTTTGTTGAGCTCTTGTGCACATAAAATCTAAGAGCAAATATATATCAAGGAAGATCAATGGAGATAGGAAGAATGGAGATCAAAACCCTATTGGACATGTGATGGTATAATCTTTGTGATTTCATGTGATTTGCATTGTCTTAGGTAATCTTCATATGTTATGGTGGATCTTTGTTGTTGTTAGGCTAGGGTTTTGTGGTTGAATCTATTTAGCCTTTCAATATTGTTATTATTGTTATCCATTTTCACCATATACAGTACCAATTACAATTTACAATACTACATTTGGCCCTCATATTAATAGTAGTATGAGCCTACGCAAATACTCATGGAAAAGTAGAAAAATGAGAGAGATGAGAAATTAGGAGTGAGATCACAAAGAGATAAGACATAAATAAATTCAGGAACCAAGCCCCCAATATTAATATCTTAACTCATGCATGTAAGGAAACTTGTAGCCAACATTATGAAAAAATTTACACAACCCAATTTAGATTTTAACAAAATAATCACATAAAATCCACATGCAAAGAATTGAAAACATACCAATCAAAGATGACACAAGATATACCTTGGAAAAACTCTCATGAGGGAAAAAAATAGCCTAAAAAAGCATCCATCACCATGTATTATTTAGCAATGCAACATTACAATATAATTATGAAAGATTCTAAAACCTAACTATTAACAATCACTCCATGTGAACAAGCATGTAACCACACATCCAATTCCATGCTTCCAATATCTATAAATGCTAAACTTGGCTGACCTTGCTCTCTTGGCTAACTCAAACAACTACCCTTGTGGTTGCTTTTATAGACCAAGTTACCATAAAACCACCAAGCCATATTACATCAAAACCATGTTCTACAATACCGTGTGCAAAAACCATGAGCTAACAACCCTAATTTACCCTACATCTAATATTGGGTACTTTATTAAATTAATTTCACTAATATTAAATAAATACAATATATATGTTACAATACAACTCATCAAGTGGTGTTGAGAATATGCCTAAGGAATCTCTACATGTTACACATGCATGTCCAACATCAAATAGATAAATATTACATTACATGTCCATGGGAAAGTCACATAATAAGTAAATATTATAATTACAAACGTTACTATGCAAGAAGTCAAACACCTATTTTTACAATATTCTCTCACTTTTTCTATACATTGTATAAGGGGAAATAAGTGATGACAATGTGAATGTGGGAAAAATCCCTCTAGCACATATACCATCGTGGAATCAACATGCTCTATATGCTCCATCAAGGTACATGCATCAAGAAACAAATTTACCACCATCTCATACATGAATTCTCTCACCATCCACCATGCCACTACCACTAAACATAGGAAAGGCCATCCATAGAGAAAGCCACACAATCTATTGCACCAAAATATAAGTCTTGTCTCAATTGACATCCAAACACAAACACTCAATCCAAAGGTATCCAATACATTAGTAGTTGTCAAGAACCAATAACCATAGCTAAAATAGCACCCAGAGCTAGTGCTAACACATCCAACTATTTATATCTCCAAGGTATACATAACAAGTAAATCTCATATCATCAACATATACAACCCATAACATGGAACTATAAGTTCCAAGTGCAATACCTGTCACATACACACCTAGAAACTCCCACTGCATAGACAATGTCAAAATTGAAATGAATGCACTAACAACATGACATAGAAGGTGTAGCCATAACCATGTACTATTAAGGAACATCAACAAAAATATGAAGAAGTTGTAAACCAATAACCTACAAGTACAACTTTCACCACAAGTCTCCATAAATCTCCCATGTTCTCCACAACCAATAAAGCAAATATATAGAGGAACTGCCATGTCATCTCCCACATGACAAAAAATGAACACAAAACTACTGAACACATGGCTCCAAACAAGCTCAAACCAATGTAATGTGAAGCTAAACATCCAAGAAGATAACCAAGATCAAAGAAAGAATTATTGCAATCAAAATTTGTAGCATGTCCTTCTACATACACCTCTAAATACCAACTATGTCAAGTATGATCTCCTCCATAAAAAAACCAAATGAAAAGCCATAACACCTAAAACTATTCAATCCCTTCGACCAAAAAAACATATATAACATCTAAACAACATGTATTTAAGCCTCTCATAACCAAGAAGACCAGACTGATACCATTCATAATCCCAAGGGAATATGCCCAATAAACCATCTCTCAAACTCAATATCAATGAATGCCATCATAATAATAACTCAAATGCACAAGGAGATAGTAAATTTCATACATATCTCAAACTAAATCCTCCATAACTAACCATCTATCCATTTCTCAATATCCGTATCTATGAAAGTTAAACATAAATATAATACACTTGAAAGGAACAATGGGAAATACCTCTCAAGTAGTAAACTTCCGAGTAGACCAAGAGTAGGGAATTAGAATGCTCATCCAAGACATCCAAATCATAATGACTCATCTAAGAACAATCTCCTCTCAAGTCCATACCAAGTGAATACTCTTCGGTCTTTCTATTGAAACCATCAACTGTCTCAAAACATGTCTTTAATCACAATAGAATACTAGCATCAACTATGTCTCCATGTATCCATGAGTACCTATAACTAATAAATCCATGCTAAACTCCAAATGCAACATAGCATCATCTAGAAGTAATCAATCAGATGATCATGTACCCAATATAAAACGAACAACCATGATTAATGTTAAAGATCCAACCACAAAATTAGGAACATAAACATGACAACATGAGCTAACCATCTCCTCCAAAGAGATAACATGCTCCATATAGACCTATCAAATAACCATATCATGCCAAAACTATAAACTAGTATCAAGAGTGCACCATGACATAATATCAACCATCCTATCAAAAAAGGATAACATGTCAAATGAAAGAATAAACCACACCTCAACCAAATAACTCTTTTAGTCCTCTAAGATGTCCACATCCTCAAATATCATGAATATCACCATCACCTACTAGTGTTCCTACAAATGTGAAAGACCCTTTTATGAAAATAATATCTAAGGAATCCTCCAAACATATTCACACTAAGAAGATTATCCACCATCTAATGGTAAATACACATCACTGGCACAAGATCCCACTGAATTATGATACCAATCTCTCCATAGCATCATGATAACCATCTCCTAAATAAAGATTATCCAAGTCTACACACATACAACTAAAATATCAATAATATAAAGTAAACCATGAACTCCAAGCCAAGAAGATACAAAACCACCAACAAACAATCAATAATCAATTCTACACCACAACATCATCTTGTCAAAAGCTCCCATCGAAAGTGTAAACAAGATATCCATGACATAGTGAAAAAGTATCCTCTAACATGAGAATCAAACAAAGCCATCTAACAATTAGAGAACTCAAAGTGCATATTATGATCTCCCAAAAATCAAAGTAACCATGATCCTCAAACAAGAAGATACACTATCATAACCAATCAAGAATCCAATCAAATAATCATCAATCAAAGAATCTACGAATCTAATCATGTCCTGCCCAAGACCCTAAACACAAGGAACAACCATGGCATCATGATCACCTCCACAAAACAAGTATCTAACTCTCAATGTGTCCAACCTGCTAGCATCACATAGTCAACAATATAGGTCCTACACCATGACTGTACCTAGTAACAACATCTATCCTGCTCAACATGACAATAAAATCAGCAAACCATGTGACTAAACCAAGCCACCAATTTGAATATTCATCAACAATGAAAAGGTCTATGGGCATAGACAACCCATATTGAATCCATAAATGCAATCTTGTAAGTATAGATCACCTACAACACTACACAACTTGTAGACCCAACAATGAAACATACATACTCAAACCAAAACTAATGACCATATCAACATGAGATCAATTGAGATACAATACTAAGTCTACAATGACATAAAATCCAAATCTCAAATATGTAACATGTTGTAAACTCATAATGTTACCATAGTCAAGAGAACTAATAAACAAATTAGATCAAAATAATAGAAAATAAATTATACCAAACCTTCTCTAAATCTGAACTAAAGCAAAGTACTTTCCAAGAGATTTCCTTCGACTATTCAAAGTCCAAAAACTAACTTCATATGCTCAATTTATGACCTCTCAAAGTCATAAAGGTAACTATCACTTCCAACTGACATTTCACTATCCAAATAGAAAAATCTGGAAAAACTGATCACATAATCATGAAGTCAAAAAAATGACACCATATTCCCAATTAGGCTATTATGCTAATATGCAAGTTAAATGAACATGGACTCCAAAAAACCTTCCAATATACCATATAAAATTATTTAAATTTAATTTTTAACAATAAAAATATTCAAGGTTGAAATGCTCAACCCACCATAGTAGGGAGTTGGGCCTACCAACCATAGTGGGTTTCTCCCTATGGCCCCTTGGGCCCGATGGTACAAAGGCCAGGCCTTACAGTACCACTGCTATTGTGGTACTATTCAGGGGGTCCTATGGACTTTGTCAATACCCATGGGTATAGTGGGTTAGGGGCTTGTGGACACCCCCCCCACCCAACTTAATTTTGTTTTTCAGTTTTGCAGGGAAAAAATTTGCTGATGGGATTTTTTATTATTTTATTTTCTGCAAACTCTGATAAATAATTTGACGGTAATCAGTATAATTTTTTTGCGTTCTTTTCAACTGAGACTATAATAGGTCAAATTATATATTATTATTTTGTTTCTAGGACAACCTCAATCCATCCATGAGGTTCATTTTGTCTTACTAGGTCCTTTGTTGAATCTCACCCCAAATCTGCCAACAACCCATAATAACAACAAACCTAAAAGCCTCAAATCTGTAATAAACAATGAACAAAACCTCATATATTTCCTTGTCTTTCATTCTAACATGCATTCATGGATTCAACACCTAGGGTTATAACACCATAGAACCATAGCTCTAATACCACTTGTAAGGAAACATGCAACCAACTTTATGACAATTTCCACGTAAATCAATTTATATTTCAACAAAATAATCACATAGAATGCACATGCAAAGAATAGACAACATACCCATCAAAGATGAAACAATATATACCCTATACAAACCCTCATGAGGGAAAAAAAACTAGCCTCAAAAATCATCCATCACTCATGTATTATCAAGAAATGCAACATTACAATACAAATGTGAAAGCTTCTGAAACCTAGCCATCAACAAGCCATAACCAATCACTCCATGCAAACAAGCATGTAACCACACATCCAATGTCCTGCTTCCAATCTCCACAAATGATAAACTTGGCTAACCTGGCTCCTAGATAACTCAAACAATTACCCTCATGGTTGCTTTAATAGACCAAGCTCCCACAAAATCACCTAGTTGTATTATATCAAAACAATGTGCTACAATACCATGTGCAATACCATGGGCTAAATACCCCCATTAACCCTACATCTAATATTGGGTACTTTATTAAATTAATTTTCCTAATATTAAATAAATATAATATATTATCACAATGTTACAATACAACTCATCAAGTGATCCCGAGAATATTCTTAAAGAATTTATACATATTACATGTCCATGTGTAACATCAAATAGATAAATATTACATTACATGTTCATGGGAAAATCACATAATAAATAAATATTACAATTACAAACATTATTATGCAAGGTGTACAATACCTATTTTCTCAACCACAGAATCACATGCAAGACACACAAAACAAGATAAAGATAAAAAAACTCAAACAAAGACTAAAGATAAATAAAGAAAAAAACATATAACACAAACAAAAAGCCTCTAAGTCAACTAGTTGAAGAGACTTCGATGATCAAAATACCTCGATCACTAATATCATTCTCAAAATGCTATCATATTAAGAACATAAGTGGTCACATAAAAAATAGAAAAAGCGTGCATCAAAGGATGAACCATGAACCATTAATAAAAAATCTACGAGCTCATGGCGAAGAGAAAAGAGAGGAACATGGATGCCATGAGCTTCCTATGTTTTCCTAGTCTATCCATGTTGGGGAGGAGTGTTATAATAGTTCCACTCATCCCGTTACATGTGTTTTGTAGAGATTATTGTCAATTTTATTTTGTACAGATCTTTGGTATTTCATCTGCAAATTTCATCTCTGACTACTCGTTAGCTTGCCTCTTTCCATATTAGTTGGTATCAGAGCACTCTCTGATCCTTGGATGTGAGATTATCATCCAAATTCATTTTATCAGAAAAATATTCAGTTTTGAATCTCTCAATAAAAGGAGAATATTTTTTAATATTTTTCACTCATTTGAGAAGAATTAGCCATCCCAAAGATACTGGAGGTGTTTTTTGTAAAAAAGTAAGCACTTTGCTTTTAAATATTTGTGGTTTTTCCTTTGAAAACCATGTTGTTCTTTCATTAACATATTTTTACACAAAAAATATTTTGAAAAATTATATTTTTGGTGGATAAGAGCTTGTTCTTATCTTTCCAGAATATTTTACGGTTCTAAATTTTGTTAAGAAACAAGAAAGTTATTGAAGTTTTAAGAATGCTACTATAGCTGCTAAATTCACATGCAGGGTGGTTTTGTTGGTGGTTTTGAGAATCAAAATTGTGGTTTTGGGTGCAAAAACGTGTTTTTGCTCATTTTTCATGGTTTTTCTTTGAAAAATAAAAAAATTATATTCTTTATTTAATTAAAGTTGTGCATAGTGGTCCCAAATGATTTAAAAATATGAATATTTCAAGTTTGTTGGGAAAGTATTAAAATTTGTAGATTGTGATCTACCTATAATTTTAATTTCAAATTTTGTCAAATTATGTTTGGAGGACTCCCAAGCATCCATCTAAACAGGTTTCATTTAAAGCTCTAAAGAATTTCTTTATTTGTTTTTGTCAAACCCAAGTCTAGTAGATTGTTGAACCTCATTGTTGGTCCATTATTTTGTTGGGAGGTGTAAAATATATCATTGGATTTAACTCACAATAATATACCTGCTAACTTAGTCGAGATAGTTGTTGAAATTACTAATGTGATAACCACATTGACTGATAAAGTCAATGATATTGCAATTTAGGAGCTTCCTAGTCCTAAAAGCCATTGATCTTTAGCCAAATGTGAAGTCAAAATGTATGATGGATATTGAGATTGTGATGTGCTCCAAACTTGGATCCTTTAAATAGAGATCTAGTTCACCTATAATGAGACTCCCGATGTTGATAAGGTTCATTTTTTTCCAAATTGAAGCACTCTTGTGTCACTAAGGTTTTAGTCATTGAGCGACAATATGCTTAGGGCCGAATCACCACATGGAATGAACTTGTCATAGCCTTAAAAGATACATTCTACCCTTCAAACTATGAATAAGAATTGCATATCAAGTGGCTTCACCTACAACAAGGATGAAAAATGTTAGTGCAATATTATATCTACCTATTTAATAGATTAATACTACTTTATGTGTAAGAACTAGCTATTTCTCTAATCTTAAATTTCAATAGCAGCCTACAAGAACATTTGTTTAGGTAGTTTAAATATACTACCCTAGAATCTTTAGATGTTGCATTCAACCAAGCACAATTGGCGAAGGAAAAGCTAGCTGCCTAGTCTCATGTATCTCGACCTTCATTTTTGTAGGTCCTTCAAAAGCTGCGAGTTCTCGGCCACAATTTTTTTTTCAAAAGATAAAAATTCTTCTCCTTCCTCTTATTTTCATTCTCCCCTTTCTAATACTAAGAAATCGAAATTTAATAGTTATTGTAAAAAGAAGACACATGAAAATTCCAAATGCTTTAAGTTGAAGAAGAAGAGTCTAATTGTACATCTCATGATGATGATGTTGGATATTGTTGAGAATTTTTCTTGAATGTATTATTGTCATTGATATCAACATATTACTCTCTGTGTTTTAGTGTTGCACTTAGATTGAGTAAGTTGGTTTGGCCAGTATGTTGTAAATTAGTTCTTGTGGATTAAAGGGTTTTGTATTAAGTATCTCTAGTTGATTCAACAAAAGTTTTAGTGGTCTACATGATGATTTGATCAAGTTATTAGGTTCGGTATTGAGGTTGTTGTTCAAATCAATGAACATTGAGAGGGGGGAATGAATCAATGTCCTACAATTTATAAACTTATTAACCTAATTCTTAAACCATGAGATGCATAAGAAAGAAACTAAAATGTATAAACTCAAAGAAAACAACCATAACACCAAAATTTTTATTTGGAAACCCAAAAAGGGAAAAACCATAGTGGAATTGGAACCCACAATATTATTATACTATAGATAGAAGTATGATAATATTACATATGGGAAATGCACTCGCATTCAGGCACACTATCTAGAGCTCACTACTCAATTACAAAAAGGGCTGCAATCTGAAGAAAGGCTCACTTCCTTAAAGGCTATTATAATTGAATAAAATAATGAATAAACTAAAGTATAACATCTAACTATGACAAAATGTAGTTCTGGTTAGGCTCAGATTATCTTCTACAACTGATCTATCTTTTTGCTCTGATTTTCTTCTCTGTCACACACTAGAGCATCAAAATCTTCAATTACATTCACCAACCTTGCAAATTTGTTCATACGTACTTTTCCTTGCTCGTGATATATATCAAAATACTCATCCATATCAATCTTATATATCTGCACCAACAAAAATAATCATTAACCATGTCGACTTTTAAAAAATGCATAACACGCAACATGAAATGTGTATCACCAATTCGGCTCAATCCATCCACAAATCCATATGTGGACCAAAAAAAGATGATAATAAGCTTCCCATATGTGGGCCCAATCACTTCGAACATAAAACTGAAAATTGAAAGAAACCCTATGATTTTGAAACACAGGATACGCCATAATAGCTCTGTTCTAGAACTAAATTACCAGATATTAGACCTTTAATGTTGTTCATGAATCAACATTAGATATTAGGATCATGAGATAATCTTCCTCAAACCTTGAATCAACTTCCTTTATCAATGCAACAAAAATTGCATCACCAAAATCAAGATATACACAATCCACTGGTTACTGTATTCTATCTTCCAGACTTAGGCCTCATGAATAATATGACTTTTGGTAAATCAAATCTATGTACATCGGATGAGATTTATTGATTGAGTTTCCATCAATGAACCCCTAATCATCTTCCATGCATCATTCTTCACTGGAACAATGTCTCTTGCCAACAACTCCCACTTTGGCATTGATGGCAACACTGTGAAAAATGAACTGTACACTCAAGACTGCAAGACTTTAAAATTTCAAACTCACCATGAATCTACAAGCTCCCCTTGATAATTTATACCATTTTTCACTCTACTCTCTCCCCCTTGATAGAAATGATTCCAAAGATAGGAATCTACCAAAATCTATATACAAGAACATGTATAGTTGCTCACAAGAATTTGAATATGTTTGCAAAAAATGTTCTAAACTCTCTAAAATGTTGATCATGTCACTAAAGAGATAGGGATGCATATTTACTCCTCTCCCATATACCAGAACAAGCTTATTCAGTGAATCCTTAGTATCTTGCATGCTACTCATCAATGAATCTATCCGGGTAGTGATAAGACTTCTGATACTCTACCCAAAGCTCTTTCCTTCTCTTGATTTAAACTCTTGATCTTATTTAATACACTAAAAAATTGAGTTTCAAAACTACTAGCCGAGACTGATTGAGGTGCATATGACCGTGATATGCTATCTATACGGTGTTCACATTCCCTTATTTTCTTATCAATATCTATAGTGAACTTAGGTAAAATTAGACATGACATGTATATGTTACCACCTTCATCAAGTGCATCCTGAATGCTTTTCATGGAAGTCACTAAACTGACTCTATCATTCTCAATTGTCTTCAAAAATTGTTTTAATCTATTAGCATTGAATTGATTAAAAAATGTATATATCTACTGCCTTCTCCAAAGACTCAAAATGAGAACCTATAGCATTCATAAAACTTTTAAGCTTACCAAAGGGATCATATGTGTCTGGTGTGAAAGATGGCATACTTTTCTCCAACATGTCTCTTGCTAATGATATCAACTCTTTGTCAACAGAATGGGACTTAAGTCAGTCCTCACTAGCTTTGTCTTGTGTGATAATTGCTAATTTTAGTACTTGAATTGGAGATAATGAGCTCACACCAATACGTCAAATACCTAAGTCATCTTAGTTAGTAGCAATTTGTTTCCCTTTGTCAGCACCAGTGTCTCTTGCCACTGCTATTGAAGCTTGATCTGCCTGTTTCTCTCCTTTTTCCTTTTTGACATCTTCTTCACTCCCATTTTTACTAGCATCCTCACCCTTGTCCACATCAATTTTCTCCTCAACTGCCTTTTCTGAACCAACTTCAACTACTAGAGGGTCCAGTTCATCTTCACTAGAGATATCATTAGCATTAGCATTATCATATCATGAACTATGGTATGCACCCTAGGATACTCTTCTAAAGTGGCTTTCTCAGATGTTTGTTCTTTCTGCTTGTCAAGAAAAACTGCATGTACTTTTGGAACATATGTGCCTTATGATGTCTCTTTCGTATTTACATCAATTCTATGATCTATCAAAATTTGTTTCAAAATTGTCTCAGTCTCCTTGGTCACCTCATCAATGTTTCCAAGCATAAGCTTATTTACCCTCTTTTTACTTTAAAAAATTTAATTTGCAAGCTTTAATAATCTAATAAATTTATCTTTAGAGATGACAAAGGATAAGTTTACCAGTACATACTCCTTTATTCTCTCATCCTCTAGACAAGATGTATACCTTCTTGCATCCAAAATGTCATACAAGCTTTTGGGGATCATGGATGACAATTCTATCAATGACTTACTGTAGACATCCATGTATTCAACAACTGCTTCCTTAATTGCTCTTTGATATTTATCATAAAAAATTTCATAATATATAGGAACATTCTTCAAATTTCAATCCTTAAGAATTTCATGAATTATTTGTTTCAGGGTCATTGGGGGCACAACTTCATATGTACCTTGTACTTTGCCAGATTTGAGAGCTGCATCCAATTCTGACTTTCGCTTCTTGCTTTCTCTAACTTTTTTGAATGACTCATTTTTTTCTCTTGGCTTCTTTGTCAGTTGGGCACCATAGGGTTGAGGCTTCTTCACCACTCTAGCATAAGTGGTTGTCTTTTTTACTTCTCTAACCTCTTCATCCAATTCAGTCTCTTCCTCAATAGATACATATTTTCTTGTTGGCTTCTCCTTATTTCTCTTCTCATCTCCATCTATTGATATTGTTTGTGACATGGATGGAAGGACTGGATTTTTCATACCAGAGGTAGGTACAGACTCAAACTGTTTAGGCTTTGATTTCTTCAAATGAATGAAAATAGGTTTTGACTTCTTGGGCTTTGCAATGTCCTCCTCATTCAATATGTTTTTCTTTCTTTCCCTTTGCACAACCTCCTTAGATAAACCCATTTTCTCTTCTATCTCCTCAACCTCCTTTCTTAATTTCCTCTTTTTTATCAATCTAGTAAACTTCTTATGTAAATCAAGATCTTTTTTTTTGTAGGTACCAAACCTTTATTCCTTATCATCTACCGGCTAACTCAACAAGTAATGAGAATATGCATCAATTATTGTTGCATCTAATTTATACCCCATGGGCTTGATCCAAATAGTTCTCGGCTCAACTGCCTCCATATGACATTGGTCCTTATCAACCATAAAATAGATGATTTTCTCATATTTTTCTACAATCACTTTAGGGATCCTCTCTCTGCTTTGCATTGATGCTTGAAAGGATTTGAAATATCCCCACAAAGAAGATTTCTATGCAACTGTGTCACCTAAACCTTGCAAACCTTCCTTTATTTGAACTACCACCAGTTTATCATAATCCTATTGAATCTTTCCAATATGGAGGATTTAATTCAAGAAATACAGTGCTAAACAAACAATAAAGGAATCAATTTTGAAAACATGTTTCTTTCCTTGCTTTATGTTCTTTAGATTGCTCAATAGCCCATTGAGAAGAACTGCACAAAGATCATACCTCTTGTCATCATTTAGCATTTGATAAGTTAGAGATATAGCAATGACAGATACAAATTTTTTCTTGCTAGATTGGTACACTTTATATCCAGTCACCATCTAGGAAAACCTCACATCATGCTTAATGATATCTTAGATTGTCATTGACCAGTTGTCATATTGGGATCCAGTAATAGTTGTCACTATAGTGTTCTTAACTTTTGTTAGATTAGGGATCTTTCTAGTTGTATTCAAATAGGTAACCAATTGAATGGATTTCTTGGTGATCTTGTGAGGTCGATCCATCCATATGATCTCATTGTGGATTCACCACAGGATGTATTGGACCCCTTCGGGTTCATCAAACACTAGAAAATGAATAAACTGGATGAAACCCTTATCCTACAATGACTTGAATTCTATCTTCAGATTTCTAATTCCATCCATCATATGCTTGGTATATAGTGATAGCATGTCTTCATTTCCAAGCTCTTCGATGTTATAGTAGATGTATTCCATAATGTCTTCGTTATGTAGTACACCCTATGAGATAGAGAAAAAGAACCTTTAGGATCATCTTCAATAGATTTGAATGGATGTCTCTTGAACACTTGCCTTTCTCTCTCAGTAATGTCAATGATAAGATGAGTCATAATACCATATGTAGATGCCATTTAGAAATTAGGGTATGAAATGATAGCGCCCAAATGGATAAATACCTTTTGATTCTCAATCAGATGCAAGGAATCGCTAATTGATTGCTTCAAGCTCTGCTATGACTACTCAATCTTTTTTGCTTCTCTCTTCTGCACTTACTCTTTTCTTGCAATATGAATAATGAATGAGTGAAATGCCTTTTTATCTTCCAAACACCTAACTTTAAGTTGTAATAAATGCACAACACTAAAAGATTCTAGATACCCTACATCTTTAGGAATTCATAACGGGATAATCAAACCACTATAAATTATATTGGATACCAACTGCATAACTAATCTCCATCATCTGCAACCATTCTTGACTAGTTAGAGATCTCCAAAAGGGGGCTCTAAAGATTTGCATGAAAAATTTCCCCCTAAGGCCAATATGCCTTATCTATCGGATGAGGTTCCAACATCGGAATCAGGCATGGAGCCATTCTGCATATTTGAATATTCCCTTTTAACCTACATCTTCTTATGTTGATCTCTGATCTCTTCCACTTTAGCTTTTCCCTTTTCATATGATTTATTCTTGTCTACTAGAGCATTCCTCCTTCTGCAATATCCTGCAGTATGACCAGGTTTGATATATGCATGAAAAACAACACTTCTTTGCATAGGCCTGAAGTTCATCTAATTTGGTCTCATTCTGCATTGGTTAGAAATGTTCCCAAACATTCCACAAGCATATCATCTCTTATTCTGAAAATTATTTATTACTATTCTGCAAATGTTTGACTTATTACTAAAGTTGTTGCATATGAAACATTGACCAATAAAGGTAGAGCCATTATTCATCATGCCATTATTCATCTTACTTCTACATTGATTTGTCATATGATTGAATTTACCACAAAAAAAATATTTACCATTGAATTTATAGGCATTAGACTGTCTTACCAGACGTTTCTCGTTCTTTTGATGATTGCTTTATCTAGAACCAGAGGATTCTCCTTTCTTGAATCTAATTCCTTGCATATCTGCCTTTCCAGCGTCTCATCCAGCTGGGCTAAGCTAGCTTTGAATTTTTATTTGTACTCATTAGTAGTAGAAAGCTCATCTCTCAAAATTATGATCTACCTTTCAAGTTCTTGTCCATCATTCTTGCATTCTGATTTATTTTAGAGAAGTTAATTCATTTCTAGCTACATCAACATCTTCAAGTACCACAATAAGTTGTCTCTACAAACTGGAGTCCATTGATTCAATATTCTTGATCTTCCTTAAGATATTAGGCTTCTTTTGAGGAACTAGGATCTGATACCAATTGTTGGAATCAATGATACTAATATAGCGGGGTTGAATCAATGTTTTACAATTTGAAAACTTATTAACCTGATTCTTAAACCACAAGATGCATAAGAAAGAAACTAAAATATAGAAACACAAAGGAAACAACCAATGAACCATAACACCAAAATTTTATGTGGAAACTAGAAAGGGAAAAACCACTATTGGATTTTAACCCACAATATTATTATACTATAGCCAAAAGTATGATAATATTACAGATGGCAAATCTACTTGCATTGAGACACACTGCCAAGAGCTCATGTTGCTCAATTACAAAAAGGGCTACCACCCGGAGGAAGGCTCACTACAATATGGGCTATTACAATTGATTACAATAATGAATGAGCTAAAGTATAGCACCTAAATATGCCAAAATGAAGTTCCAATTAGGCTCAGATTATCTTCTAGAACCAATCTGTCTTTCTGCTCTGTTTTTCTACTCTATCACACATTGAAGCACCAAAATCTTCAATTACGTTCACCAACCTTTCAAATTTTCTCATGCACAACTTTCTTCGCTCATTATATATATCAAAATGTTTATCCATATCAATCTTATATATCCACACCAAAAAAAAGAATCATCAACCATGCCGACTTACAAAAACCGCATAACACACAACATGAAACATGTATCACCAAGTTGGCTCAATCCATCCACAAATACAAATGTGGACCAAAAGAAGATGATAATAAGCTTCCCAAAAGTTATCCCAATCACCTAAAACACAAAAATAATCATTGAAATCAACCCTAGGTTTCTAGAACACACGATACACCACAATAGCTCTATTCTAACTAAATTACTGGATACTGGACCTCTAATCTTGTTCATGAATCAACCCCAGATATCAAGATCAAGAGATAATATATCTCAAATCGTAAATCAACTTCCTTGATCACCACAACCAAAATTGTATCACCAAAATCAAGATATGAACAATCCATCAGTTACTATGTTTCGCCATCTGGACTTATGCCTCATGAATACTATGACTTCTGGTAAATAAATTTTATGTAAACCGGATGGGATTTATTTACTGATATCCCATCAATGACAACACCTAAGTATCTTTCATGCATTAGTCTTCACTAGATCAGTGTCTCTTGCCAACAGTTGGTTTTGCGTTGTTCAGTGTTGATCAGTGTTCTGGGTTTTTCTCCACATTTCTCTAGAATTGCAATATCTTGGTTTACATATTTGGTAGTGTTTGGGATATTCTAGTGTGCCCTAAATTCAAATGGTTCATCATTTAGATGTCCACAAGTGTATCTTTCAGTTTGAAAGTCAGTTCAGTTAGTGTTCTTGAGGTTCAGTATAATGTTGATGAATATTTTATTAAGTATTGTTGTGACTGTAGACACCTAAAATTGTCCAGTCTAATTAAATAAATATTTTATTTATTTAATTATCTAAGCCTAATTCCTCTATTAATTAAATAAATCTTTATTTATTTAATTAATTCATTTATCCTCTTCTAGCCTTATTTCTCATTTAAATAAATACATTTATTTATTTAAATTATCCTTTTTATAAATTAAATAAATATCTTATTTATTTAATTATCCCACTTCTTCTATTAATTAAATAAATCTTTATTTATTTAATTAATTCATTAATCTTTTCTACCCATGACACATGTCATTCATCTCTTAATTCATACATTACCTACCCCTTTCATTATTTTATTATTTCTTTTACCTACCCTCTAATCATAGCCGGCCTCCTTTTACACCTCTCAATCTTATCCCTCCATTTCTTATTGTGTCTTCTATATAAGGAGATGCTTCCTTCATTATCAAACCCTAATCATTCTATGCATTCTAAGAAATCATCTTAATGACTTGACTACACTACGATCCTACTTGCAACCACATTCCATTCTTTGTTGAGCTCTTGTGCACATAAAATCTGAGAGCAAATACATCAAACAAGATCAATGGAGATAGGAAGAATGGAGATTCAAACCCTATTGGACATGTGATGGTATAATCTTTGTGATTTCATTTGATTTACATTATCTTAGGTAATCTTCATATGTTATGGTGGATCTTTGTTGTTGTTAGGCTAGGGTTTTTGTGGTTGAATCTATTTAGTCTTTCAATATTGTTATTATTGTATCCATTTTCACCATATACATTTTGGCACGCCTGGTGGGACTCTTGTCCCTTTTGCATTTAACATCCTTGTTGCAGATTTTGTATTTTGAAGTTGCAGATCTGATGTTTTCGACAGCATTTTGATATTCCCACGTCTGCGCACTTTCGGATCGCATTTTTGTTTTTCTGGCACGTCTGCGACTTCTGGAATCGCGTCTGTGTTACTAGCAATATTTTATTTTGCAGATTCTGGGAAAGTGCATTTGTGTTATTAAGTCGTGTCTGCGGTGTCTTTAGCCGAGTTTGTGTCTAGAAGTCGCGTCTATGTTCTATAGCCGCGTTTGTGCCTCATAGAACTACGTCTGTGTCACAAAGTCGCGTCGGTGTTGAGGGTAATCGCGTCTGCGTTCAACAGTTTCAAATTTTGGATTTTTATTGATTCAGTTTTGGATTTTGCATTTAGGGTTTCAGATCTGGTTTATTTTGAGCTAACAAATTCAGATCTAGCTAACGAAATTGGTGCAGCTTGTCTTGAAAGCAAAATCGTTTGGTTGAAGGCCCCTATTTTTACAAAGTCTTTTTGGTTTTAAAATTTACCTAACTTGTGTGCTTGCAGGAAGGGGTGATCATTTGAAACAATCTAAACTACTAACAAATCTTTGTTGTAGGTCCTTGGCAAGGGTTTTTGGATTTTTATTGTGTGCCTTGTTTTCATAGACTAGCAAACACTTCAATTGGTGCACTAAAATTGAATCATTGTCTTTTGTGTCTTGAGCAATAGGCTCTTTTTGTTTAATCTTTAGAGGGCCTGTCTTCCCGTGTGGTCACTAGGACTACTAGTGAGAAGAGAATGACCCAAGTGGTAGCGAGGAAAACCCACCTCTTCCGAACCACTATAAACAACTGTATTCATGGTGAAAACTATGGATAACGTGTGTTGATTAGTTCATACCGACACTATGTCTTCCCATAAACCCATTTGATCAAATTTATTTGATCAGTTGTAGGGCATAACCCCTACCAGCTGGGAGCCTTCTGTATTTACAGAGCTGAAAGTGCCACATGTATGGCCACACGAGCGGATGCCCTTACTAGCACCTTTTTATTTTAGAAGCCCAATTCCTTCTAGTTGTTGGGGCAGGCGGTCGGATCTCTGGTAGCGGCCCACACACATACGGTTCTTAGTAGAGATACAAAGTTTGCCACGGGGATTTTTTGTGGGGACTAATGCTTGGCTGATTCAAGAAGTGAGTGTCGAGGGTGGAGCCAGTGAGGTCAAGCATCTAAGTATCCACTCTGAATAGCATAGCCTCGGGGGTAAAACCCCATGTGGGATCAACAACTATTGTCT
Organism: Cryptomeria japonica; assembly: GCF_030272615.1. Taxonomy (NCBI): domain Eukaryota; kingdom Viridiplantae; phylum Streptophyta; class Pinopsida; order Cupressales; family Cupressaceae; genus Cryptomeria; species Cryptomeria japonica. Next base: position 840,061,302 of record NC_081409.1, on the reverse strand, counting down.
TGGCCAGCCATAAGAATTGTGCTTGACTTATTTTAAACATTCAAAACATTCAAGACCAAACAGCAAAACATTGTGTCTTTTGTGTCTTCAAGTGTATGCGAAACATTTTTACATCAAACAACACACTTTTCTTGAAGTCATTTTGAGTCTAGACACTTGCAAACATTGAGTCCTCATCAACATTGTGTCCTCTTGTCATGAAAAAAAATAGTCAAACAGTCAGATTTTGGTCACAACAAAACGACTTCACAAATTGGAAAAAATTGCACAAATTTTGCAAAAATGCATCTGTGTCTGACATAGTAGTGTCTGTGTTATATAACTGCGTCTGTGAAGGGCAGAAACGCGTCTGTGTTTTCAGAATCAACATTACACTTTGCAAAAAATCTCAGAGACGCGTCTGTGTCGAACAGAGCCACATCTATGTTAGGAAACCGCGTCTGTGAAGTATACAGGCGCGTCTGTGTTCAGAATTGAAAAACTATTACAGTCCAGCAAACAAACACAGTCAGTTTCAGAATTCTTGAGCTTCCTAGGTCATTTCTCTAGGGTTTCATTTAGAAGTCAACCTGTCCTTGGGTCTCACAAAGTCCATCATTGCTTCACATCTCACTTTACATACATAGTTGTCTAAAATTGAGTCAAAAGGTCACTTGCTTGTCCTCATCATACTTTGTCAACACACTACATACAACAACATTTTGCTAAGTGGTCCCTCATCAAGGTTTCTTACCTTTGGGTCTCATTTGGTCTTACTTAGAGTCAAGGTCAACTTACCTCATCAAGAGAAACTATCCTCTCTTTGGAAGTCACACCTACTCTACTACATACATACTTGGTCTTACACTTTGGACATTGCAAGTACACCTCAGATTCATTTACATTCCATCCAACCCTGGGTCTTCCATACTTTTTCCATTTTCATCTAGTCTCACACATCTCGATCAATACCTAGTTCATGGTTGAAACCCGTCTTCAAAAATCTAGGAGAGAAACTAAAGAGGCTCAAGAGTCCGCAAACATGAGTTCTTATGAGTATGAGAATGATATCTTTTTCAATTCTGATCATACTACATTACCTGACATGGATACCTATAGAAACATTCCAAATGTTGAGAACATGGACACTACAAACAACAATGCTACACACAATGACAATATGGACAACTTTTCCATACATTCAGTAGATGTGGAAGAATCCATTATGAATCCCCATTTCAATCGATTGGTTGAGGAAATAATGAGGAGGGATAGAGAATACTTCTTACACATGATGGCACGAAGTGGAGCCAAGATACCTCATGATTTTGACATGTCTCAAATAATGGAAAATTGACCTTTGCAACAAACTCACTCCAACATGGATCAAAGAAGGCCTAATAGTGGAGGCAATAGAGGACCACATATGGTACCTGAATCACCATCATCTTTGTTTCAAAAACCAGAGGTCCCACACACACAGGGTCAAGCATATGATACTCACCTTCGCAAACCATTATGGAAGTCTTATGCAGATAGATATGCTCAATCACATACTAATGATAAGGATCAACCACCAAAGCAATTGGATATTCAAAGGCGTGCTCAAAATTTGGACACAAGGAAACCCCGTGTCAAATTTGGGGGCAACACATTAGAACATGACATGCCTGTAGAGTATGGTATACATGGACAAAATAGATATGGCATTCCTCAACATGAATCTATACCAAGTGGTCCATATACGCAGCATCACTATAGATCTCCTCCATATGAACATGTATATGATCAATATCATCCATATATGCAACATGCTCCTCCTCTAATTGGTGCCTCAAGCATGGGGTATGGTCCAAGAAGTTGATCTCCACCTAAGAGAAATTTTGAGCAACAAATCAAGGACTTACAAAAGAAAATGGAGGACATAAATACACCGAAGCCAACATACACAATGAGAGACATATGTCCTTATCCATTTGACAAGAGCATTCCAATGCCTCCATTTCCTACACACTTTGTGATGCCTAAATTTGATAAGTATAGAGGAAAAGGGGATCCTAAGGCACACATAAGACAGTTTTTTATAGCTTGCATTGAGGTAGCAGCAGAAGAGACATATTTGATGAGATTATTCCCACAAAGCCTAGGTGATCAAGCTATGGAATGGTTCTCCCAACTTCCACCTGGTATTAAGTCATGGGGTGACTTAGCAGAGGCATTTATTCAACACTTCTCCTACAAAATAGAGACAGAGATATCAGTCACTACTTTGTGCAACACCAAGCAAAAAGAGGGAGAGTCTTTTGCATCATTTTTACAAAGATGGAAGAATCTAGCCAGCAGATGCTCTTGTGAAATCCCACAAAAACAAATGGTAGAGATGTTCACCCAGAATGTTAACAAAGACATTGGCTATTATCTAAGAAAAGCTTGTTTGTCCACCTTCAAAGACGTTATTGAAAAAGGCTTAGCGACAGAAAAGGTCCTAATTGAACAAGGAGTCATTAAGATATTCAAGGAAAATAAAGATGACTTTAAAGGAAAAGACAAGCCGAGATTTTGGAATAAAAACAAAAACACAGTCAATGATGGTGTTGTTGACGCCAACACAGTGCGACCCAAATTCATCTTTTCGGGATCTAGTTCTACAAACAATCAAGTGAATACTCAAACAACTTCCAGATCATGAAGGAAGTACACTCCATTGGGAGAACCACTTGAGTCAGTTTTCAAAAAGCTAGTGGCAAACAAGGTAATCATTATTCCGGATTTTCCTCCATATGAACCAAAGGTTAAACCAAATTGGTGGAACTATGATGAGTATTGTGAATTTCATAAGAGAAAGGGTCATAAGACAGGAAATTGTCATCGATTGAAGAAAATCATACAAGATCTCATTGATAGAGGTGACATTGAGATTGAGGGACACTCATCTAATCAAGAACATGAGATGTTTAAGGAACCGTTCCCAAAACATGACAAGGGAAAAGCTAAAGCCACAGAGGATCAAACCAACTATACAAGAGCATCTTATAACTATGATTCAACTATCAATCACATCTCGATGGACAATTACATCTCTACCATTATCATCAAGGACAAAACCCCTGAGAATTCTACCCAGAGACCCAGGATTGTCCTAAAAGGTGTTGGATCTTCTTCCGAACTTACCTCTGAATGTCATGTTACAACCCGCCGAGGTAAAATCACTTTGCAAGGTGCTCCAACTAAAAACACTGCCTCCTCATCAACCAAACTTGAGTATGACCTTGTAGAACAGTTAGGGAAGACACCCGCGCTCATCTCCATCCTTGAGCTATTACGCATATCCGCCGCTCATAAAGCCATTCTTGACAAAACTTTGAGAGACACCGATGTTCCTACTAATCTGAACGTGGACTAGTTTCAAGCCATGGTGGGATACCTTTCTGTTCCACATTCCCTTACATTCATAGAAGCTGATGATGCCTCCGTAAGTCAGCCACATAATGCACCACTACACATTGAAGCCTTCATACACAAACATTGAATAAAAAGAGTCCTGATAGATGGAGGAGCAGGTCTAAACATTTGCACATTGAGCACTATTAAACAATTGGGATATTCCGACAAAGCTATGAATTCTACAAATCAAATCACCATCAAGGCATATGATGATGAAGAGTGTTCATCCAAGGGCACAGTCACCTTACCTCTCAGAGTTGGGCTAGTTACAAAGGATTTGGTTTGTCAAGTCTTGGATCTAGATCTAACTTATAACATATTGCTAGGATGTCCTTGGATTCATGAAATGAGGGCAGTCCCATCCACATATCACCAATGCATTAAGTTTCCTCACAATGGAGTGGAGGTAATAGTTAATGGTGATCTTAATCCATTCATATACTGCAATAACCTGAGATCAAAGACTGAGACCATCATTCCCAGTAATTGTGAAGTTGTTCCTTCCTCGGCATACATTGATCCTGAGTCATTAAAACCTTCGACATCAAAACAAGGTGAGCTTAAAGGCAAGTTTCAAGACAAGGGCATGGGGGAATACACTTTAAATCAGACCATGTACTTACAACAAGTCATGAGTTCCCCAAAAGAATATGGAAGACCACATCCTAAAAAGCAAGTATCCATCATGGTACTTAAATGGGACCCTACTACCTTTCAAAGATGGGGTGAACTGGAAGAGGAAGATCTATACAAAATTTTTTACAAAGACATTGAAGATGACACACAAGATCACATCAGTCTACCATGTGAGAAATATGGCAAAGGCTTCAAAATTCTACAAAAATTCAGGTCTGACGGAAAAAGCCCTCTTGGGTTACGAAAGGAAGGCATCATCGAACCTTTACAACTTGAATTGACATTAAAAAGGAATGCTCGAAAGGACTTGGTTTCTTAACCTCCAAGGTCCACACCCAAAGGACAAAAGAAGCCTTACAAATCAAAGCTGCCAAAATTCAACAAGAGGATTGCTATTCTATAGATTCCAATGAATGGGAATGGGGTTCAGACAAGTCTTCCAGTGACTACGAGCTCACTGAGATATTCAGAGAGCCACAAGAACCCACAAAAGAAGAGGAATTCTATAACAAGTTCAGAGTTGGTCAAGAAATAACCCATGAGGAGTCCACACAGTCCTTGTCTCAAGGTTCTAGGTTGAAATCACATAGGATGAGAACACCTGTCCCAGAAAGCGCTACTAGTGATGATAATCTGGATTCGTTCACGATCGAGATTGATGAGGAGAGTGCCATCAATGACCTCGATAATTACCTTGACATACCCGAATATAACTGCATCTTCACTCTTAGCCCCGCTAACTTCGAAGACATTGAAGGCCTTCCCCTTGTTCACCACCAACTCATTGTCTGGGATCATGAAGGACCTGCACAGTTTGACACATTCCAAAATGATGAAGCTTTTATTGACTATCTAGGCATACGAGATGATCTTCCTCCTGGGGACCATAAAGCGGGATACACTATAGAACTCAATAGTGTGGCATATTTTGGTGAGGGTGTTGGACATTCCAATTGCAAAAATGTGAAAATAAGAACAAACCAAGGGTCTTATGGCAAAAACCACATTGTGGCACTGTCTGACCCCAAAAAAGTAAAAAGAAAGGACGTATCTAAGGGCGAAAACCTCTTCGAGGCACCCAAAGATGGAAGGCTCGACATTCTCCCAGCATCATATGAGGAAAAGTCATCCATGTTGGTAGAGGAGACTATCAAAACAAACATTGGTATAGAAGAGGTTCCACACAACATATTCCTAGCTCAATCGTTGACAGAGTCAGAAAGGTCAAAATTCATAAGTTTCTTCAAAGAACGACAAATCAACTTTGCCTGGTCATACGCTGATATGCCTATATTAGATCCGGATTTGGTAATGCATCATTTGATAGTTAAACCGGGGGCAAAACCAGTGAAACAAAAATTAAGAAAAATGCATCCACAAGTGGCATTACTAGTCAAAGAAGAACTTGAGAAATTATTGGATGTCGGATTCATATGCCCAATTGATTATCCTGAATGGATCTCCAACTTAGTGCCTGTCAGTAAACCAGATCGCAACATCAGAATATGTATAGATTTCAGAGACATCAACAAAGCTTGTCCAAAGGATGACTTCCCATTACCAAATATTGACTTGATTGTTGATCTCACAGCAAGTCATGAAATGTTATCATTAATGGATGGATTCTCTGGTTATAATCAAATAAGGATCGTGCCCGAGGATCAACACAAAACATCATTCACTTGTCCTTGGGGAACTTTCTGCTGGAATGTCATGCCCTTCGAGCTAAAAAATGCAGGTGCTACATATCAAAGAGCCATGACTACTATCTTTCATGATCTCATGCATGTAACCATGGAAGATTATGTCGACGACCTCTTGGGCAAATCAATAGATAGAAATACACATTTGGACATACTTTTAGTCATCTTTGATCGGTTGGAAAAATACAAAGTAAGATTAAACCCCAAGAGATGTGTCTTTGGAGTAACCTTCGGGAAGCTCCTAGGATTCATTGTATCCAAAAGAGGAATCAAAGCTGATCCAGCAAAAGTCAAGGCCATCTTGGAGATGCAGCCACCAAGAAATATCAGTTAACTTCGATCCTTACAAGGCAGACTCCAGCCCATCCGAAGATTCATAGCACAACTTGTAGATAAGTGTAATCCTTTTCAGCACCTGCTACATAAAAACATCAAATTCAAATGGGATGATAACTGTCAACAGGCTTTCCAGATGCTTAAAGATTATCTTCTAAATCCGCCAGTTCTGATGCCACCAGTTCCAGATCAACCTCTGTTACTATACATATCAGCTACCTCAACAACACTGGGGGCACTCTTAGCACAACAAATTGCTGAGGGCAAGGAAAAAGCAGTATACTATATTAGTTGCACATTGGTAGGATATGAGCTAAACTACACACCAATTGAGCATGCATGTCTCACCGTGGTCTTTGCTTCATAGAAATTATGACATTACATGCTCACTCATAAGACTAAGTTAGTTGCAACGATAGACCCATTGAAATACCTTCTCAATAAAGCAACACTTACTAGGTGACTGGCCAAATGGGTAATGATCCTGAGTGAATTCGACATCGAGTATGTGGACAGAAAAGCAATAAAAGGACAAGCCATCGCAGATCAATTAGTAGATGCTCCCATGATAGATGATGTTCCTCTAAGTTCAAAATTTCCAGATGAATCTATTTTGATAATGTCACATGCAAAGCCATGGCAACTGTACTTTGACGGCTCATACACACAGCATGGGGCAGGAGTCGGCATCCTCTTTATAACTCGTCAAGGGGATTCTATACCAAAATCATACCGCTTATCATTTCCTTGCACTAACAATATAGCTGAATATGAGGCATTAACAATAGGATTACGAATTGCAGTTCAATGGAAGATCCAGGAACTTCGTGTTTTCGGGGACTCCCAACTTGTCATCCGTCAAGCAACTGATGATTACCAAACAAAAGATGAAAAATTAATGCCTTATAAACAAGTGGTGGATGACCTGAAACAACACTTCACAAAGATAGACTTTGAGCAGATACCAAGAGAGCAGAATTGTGCCACAGATGCCATGGCTACAATTGCTTCGCTGATTGATCTACCTCCAAATGAGACCCACTATGAGTTCTTGGTGGATGACCTTTTGGTTCCTTCATATGAGATCATGCCTACTGAGACGATATGTGTCGTTGGTCCCGAGTCCCAGTTATATGGTTCCATTTTCACATACCTTAATGACAATACTCTACCTCTTGATCTATCAAATAACCAACGTCGCACTTTCATTCGCCAATCCTCTCGATATGTCATTTTAGCGGATATCCTATATCAATGAGGTCTAGATGGCACTCTTCTTAGATGTTTAGAAAGCGATGAAGCTCAGATTGCATTACGTGAAGTGCATGAAGGGATATGTGGTCCACATGCTAGTGGTCCTACCTTGGCCAAGAAACTCATCAAGATTGGATATTACTGGCCCAATATGGAAAAAGACTCATATCAGTTTGTCAAGAAATGTAAGCAATGTCAAATTCATGGAGACCTCATACATGCACTGGCACAAGAACTTCAACCCATTGCGTCTCCTTGGCCCTTCTGTCAGTGTGGACTCGATCTCATAAGCAAGATTCACCCTCCTTCTTCCAATGGTCATAAATTTATTATCACTGCCATAGAGTATTTTACAAAATGGATTAAAGTCGTGCCTCTCACACAAGTCACTGGAAAACAGATTGCTACTTTCATCCTCAACTATATCATTTGCCGATACGGTTTTCCTGTTTCCATTATCACTGATAATGGGCGTCCCTTCAAAAATCAGGATGTTCGTGAACTCTGTGACCGCTTCCATATTTCACATCGTTTCTCCATGCCATATTACCCCCAAGGTAATGGCCAAGCTGAGGCGTCTAATAAAACAATCCTTAAAATCCTAAAGAAGATAGTTGACGACGTTGGCCGTAATTGGCATATCCAACTTAATCTGGCACTTTGGGCCTATCGCACAAGTGTCCGCACATCTACAGGAGCTACACCCTATTCACTTGTCTACGACGCTAAAGCCATCTTGCCTATTGAGGTCGAGCTACCCTCTTTACGGGTCTCTTTGCAAAACATCATCAGTGATGAAGACTATAGGGTCTCTCGCTTACAAGAACTGGAACTACTAGATGAACGAAGACAAACTGCTTTTAATCATCTCAAGGCTTACCAACAACGAATGAGTCGCAGTTACAATCATAAAGTCAAGCCTCGCACATTTGAGGTAGGTGATTTGGTTCTTAGAGAAAACCCCAAAAATCAGTGAGACAGAGAGAAGGGCAAGTTTGAACCAAACTGGCTTGGTCCCTACATTATTACAGCAGCATATGGATCTGGTGCATATCAGCTCTCAACTACAGAAGGTGAACCTTTGGAGGATCCTATCAATAGCATGCACCTTCGCAGGTTTTTCACATAGCTCTTCAGAATATCCTAATTCAAAAATACAAAAAAATCAAAACTTTCAAAAATACAAAAAAATCAAAAAATTTCAAAAATACAAAAAAAAAAATTATAAAACAAAAAAAATTGTTACTTGGTGAAAACCTGGCAAACAGGCGCCCTGTGACACAAAAAACATTGAAAAATCGAAAAAAGTAAAGAAAAATAATTTCGTCCAACGGTGAAAACCACTTCGGTGGCGCCCTAGGCAAGTACCATGGTGAAAACTGGGTCACCAGCACCATGCGTAGAGACATTGCTCCTCCCTCCTTCAGGATTCTCTTTCATCACTTCACTTTGCACACACACACAACGTATTCGTTCATAATAAACTTACCCATTCCCATCATGGCTTGTTATTGATCTACCTAAGATTGGTTAGCCATTCATAATAAACCTCTCTTTCCATCCATAATAAATCAGATCCTATCTGTGGCTAAGGCAAATCCTACGTCTAGTGATGGGTGTGGAACTGAGAACATCACATGTTTCGAGGAGTACAGTTTCTTCTAGCTTCCTTCAGTCTATTCGCGCACAATCCGCAATAAAGCAACATTTGCATCACAGATCCGCAATAAAGTTTCATCTTCTCCACAATAAAGTATCAGTTTCATGGATTCAGTCAGTTTTAGATGAGACAGTAGCAACAATGGGCTTCAACAAATCAAATCTTTCAACAGACTCAGACAACATATGGTTCAGTGCTATCTATCCTTTCTGTGAAAGTAAACATTGTGACCACCATCAAATAAGACTTATATAAGTGACAAGAGACACTAAACTTGAGGACTACAGTGGATGTTGGTGTCGAGTCTTGGTTTTCTTTTTATTCTATCTTTTGGTGACATGTCTTTTAGCTTTTCCAGGATGTCTCCGACTAGAGATTCTATCTCCAGGATGTCTTTGACTAGAAAGGCAAGGATGGGGTATCGTCACCTATTTGTATTTGTTGTCTATGGATTGTCTCTTAGTAATGCTATGACTTGTCCAAGGATATGAGGACACTGCGAGTCTAGTATGAAGTGGGGCATTCTTTGTTTGTGACTGTTTTATCTCCATGCAAAAAGGTACAATGACTTTCTGGGTCGAACATATGCCTCGATTGTCATAACCTACTTGCCATGATAAAGCTCAATGATGATAACGCACAAGAAGCTCTTTCACTTTCATATCTTCTATCTTTCATCCTACTTTCTTGATTGACTTCCATCGTCCTTCTCGAGTCCACGTATCCTGCTATCACATGACTGAGTATAATGACACACCAAAAATACTTGCATTTCATGTAGTTGCACCTACATTACCACATATCAACATTTGATACATACATATAGATATCACAATTGTATCACATCCTGCACACAACACTTGTTAGCACAATTTACATTTGCATTATCATATTCATCTGCATTACATACATTCACATTTGCATCATGCATACACATATAAAACATAAAAGAACAAAAATATTGCATTGCATCATATACATATTTGCATCCATATCATAAACATCACATAAGAACATCTCATCATATAGGTACACATGCATATAGCTGCCGCAAAGATGAATCATCTCATATATATATCATAAGTGTCATAATACAATGATGTCAAAATCATATGGTTACAAGCACCCACAGGTGTCTACATCATCATACAAGAATGGTACAATACTGATACATGGGGAGCCCTCTATGGCTATGATGAACTCCCTCCCTCGGAGCCGCCTCGCCTCGATGGAATCTGAGCCCCTGAAGGACCCGCCCCAAGATCATCCCTCCTATCCCCTCTATCTGGTGGTGGTGGAGGACCCATAACCCCACCACTCGATGCCTGTCTCCTCTGGCTCCCTCCCATAGCTGTCGCTGTACACGATGGTCTATGGAAGCTCCTCGCCCACTAATTCACTGGCACTGCACCATAATAGAGATCTCGCCAGTAGGCAATCTCCTCCCCTGCCCGCAGGACATAGGCATATCCGGCCCCTATGTCCTCTGCTGCCTGTCTCCCAGCCCTCAGTGCTGTCTCAGACTCTGTATAACATTGAATAGCTTGATCCTGCTCCTGCTCAGTATCTCTAAGGCTCCGCCTGAGCTGATCCCTCTCCCTCTCCAACTCTTGGATCTCATCTACCTATCTCTGGCAGATCTCCCTCAGCTCTATCAGCTCATCCTCCTCTACATCAGAGCCCTCTGGCTCTGCCTGTGGCTCCCCCTATATGGGTGCCTGCCCCTGTGCCTGTGCCTGTACCTGTACAGGTGCCTGTACTGGTACCTATCCCTGTATCTGTCCCTGTCCCTGTACCTATACCTGTCTGGGACCCTATGCTGCTAGCGCCTGTAGTGGCAATCCACCGCGACCCCTCACCACCGGAGCCTGCCTCTCCTCTCCACCATCCCTCTGTGGTGCAACCCTCCTCTCTCCAACTGCTCCCCTCCTCCTCCATCAGCCTCTGCCCCCATCACCTCTACCATCATCATCATCCCCACCACCATCTCCATCTAAGGCCTCCCCTGGATCCGTCAGACGTGGGAATGGATGCTCTGCCCAGTATGTTGTGTACTCGGCATCGATGCCGGCATCCTCAATCTCTGGCCACATGTCCCAAGGTAGGGGCATCATCTCTATCATCTGCGTCATTGCCTGATCATATGATAACAGGGGCCCAAACTGTGCCTGATCTCTCACAGTCCGTGCATACATGCCTGAGCCCCGTGGCATCCTCTGGATCCTGCCAAACTGCCTACCAACCCTGTCCACTAGCTGCCTCTCCAACACATAGGGTGTCTGCCTAATCAGGTACCTACTCCGGAAGGTGTAGGGAAGCTCAACTGCATCATCCTCCCACTGCTCGCATCCTAGGTATGGTCTCCATATGACCATGTCAATATCATCTATCACTCGCCGCCAGTGCTCTAACCTGCCAATCCATGGCTATGACATGATCATGTCATATAGGTGCACAAAACTACATCCATGACCTCTGCCTCTAAAGTGTATCGGCCTCATCACTGGAAGATGCTCATAAGCCCACACCTGCAACAATGTCATCATGCAGCTCAATCCCACTGATCCGTGGTATACAAACTGATGCAGCTCATAGTACAGGTGTGTCAGCACACACGGTCCCCAAGCATATCTGGTGTGTTGTGTCACCAGTGTCTCCAATTCTCCTCCCTTGCCTACAGCCAACCCCCGTGTTGCCCTATCCGGACACAAGAACCCACTGATCGCTCCTCCTACCACTACTGGTAGCACTAGCCCTGTAGCTATCATCGTATCCCAAGCCACATGTCTAGCCCTCATCTCTAGTCCTGGGTCCTAGAACACTTGTTTCAGGGCCTCCCTATCTCCATCTCGATCGTATGGGATCAGCTCTCCATCGATCGGTATCTGCAAGATCCGGTATACATCCTCAAGGGTGACTGTCATCTCACCCATCGGCAAATGAAAAGTACATGTCTCAGAGTGCCATCTCTCCACCAGTGCAGTTAGTAGTCCCATGTTCGCCTGAAACTCAGGCAGATATAGAACATGTCTCAATCCCATAGCCTCGATAGCAGCTCGCTCCTCGTCTGTCAGCTCAGGTTGCAATCTCTGAGTCAACGGGAATCTCTCCCGTGACTCCAGCATAGGCAAATACTCCTACAGTCAAGCAAATCAATCATGTCAGTCATAGTGGCATTCACTGTTCATCACAAAATGTTACTTTTTATCTAAATGCATATGGCTATCTACCCTAGTGACACTCACTATTCATCACAAAGTGTTGCTATCTATCCTAGTAGTACTCCTTGTTCATCACAAAGTACTACGTGTGTGACACTCACTGTTCATCACAAAGTGTTGCTCACATTTGCACTCCCTGTTCATCACAAAGTGCTGCTCATATTTTAGTACTCCCTATTCATCACAAAGTACTACGTGTGTGACACTCACTGTTCATCACAAAGTGTTGCTCACATTTGCACTCCCTGTTCATCACAAAGTGCTGCTCATATTTTAGTACTCCCTATTCATCACAAAGTACTATATCTTGGTACTCACTGTTCATCACAAAGTGCCTTGATCTATCCTAGTTTTCCCTAGAGGACCTGCTTGAGTGTATCCTCTCAGCAGCTTATCCAATCGACAGCGTATGTTCATCACAAAACTGCCGATTTGCCCTAGAAGACAAAACTTCACATTTTTTAAACACAAACGCGCTTACCTGACATAAACGTGCTTAAAGACTGCATAGATGCGCCTGAGAAACATAGACGTGCTTGACAAACACAGACGTGCCTATGCTCTGCACAGACGCGCCTGGGCGACATAGACGTGCCTTCTTGGCACAGACGTGCCTAAACATCACAAACGCGGCCGCATTTGACACAGACGCAGTTTTAAACACAGACATGCCTGGCACAAACACAAACGCGCCTCGCGAGCATAGACGCGCCTGGCACCAACACAGACGCGCCTAGACATTTTTGGACTTTTTTTTGACCCTATTCTAAGTGCATTTATTGCCCTACCTACCATGCATTAATGACAATAATAAATGCATCGAAGTACGAGGAGGTTTGGCGGTACTTACCGGCTCTCCTGCCTCTGCTAGCCTCTAGAATTGGTGAACACAGTCGAATCTATGAATGAAGGCCATCGCTGCTGACTATTGCTACTCTATTTTCGCTCTGCACTCTGCTCTCGTGGATGTGTAGATGACAATGAGGATGTATTTTCCCCTGTGGCCTATCTTATAGACTACCCCTAGCCTTCGTTTCCCGAGTCAGTCTTCATTATCCCGTGACTTTGTCACTTTATCCGGTCAGTACATTCTAGCCTTTTTTTCTTATCGAGAGATTGTCTACGATCTTTCTAGACATTTTCATCCAATCTCTCGAGGGGGCATATCATTCCCATCTTGGGGAAACTTTGTATCAATTCATATTATCTTCTTTGAAACAACGCGACAAGCCGCATTGTCTCAAAGAGGGGCAAAATGTAGACACCTAAAATTGTCCAGTCTAATTAAATAAATATTTTATTTATTTAATTATCTAAGCCTAATTCCTCTATTAATTAAATAAATCTTTATTTATTTAATTAATTCATTTATCCTCTTCTAGCCTTATTTCTCATTTAAATAAATACATTTATTTATTTAAATTATCCTTTTTCTAAATTAAATAAATATCTTATTTATTTAACTATCCCACTTCTTCTATTAATTAAATAAATCTTTATTTATTTAATTAATTCGTTAATCTTTTCTACCCATGACACATGTCATTCATCTCTTAATTCATACATTACCTACCCCTTTCATTATTTTATTATTTCTTTTACCTACCCTCTAATCATAGCTGACCTCCTTTTACACCTCTCAATCTTATCCCTCCATTTCTTATATTGTCTTCTATATAAGGAGATGCTTCCTTCATTATCAAACCCTAATCATTCTATGCATTCTAAGAAATCATCTTAATGACTTGACTACACTACGATCCTACTTGCAACCACATTCCGTTCTTTGTTGAGCTCTTGTGCACATAAAATCTGAGAGCAAATATATCAAACAAGATCAATGGAGATAGGAAGAATGGAGATTCAAACCCTATTGGACATGTGATGGTATAATCTTTGTGATTTCGTTTGATTTACATTGTCTTAGGTAATCTTCATATGTTATGGTGGATCTTTGTTGTTGTTAGGCTAGGGTTTTTGTGGTTGAATCTATTTAGTCTTTCAATATTGTTATTATTGTATCCATTTTCACCATATACAGTGACAATTCATGGTTCTTGTGGATGCTTCTAGATCATGTCCTATTTGTGTTGATGGTTTACATTGATCATTGTGCGCCTTATTGATGAGTTTCCTTATTTTGGTGGTGTTCTTCATGTTCTTGGCTGATATGATGATTGTAGCATGTTGTGGATGTTCAAGGCATAATTCTTGGAGGTGTTTAATGTTCGAGGAGTTGATTTGGGTTTAAAATATGTCTTAACTGACATTGTTTTGGTCTGCATATATTATTGTAACATTTATGCTTATATTTTATAATTTGTGTTATGGGTTCAATTGACCTTGAAATATAGTTTGACGATAAGTATAAATTATTGTAATATCCTATTCTAGCGGTATCTATGGTATCTACGAGTGAGTGTAATGTGTGAACAATGCTTTAATCTTTTGGTAGCATAGAGGAAGTGTTATGAAGTGTGGCAGAGCAATATATGAGATTAACTATAACTATAACTAGGCATGAGGAGATGTTATTCCATTAGTTCATAATCTTCCAAATGTAATCCAAATATTTTTGTAAGACAGTTAGTCTTCCCAAGGGTTGTAGTACTCTTTGTTATTGTGTTTGAGTAGTGAGCTCTAGGCAATGTCATTGAATGCATGTGCATTCCCCATTGTAATATTTAATATACTTATAATAGGGTATCATCATATTATGGGTAGGTTCCCACTGTGGTCTTTCCCTTTCCACAAAAATAGGGTAGTCTAGCTATTTGCAACATCATTCACATTCTTAAACATATGTCCTAAATCAATAATAGAGGAACCTTTCTCCAAAAGGAGTGACACTACCAATATCCACAAGAATTTCCTTAGGAAAACTTGCATCTATACCATAGGTAGGTGGGGGTGGGTACATTGGATTACAAACTAGATTCAATCCTCTTATCCTTTTGTTGTTCCATCTTATTTTTGCAGGAAGAACCACCACCGAATGGGATGAATCTTTCCCTTTCCCTTTTACCAACTTAAGAGAGGGACCCCCAATTTACATTTATCCTTAACATCATAGCTTGGGGCCATAGAATCAGGAACATACTCATCTGAAGGGGTATACTTATAGTCCTCATCATCTATAATAACATTTTTAGGGTGGACAGAGGCACCCCTTTTAGGTCATTTGGGTTTCCCTAAAGATACATCCACATCCTCATCCAAGGGTGTATCCTCCAAATCGCTTGAGAAACCTTCAAGACTAACATTATGCTCAATATCATTCATGAAGTTAGGACCAGATTTCTTTGGAACATTAATAGATTGTGCATACTCCATAATGAGGAGAATCAAACGCTCATGAATAACCAGGATAGAGGGGTTTTTACTATGAATTATAGACTATGAAAGAGTGAAGAAAATAAATAAAAGGGTGAAAAAATGCATTTATCATGCTGAACATGATTAAGGATGATAAAATGGTAGTTAAACAAACTATAGAACTAGCCACTAGAGTAACATATCACATAATAACTTTTGCAACTTCTTCCTAGAGGGGTTTTAGAGTGGTCCTGTCATACCTGCCATTAGTAGTCCTTTCCACTTTATCCCTTTCTCCTTTCTTGAAAAGTAATGTTATAGCTTTAGTGGTAGATTTCCTATCACTCTATAATTTCCTTCCTTCCACCAAGGTATTGGACACCTTTGCCACTACCTCCTCTGAAACCACCGCCTTCATGCCATACACCTTGAGGGTACCCTCATCCTAGCCCTCGATAAAATCATTAGTCACCTATGCATCTTAGCCATGCCATTTCTCAATATAGGATGTAAGGCCCCAAATCGAAAGCTCACCCCAAACCTTAAGATTCTCTTCCCATTTATAATACATAATGGGCTCAACCCTATATTGATCCCTGCCCATGTTGTAGAGAAAAAGCAGGAAAACCAAAGTCACACAAATGCTAGCCCAAGTATTGAGAAAGAATATAATATAGAGGTTGGTAGCTTGATGCAGCATAATGAAGGACATGCCACTTCACACGAATTTGAAAAGTGAGCTGATCATTTCCACAAAGTCTTCGAGTTAGCATTAATTTTGATAATTTTGAATTAGCATTTTAATATCCTCTGAGATTTAGTCCATAAATCCCCACGTTAGTATATTATATTGAGCCACACAAAGATTGGCCAACCTATCAGCAACCAAGTTCCCTTTACAATAAACATGAGCGACATTAAACTCATCAAAGGAGTTGAGCATACTCCTACAATCAATAATCAAAGTATTGATGGTCCAACTAGGGGTTTGAATCCCTCTTAGACAATTAATTATATTTGAAAAACCACTTTTAAGACAAACCTTAGTGAAGCCACTAAAGAGTGCAATCTTCAAGCCAATGTAGGCTTCATAAGCCTTGTCATAGTGGACATTTTTTATTATGCTGAAGTTTGACCTCAAAATAATAAATAATATGAAATATTTTTAACTTTTGTCATAATTATATATTTACAAGTTTTTTGAATATGTGAAAGAGAAATTATTCTTATAAATTATTTTTTTATACCATTGGTCTTATAGAACTAAAGTTCTATTTTCTCAAGTATGTAATTAAAAATCAAAATATAAATCATCACATTTTAAGAGAGGGGGAATCTCTTAACTTTACTTTCAAGGGGTAAAGAGTTAGAACTATTTTAATTTCAATTGGACAATAGATTATGAACATGTATATGCAATACTTTTGTATCTCTTCAAGGAGATCTCTATCCTAAAACATTTCTTTCAATATCAAGATTATAAGTATATAATGTTGTGTGCATAAGAAAAACTTGCATATTTAAACATTGTCACTTAACTAAGGGGAAAAAGAAAAATTCTCTATTAAAACTATCTTAATTACTTGAAACATACATCTAATATTTTTTACATATTAAAAAATAAAAAATAAAAAAATTTCACACAAAATACAGAATAACTATTACAATTTTATTTCACAATTAAATTTAACTTCAAAATTTAATATTATCCTAAATTATTTAAATAATTATATATATATTTTTTTTGATCGGTAAGAGGCCGAAGCCAGAAATTTTATCTTTCATGTCTTGGGAATTCTTTTCATCCTGATGATGAATCACAGAGTGTGATTCGAAACGTTGATGGAAAAATATACACACAATCGAATCCAGAAAAAAAATACACTAGAAATGCAAAATGGATTGTGGAAATCTCATAGCTTTAATTTTATTATTCATTTATGAAATTATACATAACTCCACTCATGCGGGCGCCAGTAGGAAAGAGTGGAGTCGAGAAAACCTCCGGCCTTGCCCGGGACCTAAGTCCAACATATCTCTTGAAAAATTACAATATTGATACATGAAAACCTCAGGCCAGGGTAATCAGGTGGGAAGGTTTTTTATATTTCCTCCCCTTACAAGCCCAAAAGAAATGTTCAGTAACCTTATGATCATTTTCCTCTTTGATTCAGGAGTAGTTATTTAGTTATTTAGAGTCGCTCCATAATTGCCCATGATCACCTATTTGGCTTGCATTGTCTGTTACTCAAACACTTGGCAATTTTGTTAGTATCATCCTATTTGGCCTGCATTGTCAGTTATTCAAACACTTGGCAATTTTGTTAGTATCATCCTGCCATTTATATCATTCGACAGTTTATTGCTTGATAAAAAAATTTGAGTCATCTCCAAAGCAAACATATCCCCTAAGGTTATAAAATAATAAAATTTAAGAGATAGAATTTGAAGTACCAAATACAATTAGGATAGAACAAGATTGCCCAGAGATCCTACCAACCATAAAACCTCAGTTTTCCAACTCTTGTTTATGCTCCTGGACATTATCCTTAATAAGGGTAAAATCCAGGCTACAACAACAAGAGTAGGAAAGGGAGATTCAGTCAATCCATCCTACCTTTCCCTGAAGTTTTATAGCAAAAGGAGATGACTGAATAGATGTCTATTCACAGTTTGCATGTTAGCCACATAAAGTTCACCGACTTAAAAAATGACATGGAGATATCAAAATATAGAAAACATCAACAGATGGCATTAAAACTTCAGCAGATGTCCTTCGAAATAAATCAAAGTAGATACCCCAAGTATTATGCATTCAGATACTATCTAGATTATATATTTAACTGTTTTAATAGCAAAATGTTGATGTATATCTGTATAGTAGATATTCCTTCATGCCCATTAAGTCACAGTAATTTGTAGGATAGATATCATACTAATTCAATGTTTTATATGATACTTAAGTT
The DNA here is from genome assembly GCF_030272615.1 of Cryptomeria japonica. Taxonomy (NCBI): domain Eukaryota; kingdom Viridiplantae; phylum Streptophyta; class Pinopsida; order Cupressales; family Cupressaceae; genus Cryptomeria; species Cryptomeria japonica. The sequence goes on along the minus strand of NC_081409.1, from coordinate 840,042,788 downwards.
TGTTTTTTAAAGCTACGATACTGTTTTCTATCTCAACCCCAGTTTCTGATAACTGTAAATTGTATCCTGTTTTACCTCAAGTTAACGTTTAAACCAGCCCCTATAGCTCTATATTAATATCAAAAAATGGAACCAGGCTCCCCCTGAAAGCAGAGCCACCTCAATCCTCCCTAGAGGATGAAGAAGAAGCCCTTTCCTCCTCCAGAACCAGACCGTCGGCTCTGAGGAAGTCCTCAAACCATATAGGCTTAGGGGGGAGTCTCACATGGAATAAGAAACGTTGAAAGTTAACATTTCTGTTAATTACCTCGATCCTTTCCGTGGATATAGGCACTGGCCTGTTATTCCGAATGAGAATGTCTTAATTCCTCGGCCTCAGAATAGTCCCTTCATGATCTATATTGACTAAAACCCTCTCAAGATCACCCAGAATATCTTCATGATTTTTGGTGGAACTCATAGTAACGGCGAGAAACATGGCGGCCACGTCCGTGTTGGCCCTAGTTCTATCCAAATTTGTGAGGAAATCTGGGCCCAGGATATTCTCAATTGCATCAATCACCAAGGTGTGAGGGAGACGCATAATGCACTTGAGGTGGTCACGAGTGATGGTCCCTTCAAAGGCCATTTGTCTCTTAGAACTGCAAAGTTTAATTGGGGTGTCCATCGCCTGAAAATTCACAACACGGGATTCTAGGAAAACTGTAGAGCATCAACTTGTAAGACCTTAAGCTTAGGTTGGTAGCTGAATGATTTTAACACTCTGAGTTAGCTCATTCTAAAAACATGCATTCCAAAACTCCACTTTGGAAGGATTTCATTGGTTGCAAAATAACACATAACCAAGAATGATGCGCCGACTAAGGTAAAATCATTTGGCGGAGCTTGAAATAATTTTGACAGAAGAGCAAGCACGTACGCAACATTATAAAGCTCTATCATATCATAATTATTAAAATAACATGGGGATCTTGCTATTTTATAATATTAATTAAACCATAACTATGGGTTATTCGATCCTTAATCTAGGCATCACCGAACGCACCATTAATGATCGGCCTCATTTTTATGAGTAAAGGAACGAATATGCCATTGATAGAGATCCTCGAGATTTTAAATGTAGGGCCATAATCATTAGTGTTTAACTGATAATTTCTATATTTGTTATTATGGCTAAGATAGAGAACATTTCTAGCAGGTAAGTGTTTATTAATTAGTGCTATTTGCTTTGGGTATATAAAATCAATTATTATCTTAATAAGAGTTTTATTTTTTCTATTTTTCTTTCTTCTTTTTTTTAAAGGTGTGTAAAATCTTTTTATTGTTATATGAGTATCTGAAGATATTTAAGAGAGTATTTATAGTTAGCAAGGGTAAGTTTATTCTTAATTTTACTATAAATGTGATTTTCGGGTGATTTGGATATCCAAGTTAATATATATGGTAAATATACTTATATATAAATGGATTATATAAATACCTGTATATATATATAACCCTCCCCTTATATATACATACAAGTATCTATATAGATCAAATGAGTGGTTTTTTAAAGAATTATTTGATTTAATGTGTAGTGAAAAATATTTATACCTATATATATATATATATATATAAGCATGATTAAGGTGATGTTTATATGTGGATACAAGAATATATGATTTCAATTATGTGTCTATATATATTAGTGATTCTGTATAAAAGTGGAGCTGTATAGGTGTGTTTTGATGTCTCGACTTAGTTATAGAGGCTTATATACAGTGTCTGCTAACATAACAGCTTATTGGTTAAGGGTTGTTGTTGGGAGCTACATGAATCAATGTCTTGCCATCAGCTCCCATATTGGCAAGGGAGTTAGCTCTCCTATTGCCTTCCCTGTAAATGTGGTTAAAGATGACCCTATCAAATATTTTTATGTTTGTCAAAATTTTTGCCAAGGAAGCATTTAGTTTCCAATCAGGCATAGACCCTTTTCTAAGGGCATTGATGATAATAGCCAAATCACCTTCAATGACAATCTTCTTAATATTAAGTAAAATGCCTAAGTTTATTCCTTCATCTAGTGCTTGCACTTCTGCAACATTATTTGTACATGATCCGCAGGGGAGAGCCATAAAGGCCACCTCGACCCCATTTGAATTGTGGAGGCAATAGCCCAGACCCGCCCTCCCAGGGTTACCCCGCGAGGCACCATCAAAGTTCAATAATTATATTTTTGAGTTTTGAATATTAAAAAAAAAATTTCAAATGCACTACTCTCAAAAGAAAAGAGTTCAAATTAAATACAAAAATAATTAGCTATATTTTAGCATGCTAATTTTAATGTTATACTGTTTAAACACAACCTATCAATCATATGGAATTGGAGTGGTTGGTTTTGCAAGTGATAGGTACTATCTATTTTGTTTTCTATTATAAACCCACTACTTCTAACAATCAAATGGAAGCTTGGGCTATTCTTATGGTTTTAGGAGGGCTTGTGAATTGGATCTGAGGAAGGTTATTTTTGAATTTGATTCTTTTTATTGGCTTTCATTTTGAATAATAACGATTCTCAGATGTCTTCTTGAAAAATAGATTCTTTAATGGATTAAAAATTTTGTTTCTTTAAATGAATTTTGATGCTATAATCTTTGCTCATATTTCTATACAATGAAATGATATTATAATTTGTCTTGCTAAATGGACATCTAGGGAAATTCATCACTAGAATATCTCTAAGTTGGAGTTATTGCCTTTTAATAAACCTTTTAAACTTTTCCAATTTATTCTTATTAACCAAAATACATATAAATAAATATTATGCTCTTTAAATGATTACAATAAAACGAGTTATTCTAGCTTATTTAAAATTTAAGATAATAATAAATCCCTCTAGTTACTTTAAAAGTAACTTTTATCATTTAATTATTTAATATATATATATATATAATCTATTACTATTATTTATTCAATACAATTTTTCTTTATCCTTTTCTTTTATTAAAATAAAACAGGTTAAGTGATTCAAACTTGTGCTTTCAAGGTAACAAAAATTCAAAAGACAAACAGCAAGTCGGGGTTAGTTTCGAACAAGAAATTGACATTATAATATTATATAGAATTGGAGGACATAACTAAGCAATAATTCATCCAGTGGACGGAGTACTCCACGAATAGAATTTTCAAAGCTCATCCAGCACAGTCACACTACAGTTTACTCGAATAGCTCAAGAAACTATTTTTATTTAAATTAGCCTTAATTAAACCGTCATTTTATCGTAGATAATTGAGGTTCTATGTCTTTTCTCTCCATGGGATTTCACGGACGGCAGAAAGGATACATAAGTTAGTAGATGATTCACAACAATAATACAAGAAATGGAATTAATTGCCCACATGGCAAACATCTCATTTCTGCTTTTCGTGTGCTCTTGTATTGGATTTGCTGGTGTCGTCTTTCAAGCCCCCTTTTCACATTTCCTCCTACAACGAATTTCAGTCTGGAAGGGATCGCCAGATATGTATCATTGCATCCGTTCATCAACTCCAGTTTCGTGCGACTCTCAAATGGAAACAACACCCAGGGGACTTTCTCCTGGATGACTTACAACCGACCGATTTCCTTCTGGGACAACTCTTCTTTTCTCGCAAATTTTTCTTCTCATTTTCGATTTCTTATTTCTGGAAACTATTCTGATTTTTCCGATTACGGCGATGGGCTTGCCTTCTTCCTCGCCCCTTTTGATTCTGTGCAGTCACTAAACTGTACATGCCAATGGCTTGGTCTCTTTAACCAATCCACCGACGGAAATTCTTCCAATCACATTGTTGCCGTGGAATTCGACACGTTCAAAAATGTTCCATTTGATCCAGACGATAACCACGTGGAAATCGATGTGAACAGCATTCTTTCAAAGGTAGATTTGCCCATAAAAGGATTTCAATTCTTTTGCGTTTCTAACTTGTTTGGCTTGTGATATTGGATTTTCTAGTATTTTATGATCAATCATTTTCTTCTTTATTTCTAAATTTTCTTTTTTCCTGCTATCATTTTATTGTTCAGGCAAATGTAAGCTTGGAGGATAAATGGAAATTCCGCATTCGTAGCAAAAGCATGCTGGACGCATGGGTGGATTACGACGGCTTAGCAAAGAGGCTTTACGTGTTTCTTGCGCCTGACGTACAGAAACCAGAATCACCAATCTTATCGTATGACATAGACCTCGCAAAGTTCCTTCCCCAGAAAATCAAGGTCGGCATTTCGTCTTCCACTGCATATTCATTAGATGAGAACATGGTTTCTTATTGGGATTTTATATCTCACCATTCGCCGACTCCCACAGAGACTCGCACAAAGACTCCCACGAAGATTCCCACGAAAAAGAATTATGTTTTGATATTAGTCTTCACCCGCGTCTTCGCAGTCACCGGATTTGCGCTTTTAGCGTGGTTTGGTTATATCAGAAATAAAAGCTACGAGGTGGAGGACATTGAGATGGACAAATGGTTTAGCGAAGGACCGCACAAGTTCTCTCATGTTGAGCTCAGTGCTGCAACTAAAACTTTTAGCCAAGAACAAAAACTTGGAGGGGGAGGCTTTGTCGAGGTTTACAGAGGCATCTTGCCTGGCGCAAAAGAATCTGTAGCCGTTAAAAGAATTTCCCAACGTTCCAAACAAGGCAAAAAGGAATATATCTCGGAAGTTACGATTATTAGTAAGCTGAGACACCGTAATCTTGTGCAGCTCTTGGGGTGGTCCCACCGACATCAAAAGGGCGAATTGCTTCTCGTCTACGAATTCCTGCCAAAGGGAATCGAAGTCTAGACAAGTATATACTGGACGCATTTGTTTGGATTGGGGTCGAAGGTATATTATTGTTCGTGATATAGCAGCAGCTCTTGTTTATCTTCACGAGGAGTGCAAAGATCGTGTGGTGCACAGGGACGTGAAGGCCAGCAACATAATGTTGGATTCTGAGTACAGAGCAAAACTTGGAGATTTGGGGCTGGCAAGACTGATTGCATGTAATCCTGGAAATGGCGCATCAACTGTTATAACTGGAACAGTTGGATATATCGCACCTGAATGTGTGGTATCCCGCAAGCCCAGCACAGAATGGGACGTGTTCAGCTTTGCAGCGGCGTGTTTAGAAATTGCGTGCGGGAGGCGGGTAGTTGACTCCAGCTTAGAGGAGCACGGGTGGAGACTTGTGGAATGGGTCTGGGATCTTCATTCACATGGAAAGCTTTTGACCGCTGCAGATGAGAGGTTGAATGGGAATTTTGATGGAAAGGAAATGGAGAGGGTGCTCCAGTTGGGGTTGCTGTGTTCTCACCCGGATCCGAAAGCGAGACCCAGCATGAGAAAAGTGGTGAATGTTTTAAGATTGGAGGCTGAGTTACCCGATCTTCCTCTCACTTATCCAGTAACCGCGTGTGGTCGCACTCTAGGTCATCTTGAAGTGTCTTTGTTTCCGATGCATGGTAAAATATCGACTCCAGCAAAATAGGAAATGTTTTAAAACTTATTGATGTAAGAAATAATTGCTTAGGTTTTATCGTGTCCTCAAGAAGTTGTCTTGGCTGGTTGAAGAATTATTATGGATGTTTAGGTCGACTTAATGCAACGATGTGAGCATAGTATTGCCAATGCTGAGGTAAATGATGTTCAAGTACAAACAAAGAAATTTAAGTATCTTTGATGTTGTGGTAAATAGTGATGACAGCATACCTTTGTTTTTAGTTTAATTTCATGTTTATAATATCAAATTGTAAATTATATCATTATATCATGTAATACAAGAAGCAGTTTTTTTTTTTAATTTTTTTTTTTGTTGTATATTAGAAGTAGAATGATTTGATTTTCATATTATAGAAAAAAATTGTATAAAGTAGAAAAATAATTTTAAATATAAATTCAAGTTAATTAGTATATCTAAATAAGTATAACTAATTTAAAATTAGATTATATTGAATCAGGCAATTTATCAATATTATTAGTATATAAATTAAATTAAATAAATATGTGGATATTTAAATTTAAGTTTAATATATGAAAAATGTGAGAGATTCACTTTCCCTGTTTTAAAATCTATTTATGAATGGTAATAAAATAAATTGAACTAAAGAGAAAATATGTCGCAAATAGTTTTATCTTGATAATAATAAGTCAATTTAAAGGAACAAATCTTCAAAACTCTTTAAAAAACACACAAATTAAAACAGGACAATAATAAACTATTACTACATAACACACCCATGTTAAGTCACATGTATATTAAATAACCATGCAGCACATAGAAAAGCAAAAAATTTCAATAAATATCAAATACAAAGTTCAAAAATATTTTGAAACAAAGTAATGGCATGAAATTTCAACTAAAGACCTATAATCCATTTTATCTCATATACTCATTCTTTTAATAGATTCAAAATTATCAGAAACTGAATCTGGATAGAACCTTCCCAAATATTTAGTATCTAAATATAAAGAAAAATTCAAACAAAAATAAGATTCTATTTAGAAAATGTTTGCAAGTTACTAGCATGAAGAATGCTAGTTTTTTCTTCTTCATTTTCTCTTCATACTAATCATCATCTATTGCATAGTTATCCTCATGAAATGCAATCAAATAATCCGTATTGTCTTGCAACTTTAATGACTTGAGTATAAAAAAAGTCCAAAATCATAAATATTAGAAACATAAATTATCTTAATCTTGCATAGAAGGCTTTACTCACCAGATCTACTTCTTTAAATAAAGGCTTCATATATCTTGTCATGGATTCTTTTGCTAGACCTTGTTGCAAATAAAATAGGGTTCTAAAATTGATGTGATTTGAAACAAAAAGAGTATTGGTGAAAAGATACAATTAAAATATAATTGACTCAGTAGTGAGAGACACTCACAATAAAACATACAATGATAAAGAGAAAATATAAAATTGTTGCAAGAAAATAAGAATGACGATAAAACTTATACAAAAAGAAACTAATCATTAAAACGTTGAGAGGAGAGACAAGGAAGGAGGTTGTCTACTTAATGATGATTGTTTGTCAAATCCAATATTTTCGACAAGGAGCAAAATATGGGAACGCCATTCACACTTCCACTTTCACTCATGAGAGGATAATTTGTTAATTTTAACACTTTCAGATTGACATAACTTAGAATTTAGATTTAGTTTCTAATTAGTTTGTTTAACTGAAAGAAAATGACAACATAGAAATGAACAAATTAACAGCAAGACAGAGTTACCCTGGGAAAACCTCCTAGGAGGAAAAACCCAGCCAGAAAAGATTCTTAGATCTAATTATAGATTATAGTTATGTAATCATTACAACACTTATCTCATGTATTTGCAGGTTTAGATGTTGCTATCACAAGAGGTATGAGGTGACTGCCTTCAACAATCACTTGCTATCATATGAAGGATAGATGTTGTTGCTCCCTTACCCTACATTGTAGGCCTTCAAGGAATTCTTTGTGTATAAACTAGATGGCAGTCCTTCAAGTAGTTCGCTTTGTATACATAAATGGTAATCCTTGTAGTAATTCGTTGTACATGTATGAATGGCAGACCTCCAATCAGTTCGTTGTGCATTCACTGAATTTTGCCAACACCTCAAGATGAATTTCGCACCTCCTAATGGTAGATGAAGGTTGATGTAGTTGCAGATGACTGAAGTTTGCACTTAGGCAAGTATGAAGATTTTTGCATAAGATGAAGGAGCTAATTGACTTGAGTTGATAATAAATGAAATTTGATCTTTTATTTATATGGAGCGAACTCCTTAACTAGGTCGGCTTTTCAATAATTAAACTTTTAATTATTTCCTTTTAACTGCCTTGTTAATAGGGTTGGCCCTATTGGATAGCACGTTGAGTGTTTATTTGATATAGCGTGGGGGATAGGGCCACATTGGAGGGAAGAGGGGCCAAATTTTTATTTGGGCAGATTCCAATGTTGCCCAAGGCAATATGAATCCGCCCTTCCCTTATTAATATCAACACTCCCTCTTAATTAGGGAGGAGAACATAACTATAATCTTCCATCTTGCATACACAAGCAAGGAATGGAATTACATAATACAATCTTCCAACTTGCACACAAGCATAGACTGGATCCACCTTACATTGCCCACAGAGGGTGGAGAGGATCTTTTCAACCATCTTACATTGCTCACAGAGGATGGTCAATCAATTACACTAATACCATCTTACATTGCCCGCAGAGGATGGTTTAACAATTACGCTTCTCCCTGAGAAGTTTTTACAATACCATCTTACATTGCCTGCAGAGGATGGTTACTAGTTACACTTCTCCCTGAGAAGTTTACAATACCACCTTACATTGCTTGTAAAGGGTGGTTTAGCATTTAAAATACCATCTTACATTGCCCGTAGAGGATGGTTAATAATTATACTTCTCCTTGAGAAGTTTTTGCAATACCACCTTACATTGCCCGTAGAGGGTGGTTTGATACAACACATCGTATTACTGAGATTGAGACTCCCTTTCAATTAGGGTTTCATTTTCCATAATACCAAGTCTGTCCCTGAAGTACGCAAACTTCACTTTGGATAGAGGCTTGGTAAGAATATCTACAACCTGCTCATCAGTGTTGACATACTTCAACTGAATAGCACCTCTTTGCACCATGTCCCGAATGAAATGATAGTGAGTTTCCACATGTTTTGACCTTTCATGAAACACTGGGTTGATGAATATCTTAATACAACTCTGGTTATCATAGTGAATAATTGTAGGATCCCAAGCCTGACCAAATAGCCTTGCAAGAAGCTTGCAAAGCCACACTGCTTCTCTAGAAGCTACACCTGCTGCAATATACTCAGCTTCAATAGTACTCAATGCCACTGAGGATTGTTTCCTGCAAGCCCAAGAGATTACTATGGATCCCAAGCTAAAACAAATACCGGAGGTGCTTTTCCTATCTTTGATGCTTCCAACCCAGTCTTCATCTGAATAACCTTCCTACGTTATTGGAGTGTTAAGTGGATACTTTAGCCCAAAACCAACTGTGCGTCGCAAGTATCTTAGGATATGTTTGGCTACAACAAGATGAACATGTTTGGGCATGCTCATGAACTGGCTAAGAGCATTTACAGCAAAACATATGTCTGGTCTCGTGTTAACTAGATACATCAGTGATCCAATCAACTACCGGTACTCGGATGGATCTGCAAATTCAAAATTAGTTGCAGAAACACTTAACTTCTTTAAGTTAGATTCCATAGGAGTAGACATGGGTTTACAATCCATCATTCTAAATCTTTTCAAAATGTCAATAGTATACTTTCCTTGACTTACAAAAATTTTGTTAGACCTCTGCCATACTTCTAGACCTAGAAAATAATGCATTAGACCTAAGTCTTTCATTTCAAATTCTGAAGCTAATTCTTTCTTGCATCTAATAATAAGTTCATCTTTACCAGTAAGGAATAAGTCATCCACATAAAGAATTAGAATTAGCATTTCATCATTGGCTACCTTAAAGTATATGTTAGAATCAGCATCATTTTTACAAAATCCTAGACTTCACAATTATTTATCAATTCTTTCATACCAAGCACGAGGAGCTTGTTTAAGGCCATACAGAGCTTTCTTTAACCTGCACACATGGGTTAATCTATCCTAAATCTCATAACCCTCAGGTTGCTCAATATAGACTTCTTCCTCAATGACACCATTGAGGAAGGCAGTCTTAACATCCATCTGATGTAGTTTCCAACCCCTAGCAGCAGCAATGGCTATTGTAGTTCTAGTAGAAGTATATCTAGCAATAGGAGCAAATGTTTCTTCATAGTCTATGCCTTCCTTTTGAGAAAAACCATGAGCTACAAATCTAGCCTTATATTTTTCAATACTACCATCGACATTATGTTTAATTTTAAATAACCATTTAGAGGAAACAACAGATTTACCTTTGGGTCTGGGTACAATGTCCCACACATCATTCTTGATGATTGACTAATATTCTTCATCCATAGCAAGCTTCCAGGCATGATGAATCAAGGCTTCTTCAACATTGCAAGGTTTAGTTTCAATGAGATTGCACATCAAATCAACGTAGTTGGAGAATACCTGAGGTCTCTTAGTTTGATGAAAGGTGCCACTAAGAGCAGCAAATCTTTCAACTTCTTGAATGGTGTTCCTTACCCAAAGAGGCCTCTTTTTGGTAATGACAATGTCACTAGGAATATCAGTGGGATTCATGGGCTCTGGTGGATCATCATGATCATCTTGAGGTGGAGGTTCCACTTGCTCCCTCTGAATCTCAGGGTTAGAATCCACATTTATATCTTGATTGTCATTAGCTTCATCAATAACACAAGAACCTTTTGATTTCTTAAAAGCAATATCTTCTTCAAATGTAACATCCCTACTTACCTCAATATACCTTTGACCTAGGATGAATATTCTGAATGCTTTGGAGGATTCACTATAGCCGACTAGAATGCCTTTCTTTCCGGAGGGTTCCAGCTTGGTTCGCTTTTCTTTGGGCACATGAACATAAACAGGACTTCCAAAGATTCTGAGGTGACTGATGTCTGGTTGGAATCTTGTGAAGGCTTCTTCAGGGGTCATGTTCTTTAAAACACGGTGAGGGCATCTATTGTGGATATATACTGCTATTCTGGAGGCCTCTGCCTATAGGGAGGTCTGCAAGTCTTGATCATGAATCATAGCCTTTGTAGCCTCCACAATAGTCCTATTGTTTCTTTCGGAAACACCATTTTGTTGAGGATTGTATGGAACACAAAACTCCCTCTTAATTCCTGAGTCAACACAAAAATCATAAAAGCTACCGAAGGTGTACTCATCTCCATTGTCAGATCTTAAACATTTAATTCTTTTACTAGAGGAGTTTTCAGTTAATGCTTTGAACTCTTTAAATTTACTTAGGACTTCATCGGATTCTTTAGATTTCAAGAAGTAGATCCAAGTTTTCCTAGAGAAATCATCTATGAAGATTACATAATAAAGAAATCCACTAGGAGAAGCTATAGACATAGGACCACATAAATCAGAGTGAACAAGTTCTAGTTTGTCTTTAGCTCTATTTTCACTTTTATGAAATGGACTTTTAACATTTTTACCTATAGCACAACCTTTACAAGTGTTATCATGGATTTGACTGAGTTTAGGCATACCTTTGACTAACTTTTCAGGGGATGGAAGAGCTTGATAATACAAGTATCCAAGCCTTCTATGCCATAACTCATAGGATTCAGGAACCTCATTAATGAGTGCTTGGATAGGGTTAGAAGAGAGTTTATAAAGACTATCATATCTATGACCAATTATACGAGCAGATTTAAAACTAGATTTCTTAGGCCATGCAAGAACTTTTCCATCAGAAAATGCAATTTGATAACCTTTATCTTCTAGAGCAGAAATGGAAATTAGGTTTCTTTTAATTCTAGGAATAAACAAGATATCACTGAGGTGCAAGGAAATACCAAAAACTAAATTTAGAGAAGTAGAGCCAAAACCTCTTACCGAATAACGAGCGTCATCACCAATTACTACATGAAGGCTGGTATCCTTTTCTACTAAGTCTAAAAGGTGATCACAGTAGCCTATGATGTATTTGTAGGCACCAGTATCAATCAACCAAGTATTGCTATTTGAAGGAACACTGCTAGACAGAGCGGAGATGAATAAAAAATCATCATTTTGTTTTGATACTTCATTTAGGTTGGCTTCACTTTGGTTAGGGTTATGCTAACATTCTTTAGCATAGTGACCAAATTTGTCACATCTAAAGCAACGGACACGTGAGGTATCTCTTGGTTTCTTCCAAGGGTGTTGGAAACTAAATGGTCTAAATTACCTATTTCTTTTAGGATAAGGTTTCTTCCAATTTCCCCCTTTCTTGCATTGAGCTGCAAGCATGTGATGATCATCTATATGGGAAATTTTGGTTTTCCCTCTTGTGATGAGGCGAGACTCTTCTTGGATACAGTCATTTTTAAGGCGATCAAGGGTGGGTAACTTAGTCCTACCACTTATGGTTTGGATAAATGACTCCCATGAGTGAGGTAGACCATTTAGGGCAATCATGACAAGGTCTTTATCTTCCATGTTATGGCCAATTAAACCTATCTAATTCTTTAGTTCTGAAATTCTCATAAAGTAGGAAATAACAGAATCTTCTTTTGCCATTTTGATATTAAGTAGTTGTTGTCTTACAGTAATTGCCCTACTGAGATTGTTAATTTCATATGTACCTTGTAAATGGCTGAACATTTCCCTTACAGTAGTAAATGAGACAATAGAGGTGACTAGGTGGTCTTTAACTGAATCAATGAGAATCTTCCTGGCCTTGACATCATCCTTTTTGAATTGTTTTAGCTCGGTTGCATTCGTAGGTTCAGTTAGCTCTTTTGCTTCTATGAATTGGAGAAGATCTTCTTCCTCTAGAGCCAACTTGATTTGAACTTTCTAGGCAGTAAAGTTTAGATTCCCATCAAGCCTATCTTCAACTTTCAGCCCCATTGACCTAACCTGAAAATGAGACAACAATCTGGAAATAAAAGAGTACTAAATTCTGAAATCTGAAAGTTGATCTAGCCTATAGGTCTGATACCATGTTAATTTAAAAACTTTCAAATTGACATAACTTAAAATTTAGATTTAGTTTCTAATTAGTTTGTTTAACTAAAAGAAAATGACAACATAGAAATGAACAAATTAATAGCAAGACACAATTACCCTAGGAAAACCTCCTAGGAGGAAAAACCCAGCCAAAAAAAATCCTTAGATCTGATTATGGATTATAGTTATGTAATCATTACAACACTTATCTCATGTATTTGCAGGTTTAGATGTTGCTATCACAAGAGGTATTAGGTGTCTGCCTTCAACAATCACTTGCTGTCATATGAAGGATAGATGTTGCTGCTCCCTTACCCTAGATTGTAGGCCTTCCAGGAATTCGTTGCGTATAACCTAGATGGTAGTCCTTCAAGTAGTTCGCTTTGTATACATAAATGGTAGTCCTTCTAGTAATTCGCTGTACATGTATGAATGGCAGACCTCCAATCAGTTCGCTATGCATTCACTGAATTTTGCCAACACCTCAAGATGAATTTCGCACCTCCTAATGGTAGATGAAGGTTGATGTAGTTGCAGATGACTAAAGTTCGCACTTAGGCAAGTATGAAGATTTTTGCATAAGATGAAGGAGCTAATTGACTTGAGTTGATAACAAATGAATCTTGATCTTTTATTTATATGGAGTGAACTCCTTAACTAGGTCGGCTTTTCAATAATTAAACTTTTAATTATTTCCTTTTAACTGCCTTGTTAATAGGGTCGGCCCTATTGGATAGCACGTTGAGTGTTTATTTGATATAGCATGGGGGATAGGGCCACATTGGAGGAAAGAGGGGCCAACCCTTATTTGGGCGGATTCCAATGTTGCCCAAGGCAATATGAATCCACCCTTCCCTAATTAATATCAACATAATTATCCAATTTCTTTTCGTCTTCTTTTTAATCGTTAAAGAGTGAAAGGCAGTGCATGTAAAATTAGTTTGTGGAAAAGAATTTTATTTATTTTTAAACAAAACACCTTTTGCAAGTATGAAAACAACCATCACAACCTTTGTCAGAATTCTCTCAGTGCATACTTATTATCTTAATGACATCATAGACTTTTATTATTAAAATGCCTTTGGTAGTTTTGTAGATGTATTATCTTGGTGACTTAGTGATATTTATGACAATGTTGATTGTGTTGTTCTCTCCAACATCTTTGTAGAAATGGACAGAAAGGATGGAATTCTAAAGGTGAGGATGCAAAATATTGACCCAAATTAGCCTGAGTTGGTACTCTGGTCCTTGAGGATTATTAATTTGTTAAAATAAAAAAATAATATGTATAATCTGCAAATAGAAAAAAAAAATCAAGGATTTGTAATAGCTAAGCTTACTCTAGACAAAATCAAGAAAAGATCTTCAAAAACTGAAAAAAAAATGATCCAAAGATATCAAAACTCTCGTCTCGAATGAAACAACAATTTTAATATTAGTAAATTGACACAATTCCTCAAAGAAAGAATGTATCAAATTATTCACAGCGGCCACACTGAAAATCAAAACCATCAATTTAGCTATGATTCTGGTAAGGAAAACTTCCCTTCAATTCAACATCAATGATAGTCTATTTACGCTCTATAATTTCATCCACCTACTCTTCCATTTTGTTATTCACTTAACGCCAGGTAAAGTTTGCTAGTTGTTGATCTCAACAACCACCTGCATGTCAAATTCATTGAAAATTATTTTTGTTTCTTTACATAGTTTATTGCACCCTTCTATAACTGATAAACGCCTTATATATAGGTGGAATACTAGAAGAAATAAAAGAACTAGTAGTTTGTTGAAGTAAGTTAGATTTATTTTAATTAAATTTATTTAAGATAGTTTTATTTGTTATATGACACAATTATTTAATATTTGTTTATATTAGTTATCTTAAGAGTTATTCTAGATAGAGTTTAGTCAACATTATGCATTTAATTTTATATCAGAAAAATTACAACTACTCCCTTCTCACTTGTCTATATAATCAAGCTCATTGTAACATATCAATCATCTCAACACAATCTATTTGTTGATGAGTAATATTTCTTTCTTGTAGAAGAAATTTGTGATCGTGATCATAGCTTCAATAGTTGCAAATTCCAACACGATATCAGAACTTTTCAACTTGCATTGCATCTCTTTTCTGTTAAGACCCTTCACCAGCTTTGTTAAGGTCCATGGATTCTCCAAATTGGTAACATATTTCTACCATTTCATTTGGCGCCACCCCATCTGTGTCGTATTTCAGTCTTGTTTAATATCACTATTTCTCTAGTCTGTTCGTGGGAGTTCATTATCATTTTCCTATGATATTTCAGATTGCACATATCATCATCTGTCCCATAGGCTAGTTCACAGACCTATGACCATTTCCATTTCAACGTTGAACATTCTCAAATATTTTAAAAGTTGTTTCCATTCTACCGTTAAACCTGTGGTGATATTGACATTATTTGTCTCCTCTTTCTGATTGTTCGTAGCAGCAACATCGACACTTGCATCGACTAGAGAGAGCGATTTATTTTATCTAGCCAGACGTTTTGTTCTATCTGGAACATCATTGATAATGACATATATACCTCATCGTAGCAATGAGAGTGAATAATACCTGCAGCGATATATAGTTGCAACGATTATTTTATTTCCAACCGTGTCGTTTTGATGGCTGCGACATTATTTTTTCTTGGCATCCAACTCAGTGCGATACTTCCTTGGCTGTTGTGTTCCTCCAATCGGGAGCCTGCATTCTTTATTTTTGGGTCTGCTTATCTTCTTTTGGAGTGATATTTACACATTTCCAGCCAGGCAGTGTATATACATCAGTTTGAGCCTTGAGGAGCGATATACTATTGGCAATAGCGATATTTGTTCAGCTGTTCGTATTTGTGGGGGAGTATTACATCGATTGGCATTTTTTGCGATAGGCATTTTTAGGCATCTTGTAAGTGGCGCCCATCGTAGGTTCTTCCTTTTCCTTATCAACGTCCCTTCATTTGGCTTCAGTGTTATGGTTTATCGTTTCCAATCATATCATTGCCATCATATGATTGGAGAGTGCAACTACATTTTTATTTGCCCGTGGAAATATTTCTTTGTGGAGCTGCGGTCTACCTCTTCTGGCACAGTCCTTCATTGCCAAGCTCTCTACAAACTCTCTAAGTCGTCTTTATCATAGTGGGACATGTTCGTTCCAGCACTGCATACCATTGACTCTTTACTTTATTTTGTTTATTGAGTTTGGGCGCCATCTGCATTTGACGGGCATGCATTTTTCCTGTAGCTTACCCGCTTGGTCTGAGTGCACCATGGGTGTATACAACATTGTATCTTGTCACTGATCGTATCATTGGATCGAGTATCTGTTTGGTTAGAAGACTCGTTCAGTGGTGTCCTACCTTACGAGACTTCATTGTAAAATCTGCAGATGTGTTATGTACTTGACTCGGCACTATCAACTAGTGGTCGATATTGTTTTTGTTTGACTCCATTCAGTTTTCATTGGCTGTCAATAATCAATATTGAAGTCAACGATAATACTTTGGCTGAAGTGATATTAATGTGGTGACCATATATATTTTGGGTCATGTTTCATTTCATGAGGGTTTCTATCGAAATCACATCAGTTGAAAATTTAATAACGGTGGTGATTGTTATTGTGGTTAGCCATATAGTGGTCGAATACATATTGGGCGGTGCGATTATATTGTTGATGTGCTTATAAATCTATGGATTTTCAAAATTGAATTTTGAATTGTTTCTAAATCAGATCTGAAACAATTAATCCAATTTAAACAATCTACAAGTTCAATTTTAGGATTAAAAATTAAGTATTTTGTGCATTTAACTTTTAAATTTTTGGAATTCAATTGAAAATTAAAATTGTAAATGTAAATTTGACTTTTAAATTGCATAAACACTAGATATAAGAACATAAATTAGAATTAAAGGTGTAAGGAGTCAGTTTCACAAACATGTAATGGCTCACCAAAATGTAATGGTGAAAAATTAGGGTTTCCACCATTAGAAGTATGAAAATGACTAATTTTGTGGCTTAAGGACCATTACATTCAAAAGAGGGTCACAATCCAATAGATCTAGTCACAAACCATCAAAGATTATGACTGAGAATTCTAATTGGATTGATTGGATCTCTTGTGTAAGTTGAATTGCTAAAATTATGGTAAAAGTGTTGAAAATGAAGGTAAAAAAGTAGAAACAGTAAGCTACAGTTGTCAGATTGAACCACAAACCCGGATCTGAGCAATGTAAGAAAATTTAGATCTATTCTCATAAAGAGCTTCTGAAATGTTGGTTTCATTCCGCCCACACCGTAGTCCTTCAAAATTTACGCACTCTAATGGGTGATTGATTCGTCACTATAAATACTGCTTATTTAGAAGATTGCAACTTTGTACCTATTTCTTGTACACCAAAAAAAGGGGAAATAGGTTGGGAATAGGGGTTTTCCTAAGTCAAATCCCAGTTTAGGAATTATCTTTGAATGAAATGTTGCAAATATTAAAATAAATGATGGAAATATATACCTTAGATCTACAATGATTGATAAAGATGCTTTGCTTCTTGATTGTGACCACATATGTTGTATGTAATTGTTTGAACATGACAAAACCCTAATCACACACACATGGTTGCATATGAATGATGTAATGTTTCTCCACAACGGATAAATGGGGAATATGCAGCCTTCAAGATCTCTAGAAACACTTGATGATGAATACTTCAATGCTTGAATGATAGATTTCTTGAATGGGCGCCTTATGAATCTTTTTTATGTGTATGTATCTCCAAATGAGAGGTACGAACCTCCTTATATACTTTCCCTTTAGGAAACACTTTAATTTTTTGACAAAGGTCGACATGGTGATCACAATCCTAATAGCTCATTTTGATCATTCAAAGGAGCCAAATTAAGGTCTTTTTTAGAG
Source organism: Cryptomeria japonica (assembly GCF_030272615.1). Taxonomy (NCBI): domain Eukaryota; kingdom Viridiplantae; phylum Streptophyta; class Pinopsida; order Cupressales; family Cupressaceae; genus Cryptomeria; species Cryptomeria japonica. The sequence goes on along the minus strand of NC_081409.1, from coordinate 840,025,242 downwards.
GATCAAGGTATCATGCCCTAGTCCCAATGAGGAGCATCATGCCATGCCCTATTCCTACCCCATTTTAGGGCTAGACTCAAGTGCCCATGTGATATGCAAAGTGGAAATGAGGCTAGATTTGAATGATATGAGGAGAATTAGGTCCTAATATGGCTTTGGGACATGAACTCTAAGAGGAGGGCCAAAATGTTGACTAAATTGTAAGGTAGTACAATTTAGGATGCTACAAGTATGACATATTCTCTTACACACATTACAACTATCATATAATGTGTCATATCTGACAACATTTATAGTTGCAAGAGAATCCATCATAATTGGCTATTAATATATTGTTCTCTTATAGCCTATCATTAACCACCTTTATCATCCATATTATCCATGAAAATATTCCTCATTATACTTGTCCAACCTGTCATAGAATCTAGTCTTTATGCATCATAACGTTCCATAGGAATATGTGATTCATCATGTCATAACAATCTCTTACACACTAATCAAGATGCCAACACATGAAAGAGAATCTCTACCACAAAATGGGAGGTATACCTAGTACTCATGTGACAACAAAAACATCCTTGACACCTCCCATGTCACCTCCTAGTGTGATGACAATGCAATGTGTCATGTCACATAAGGTGACAAAATAAGATGTGCAAGAAATTAAAAAATATGCATTAAATATATACATTAATTAATTAAATCAATGCTAGGGATACTAAAGTTGTGACATGATTATTCCAAACATTCTCACACTTTTTGAACACCTTATTATAACCAATGTAAATAAGATTTAGTAAAACAATTGTTTTTCAGCTCTCAGACTCCTCATCAACCATTCCACTCTTGCTCCCATGCACCAACCTCAAGTTGTTTTCCTTTTGGACTTCATTTTATAATTCTTGAGAACCATCCCCAATTACCTGTACCTCTTCTTTTGGTAGGAGAAAATTTTCATCAAAACATAGCCAAAATAAGTAGTTGGTGTGATAAATTATATTGAAGGAAATGCTACTAATATGGATGGGGTCTAGAATAGCATGACTCTATTAATAGACCAAACAAAACTTAATATGCTTCTTCAAGCTCTTGTGGTTCTTGCACCATTTTTTTACCTCTCTTGGTATGTGAATTTTTATTCTTTAAGATCTCTAGCTAGCCAAATAGCACTATATTACCATGGTTTGCTAGACAAATAGGCCCCTCTTTTTCTAAATTTTACTATTTTAATTATTAATGTATTAAAATTTTATACTTAATATAATTAAGGATGTTCCACATATTTTACTCAAAAAAGAGAGATTTAATTGCTAGGGTTTGTTACATCCATAGACTCCAAACACCATCTGAATTTTTTCATTGTCATTGGATTTTTTAGTGAATCTACAACAATCACCAAAGTGTCAACCTTATAAAGTTTCACTCTTCAATGTTCAACAATATCATTGAGAAATTAGAATTAAAAATCAATATTCTTTATTCTAGCATGGGAGATGGGGATCTTTTCCAAAAATATAGCACTCTAACTATAACATAAAATAATAATCATCCCTACATCAAGCCCAACATTTGAACACAATCTCACAATAAAAATGGATTCCTTACAAACATGAATTGATACCATATACTCTACTTTTGCAGTGGACAAAGAAACTACATCTTGTCACTTACTCATCAATCTAATAGTAGCACCAAACATATGTAGTAATAATATAACCACTAGCTAATCTTTTGCTGTCAATGTCACCAGCCCAATTAGAATCCACAAATCCTTGAATATTAACAGAATATAAAGGTCCTATAGGATAACCATGATAGCATTAATAATACTTGAAAGTACCCCACAAATACTTGAACAGTTTTAACTACATCCCAATGTACACATCCAGGATTAGCCATAAATCAAATTTCTAACCGCACTATTATAAGGAATTGTAGTCATATCCTCCACCCCAGTGGAATATTTTGGAAAATCTACAAAAAGTAACTTTGTTCTTTACATAACAAGAAGACATAATGGTCTATAATCTGCCTTTATAAATATCTCAACATAATATTCATATACTTCCTCTGGCTTACCCAATTTTTTCTATTTTTTGTGGGAATCAATGAACACTGAGAGGGGGGTGAATCAATGCTCAATAATTAACAAACTTATCAAGTTGATTCTTAAACCACCAGATGCAACAGAAAGTAATCAAAGTATAGAAACATCAAATAAACAACCACACAACCATAAAACCAAAATTTTTATGCGGAGACCCAGAAAGGAAAAAACCATGGTGGGATTGAGTAACCACAGTATTATTATAATATGGATAGTAGTAGAATAATATTGCAAAAAGTGGAATTCACTTGCATTCAGGCTCACTGCTTAGAGCTCACTGCTCAATTACAAATTCGATACAACCTGAAGGAAGGCTCACTATGCTATAGGCTAATACAAAATGATTACAATGTTAACTAAACTGAAGGGTAGCATCTAACTATGCTAGAATACAGTTCTGGTTAGGCTCATAAAGTCTCCTGCAACTAATCTATCATTCTAGTCTATAATACTACTCTGTCGCATATTGGAGCAACAAAATCTTCACCAAACTTATAAAATTGCTTACACAGACTTCCTTCGCTCGTCACACACTCTAAAATAATCAATCAAATCAATCTTATATATGCATCAACAAAAAGATTCATTTAATAATTTCGCTTCCAAAAACCACATAACATGCAATATGAAACATGTCCCACCAAGTCAGATCAATCTAATCATAGATCCAAATGCAAACCAAAACAAGATGGTAAAATGCTTCATAAGTGGGCCCAAACATCTCTGGCATGAAACTGATCACCAAAATCATCCTAACAAATCCACGATACACATTACTCTAAAATAGCTCTGCCCTAACAAAAATACTAGCACACAATTCAACACCGAATATCAGGATCATGAGATAATGTATCTCTAACCTTGAATTAACTGGTTTGATCATTGAACCCAAAATACATCACCAAAATCAAGATGTGCATTATAATCTCAAGCTCTGTTGGTAACTGTGTTCCACCTTCCAGAGTTATGCCTATGAACAAAATGAATTCCGATAAACTAGATTTATGTACATCGACTGTGATCTACAAATTTTGTTTCCATCAATGACAACCCCTAAGAAACTATCATACACCAATCTCCATTTGAACAATGTCTCTTGCCAATAATCTCCCCCTTTGGCATTGATGGCAACACTATGATAAATGAAGGGTAGACTCAACACTGCAAAGGTTTCAAAATTTCAAACTTAAAAATAAATGTGCAAGCTCCCCCTAAGAATTTACACTTTTTTACTCTACTATCTCTCCCTTTAACAACAATGCCAAAGATAAATGATTTGCCAAAATGGATATACAAGGGTATGTACAGATACTCACAAAAATTTGAAGATATCTACCAAAATTATTCTAAGGGATAGAAAATGATTATCCCATGCCTTTTTTAGACTCTCCAAAATGGTTATCATCCCGCTGAAAAGGTAGACATGCATTTCTGCTCCCTGTCTATCTATCGAAACATATTTATTTAGTGCATCCTTAGCATCTTGCATGCTACTCATCAAAAAATCTATCCACGTAGTGATAAGACTTCTTACTTCAAACACCCTACCCAAAACTTTGTCCTTTTCTTGATTTAAGCTCTTGATTTTATTTAGTATATTCAAAACTTGGGGTTCAAAATTACTAGCGGGAGCAGATTGTGGTGTGTATGACTATGATATACTTGCTAGCTGACCTTCACATTCCCTTTTTTTTTTGTCAATGTTCATAGTGAAGTTGGGAAAAATCAGACACGACTTGTAATATATATTACCTCCTTCATCAATCACATCCTGAATACCTTTTAGTGTAGTGACTAAAAGGGCTCTATCATATTCAATCATTTCCAAAAATAGCTTTAACTTCATTGCATTGAATTGATTCAAAACTTTGGTATTTGTCACCTTCTCCAATGACTCAAAATGAGAACCAATAGCACTTAGCAAACCCTTGAGCTTACTAGAGCGATCAGATGTATCCTATTTGAAAGATGGTATAATATTCTTCAACATATTCGTTGCCAATGATATTAACTCTTTGTCTGTAGAATGGGACTTAAGAAAGTCCTCATTAGCTTTGGATTGAGCTAGCATTGCCAATTTAAGTGCTTGAATGGGAGATAAGGAACTCAGCTCAATTGACCCTTGACCAAAATCATCTAGATCAATAGCAACTTGTTTCCCTTTAACAACAACACTATCTTTTGCCAATGTTGTCAGAGCCTATTCTTCCTTCTCCTCTCCTTTCTCCTTATCTACAAATTATACACTCCCACCCTTTCCATCTTTCTCACCATCATCCTCATCCTTCTCCTCATCCAATATCTCCTTAGCTTCTTTTTCTGACACACCTTCAATAATTGGAGATTCCAGTACAACATCACTGCAGGTATCATTTGCACCATCATTATTATCAGCTAGAGTTTGATCATTGGAGTGTCCTTTTCTTAGGTGACTGATCCTTTTTCTTACCAAGGATAACTATATTTACTTTCAGAATAGATGTGTATTGAGTTGGTTCTTCTGGATGTACATCAACTATTTAATCTGTCAAAAAATATCTCAAAATTATCTCCGTTTCCTTTATCACTTCGTCTTTCTTCCCTATCATAATCTTATTCACCCTCTTCTTGTTTTAGAATCTATCCTTGGAAAGCTTCAATATATGGGTGACTTCATCTCTAGAAATAATAGAGGATCGATTTACTAACACATGGTCTTTTATTTTCTCATCCTCTTGACTAGCTCTAAGTCTTCTTGCATCTAAAATGTCATGTAGACTTTTAGCGACCATAGATGCAAGTTCTATTAATTTCTTACTATATACATCCATATATTCTATGATTTCTTCTGCAACTTCGCTCTGATCCTTATCATCACAATTCACATAATATATAGATACATTATTCAGATTCCCATCCTTAAGAATTTCGTCAATTAACTCTTTCAAAGTTAATGGGGGCACTATTTTAAATGTTCCTTCAGTCTTACTAGATATGAGAGCTTCATCTATCTCAAATTTTTGCTTCTTCCTAGCCCTGGCCTTTCCGGATGATTCACTTTATGCTCTTGGCTTCTTTTATTTTTGAGCTTCACTAGATTATGGATTCTTCACCATTCTAGTGTAAGTGGCTGTATTTTTCACCTCTCTCACTACTTCATCAGATTCTGTCTCTACATCCTCAACCGTGGTAGCAACATATACTCTTTGAGATTTATCCTTCTTCCTCTTCTCTTCCCCATTCTTTGATGATGTTGATTGTGATTGGGATGGAGGAATGGGCTTCTAGACACGAGAAGTAGGGGTAGACTGAGGCTATCTTGGCTTAGCTTGCTTCGAAGGGGTGGAAACAGGTTTAGTCTTCTTTGGCTTCATCATGTCTTCCTCCTTCAGGATTTTTTGTTCTCTTTCCCTTTGCATAGCCTCCTTGGATAAACCCATCTATTCTACTAACTCCTCTACCTCTTTCCTTACTTTCCTCTTCCTAGCAGGCCTGATAAATTTCTTGTGCAAATCTAGATCTTTCTCTTGAAAAGTACCAAACCTTTCCTCCTTATCATCTACTAGTTGACTAAAAAAATGTTGATCATATGCATCAAGAGTAATAGCATCCACCTCGTAGCCCATGGGCATGATCTAAATAGTTCTTGGATGAACTACCTCCATGTGGCATTGGTCCTTATCAACCATAAAACATATAATTTTTCTCAAATTTTTCAATAATTTCTTTAGGAATTCTTTCCCTACTTCGTATTGTGGATTGAAAAGATTTAAAGTATCCCCACAAAGTGGATTTCTATACAACAGTATCTCCTAAACCCTACAATCCTTCCTTAATTTGAACGGCCACTAGTTTATCATAACCCCACTAAATCTTCCCAATACTGGGGATCTCATTCAAGAAATACAATGCCAAGAAAAAAATCAAGGTAAAAAACTTAAATACATGCTTCTTGTCCTCCTTTAAATATTCTTTAGATTTCTTAATAACTCATTGACAAGCACTGAGCAAAGCTCATGCCTCTTGCCTTCCTTCAACATCTCATAAGCTTCAAATATAGCAGTGTCAAATACAAATTTTTGCCTGTTGGATTTATATACCTTGTATCCAATAACCATCAAGGAAAATCTAACATCATGCTTTGTAATATCATTGATTTTCATCAATCAACTATCAAATTGAGATCTAGTACCTAACCTTTGTTACCATTGTGTTTTTGTACTTTCCTCAATTTGGGGACCTCACCGGTTGCTTTTAAGAAGGTAACTACTTCAATAACTTGCTTGGTTTTCTTATGAGGTCCTTCTAGCCACATGAATTCATCATGGATTCTTCTCAAAATGTATTGGACCCATTCTCATTCGGTGAACACTGGAAAGTAGATGAATTGGATGAAACCCTTATCATGTAGTGACTTGTATTTTGGCTTCAAATTTTCTAGACTATCCATCATGTGCTTGGTTTAAAGTGAGAGAATGTATGCATTCCCAAGCTCCTCAATATTGCTATGGATATATGCCCTAATACCTTCGTTGTGGAGTACACCATATGGGACAAAAGAAAATGCACCTTCTGGATCATCCTCAATGGATTTGAATGGATACCTTTTGAATATGGGTCTTTCCCTCTCATAAATTTTGACCACCAATGGAGTCGCAACACCAAATGCAGATGCAAATGCCATCTCGAAATACAAATATTGAAAGATAGCTTCACAAATAGAATATAACTTTTGATTCTCAACTGGGTGCAGGAAATCCCTGATAGATTATTCAAGCTCAGATTTGGCTGCTAAAACTCCTTCACTCTACTACTCTGCTCTTCTCTCTTTTTCTCATTATGAAGAATGAGCTATAAAAATGCCTTTTTATCCAGCAAAAGCCTAATTTCAAGTAATAAATGCACAACCCTAATCGCTTTTGGGTACACTATTTTGCATCAATTCACTCACTGGAATCCCAAAATGCCTTGAAATCTTCTAGATAGCCTCTAGATATCTAATCTAGATCTTTTGCAACCTTCTAGAATAGGTTACAGATCTCCACAAGGGAGCTTCTATAGATTTGCATTATAGTTTGCCCCCTAAGGCTGAAATGCCCTAGTTATCGGATGAGGTTCCTACACTAGAATTAGGTGTGGAGCCATTTTGCATAGTTGAATCTTCCCTTTTCACCCACATCTTCTTATGTTGATCTATGATCTCTTCCACCTTAGGTTTGCCTTTTTCATCTGATTTATTCTTGTCTACCAGAGCATTCTTCCTTTTTCAATATCTTGCAATATGACTAGGTTTATTGCATGCACGACAAACAACATTTCTCTACATAGGCCTGAAGTTCATTTGATTAGATCTCATCTTGCATCGGTTAGAAATATGCCCAAACATACCACAAGCATAACAACTCTTATTATGAAAGTTGTTTATCACTGTACTGCACATGTTTTACTTGTGACGAAAATTGTTGCATATTAAACATTGACTGATAAAGGTAGAGCCATTGTTCATCATGTTATTCATCATTCCATTATTCATCCTACTTCTACATTGACTTCCCATATGACAAAAATTACCACAAAAAAAACATTTACCATTGAATTTATAAGAATTAGGTTGTATTATCAAAGGTCCCTGGTCATTCTTATGATTGTTTTGACATGAACCAGAGGATTCTCCTTTCTCAAATCCAAGTCCTCACATGTCTTTCCCATGTCTCTGACTTTTCAACATCTCATCCAACCGAAGTGAACTAGCTTTGAAATTTTCTTTGTACTCGTTAATAGTAGTCAACTCATCTCTTAGAATTATGATTTACCTTTCAAGTTCTTGTCCATCATTCTTTGTTTGCACCAATTCAAACTTCAATTGATCATTCTCATATGTAATCTATAGCATTTATCAGATATGTCCTTCAATGACTGAGTTAGGGCTTCTTCACTTTTCTTCCTATCCTCAATCTCCTTAGTCAGCTTCATGATAATAGATTGCATTTCATTCTTCAATATTGCATTATCCCTAGCCACCTTCTCACATTCATCTATCTTGTCTTGTAGGGATTGATTATCAATGTTTTATTCTTCTTTCTCCTTTGGCTTAACCATCAATTCCTTTCTCTTCACTCTTGAAGTGCTCAATTGATCTTTCAATGTCTCAATAAAATCTTCAACTGCATTATAGTTTCTTTCTAGGGAGCTTACTTCTTTTCTTGCTGCATCAAAATCTTCAAGTGCCACAGTAAGTTGTCTCTGCAAACCGAAGTCCATTGATTCAATCTTCCAGATCTTCCTTAATCTATTAGACTTCTTCCGAGGCACAAATCTCTAATAATAATTGTTGGAATCAATGAACACTGAGAGGGGGGAGTGAATCAGTGTTCTATAATTATCAAACTTATGAAGCTGGTTCTTAAAAAAATGGATGTATGAGAAAGTAATCAAAGTGCAGAACCATAAAATAAAGAACCACACAATCATAACAAAAAGATTTTTATGTGAAAACCCAGAAAGGGAAAAACCAGGATGGGGTTGAGTACCCACAATATTATTATACTATGGCTAGTAGTAGAACAATATTACAAATGGTGGAGTGCACTTGCATTAAGGTTCACTGCCTAGAGCTCACTGCTCAATTATAAAAGGGCTACAACCCGAAGGAAGGTTCACTGCCTTATAGGCTAATACAAAATGATTACCAGGATAACTGAACTAAAGTGTAGCATCTAACTATGCCAGAATATAATTCCGGTTAGGCTCATAAATTCGCTTGAAACTTATCTGTCATTCTGCTCTATAATATTGCTCTATCGCATTCGGTAGCAACCAAATCTTTAGAAAAATTACAAACTCTCTTACACAAACTTCCTTTTCTCATCACACACCCTAAAATGATAAATCAAATCAATCCTATATATCCACATCAAGAAAAATAATTATTTACTAAGTCAGCTTCCAAAAACTGCATAACAGGCAATATTGAAACGTCTTCTACCAACTCAGCTCAATTAGATCATAGATTCACATGTAGACCAAAAAAAGATGGTAAAATGCTTCCCATAAGTCAGCCCAAACATCTCAACCATGAAGCTGATCACCGAAATCATCCTAACAAATCCACAACACACGTTACTCCAAAATAGCTCTACCCTAATAGAATTACTGGATAACAGAGCTCTAAAATAGCACACAATTCAACACTAGATATCAAGATGATGAGATAATCTATCTCAAACCTTGAATTAACTGCCTTGATCATCGCAACCTAAAATATAATACTTAAATAAAGAAGTGCACTATAATCTCTAGCTCTATTGGTAATTGTGTTTCACCTTCCAGACTTATTCCTATGAACAAAATTACTTCTAGTAAACTAGATTTATGTACACCAGATCTGATCTATGAATTGAGTTTCCATCAATGACAACTCATAAGCAACTATCATACACAAATCTCCATCGAAAAAATGTCTCTTACAAACATTTTTCTTGTGTCTTTTGGTTTTCATTCCTAAGATGTACATAGATGACCCTAAATCTTTCATTTCAAATAATATTGACAACTAAGACTTCAAACTAGAAATCATACTTTCACCAATCCCAATGAACAAGACATCATCAACATACAATGAAATAATAAGAATTTGATCATTATCCTTCTTGTAATAAGCACAATGATTTGATTTCAATCTTAGAAATATCAAACTCAACACAAAGGCATCAAAATTTTGGTACCACATCCTAGAAGACTACATCAAACCATACTAAGACCTTCTTAACTTGCAACCCAAATTTCATTATCAATGTAGTACTTAGATATTGACAAAAAAATTCTACTCCAAGTCACCATCAAGGAAATTTGTCTTCACATACATTTTCTAAACTTCAAGATCATACCCTACAACAAGTGACAACAACAATCTACTCGATATTAGCTTAGAAATGGGATAGAAAATCTCACCATAATCTACTCTCTCAATCTAGGAATACCCATTTTCAACTCACCTTGCATTATACTTTCCAACATTTCATTTAAACCAAAAAAATTTTGAACACCCATTTGCATCCAACAAGATAAATGTTCTTTAGGAAAATGTACTAGATCACATGTATTATTTTTATGTACCGCAACCATCTCTTCTTCTATGGCCACTTTCCAAGAATATACATCGTTCATACCCATAGCCTCCTTTATAGTTCTAAGCTCATCTGTGTTGTCAATCAAAGAAAAAAAGTAACTAGAATCATGTAAAGAATAATAAACCTTTCAAGTTGCCTCCTAACATGCATCGACCTCCTCCATGATTGAGCTTGTTTTTTGTCTTCTTTCTCTTCTTAACTTTTATAGCTACTTATGTTGGCATTTGCATGAAGATTTCATTAATGATTTGTTATGTTGTCATTGCATTAATAGGTAATGATATTGTTATAATGTTGTTTTGTAACCGGTAGGAAGAGCTAGTGAAGGGAACTATAACTAGTAGGTAAGTTTGTGGAGTGAACTGGTATTGCTAAGTATTGAGAACTAAATGGGTAAACCCTAACCGATTAAGTTTGGTGAGTTGGTTGTATTGGTCTATGATCTGATGATGAGCGATAATTATTATGACACGTATGCATGTTGTATGAAGAGAGTTTCAAAGTGTTTTTGGCGCATTGAGATAACGGTTTTTGTCTAGGGAATGAGAAAGTATATTGCATGTAATGCAAAGCGCGTGATGAGTTACTGAGGTCAATGAAGTGGTGATCAAGGAGTAGTTGAGGCTTTCCTGAATGATGTGCAGAGATTGTTATGTACTCCAATGGTCATACTTGAACCGACTTGTTTGTAATCTTTATGAGAGAATTAGGTTTTTGTTCTATTACCGACCTAGTGATTTATTTATAAGGTTGATGAGTTGTTTTGTTTAAGAGTTGGCAAAGTTTCAGTTGAGTGTGTGGTTGTCAAATTGGATGATGTATCTGTAGTTTGTGTAAAGGAAGATAGGAGCACGAAAAGGATCTGAACAAGCAAGTGTAGTGCTATTCTAACAGATCAGAAAATTCTTGTTGTTTTCTAACAATTATACCAGTTGAAATCCCTTAACCGGGTAAGCTCTAACAAGCTTGGTGTTATTCAAATCCTCTAACCAGGTGGTTCATTATCTTGGATTTCAAATCCTCTACCGAGGTTACTCCTCATAGGGTATTGCTTCCAATAAGGCATTATAGTCAATCCCTTTACCGGGTGGTCCCTAACATGATTTGTTCTTAACAGGACTTTTTGTAAACCTTTAACGGGCTTGGCTCCTAATAGGGAAAACTTCAAAAAAGTTTAGATTGTTATCTTGTGAGTCTCATCTCACCATGGTTTCTCCCATTTGGGTTTCCATGTCAAAAATATTGTGTCAAGTGGTGAATGATTTTGTGGTTATGTTTTATATGGTTGATTTGCTTAACTACTTAATCCACTTTGATAAGTTATGATAACCGGCAACAATATGAAATGAAGTTTACTTATGTCAGTAAAGCATTTGGATGTTTGTGAGTTTCAAGTTGTTTACTGTTAATCTGTTGCAACAGTCAACCAGTTTAAACTTGACAATGATATTGCATTTATAGTTCAATGGCTTAACTTGTTAGTTCTAAGTTTACTTTGAGAGGTTGATTTTGAGATTGGTGAAAGTTTATATTAGTTTTTCTATCTACTGATTCACCCCCCCCTCTCAGTAGTTAACTGGATCCTTATTATTTAATCATACCATCAACTTATTCTCTCCTCATCATCAAATCTAACTATATTTTTTCATATGTATGGATGACCTAGCATAATCAAACTTGCTAGCTAGTGGCATCCATACGACTCATCCCAATCTTATATCATAACACACCTTGCTAGTTCAATCCTTTGGAAAAAATATCTATGCTCCTCAAAGCATTACTCAGCTAGTGTAGTGAAGCTTTCTTGTTTGATTTTTATTATCATTTTATGCTCCCTAAGCATTGGCCATCTAAAACAAATATTGTAAGCATGACTGTTTTTGTTTGCACTTTCTTAGGGATTGATTACCTTGTATAGTGTGGATTGCTAGTGTAATCAATTTTTTACACTACATGGTTCACCCAGCATAATAGAACTTGCTGGCCAATAGAATTCATGTCATATCAGTTGAACCTTATCATAACACAACTTGTTAGTTGGCCAACGATGAATCTTCTTCAAATTGGTGTATTCTCTTGTCTCTTTCTAGAAGTCTACTTGTGGTCTTGCAATAACATTATGAGAATGATTATATCGAGGTCCCTTAACCTAGTTTACTTGGAACCTTTTGTTTTCTTTAGGACTAACATTTTTTTCTTTGAACATGTGTACATTTAGATTTTTTGTGTGGATTGATACGATCCTAAGCTTGAGGGCTTGTGCATCCCTCAACTTAGTCACATCCTATCCCTTGTATGCCTTGCTCTAGCTACTCTATCTCTTTATGTCTACTTTATGATGATTATGAGTATAAGTTATTACTCCCACTAAAGTGGGGGATAAAAGTAGTATAGAAAATTGTAACCATTTATAATTTCACACTCTATCTAGGCTCCTACTTTAGTGTGTCTTTTTCTAGATCCATTTAACCATGTTTGGATCCAATTATACTCTATAATTTAATTGTTAATCCTACAATTTAACTATTGTCAAGTACTCAAATTACGTTTTGATTTAACATCACAAATCCAGACACTCTGAACTTCCTTTATAAAGTGTTCTTTTGGTGGGAGTAGGGCTCCCAGCACACATGTCCCATTAAAATTCCTCAAATTTGGAACCATTGTAGTGTCAACCTTCACAATTTGAATTTGGATCCTTATTTTTGTACTTGGGCATTTTATATTGGCCTAAACTCAAAAATACCCAATGAATCCTATATAAAGAAATATTTTATCATTTGTAAAGTTAATTTATAATGTCAAGCATTCTTATTCAATTCAATCCAGAGTAGATTTGATTACATAGAGTAGCAAGCTATGACAAACTACATTCAAGTATGACCATGTATGATTTCATATTCATGATTTAAGTTTTGTGATAATGTTAAAACTATGTGTGAAACTCCATAAGTGGGTTTTATACCTAAGGTATAATCATTTCATTTCAACATTTCCATCATTATAAGAACTCCTTTTATAATGAATAGTTGTTGTGGAGGTGACAACACCAACATGGCATTTGACTTAGGTAAGCCCATATTAAACACAACCATTTTCATCATTTTTTGTGTATGCAGGTTTGGATCCAACAATACAGGATATTATAGGAGTGTAAAGCATACTGAGACAAATAGTTCTAGATTTTGAATAGGCAAAACAACAAAGACTATAATTCCCAATACACTTGTCTAACACCTTTTAGCTAAGATTGTAGGAAACAAGCTTATAAGACCTCCTGACTACATTTTTAAACCTTTCTTTCAGTTTGGACAACCTATAGACTAGAGCAACAAACACACTAGTCCAAGATTTCTAACTCCAAATTGAAGCCATGAGTTCTTCTTTGTCTCATTTTTAGATCAAGCATACTGTGTTGATTTTCAATTATAGATTTCACCATTTATGTTAAAAATTATCATTTTCCTATTATTTAACCTATTTCATTCACACACACTTCACAATATCAAATACATTGAAACAAAGGAACCATAAACAAACAAGTATTTAGCTCTTCTATTAAGACTATAGCTGAAACTAATTTATGCTTTTCATGTTATGCCATGGAAATTTGAGATCTCAGTTTACAATACTAGGCTAGGATCTCATTTTCTACACATCACTATCTTTCACACAATTTTCTCTCTAAAACTTATTTCATATCATTGGTTCCTCTAACTATTTCTGTATATTACCTCATCATGGTTAATCTCCTAGGTCTTCACATATCTACACATTATATCTTCATTTTTCTCTTTAACTCTTAATTTTGAAGCTTAATGCCAAGATTTCAACTTTTGGTTTACTTGGAAACATCAATGGAGATCACTATATATGCTTCGATGTCGGGGTGAGATCAAGGTCTATGAATATATAAAAACACACCTCACTTTCTTCTTCTTAGTAATAGACAAGAATGATTGGCTCTAATACCAAAATTATGTAGACACTCATTTTAGCATAACTCTATTCAAAAGACTTATGCATCTAGAGTAGTTTTACAGGACACAAATATATTGCAAGTAACACATTGCATGGGAAAAATACTAATATTCATTTTATTTACAAATACAGGGCTTAGAAGCGTCTCTTTACAAAAGACATGCACAACCAATCCATCCTCTACTCCCTACCTACTACATATTAACATAACCAAATTTAATATCCTTCCTCTAACCATAGTCACGATTTCCTTATTTAACCCAAACACTCTATTTTTTGGCAAGTACATAACTATTGTTTCCCTAAAATTTTGAGTGGTTCAAAGCCACTTCTAATTTTAGCAAAATCAGTCTACTTATTCATCATGATCCTAACGAATAGATCTTCTTGATTGTAAGGAGTTAATTTGCATTATTCTTCCTCTATCACACTATCAACATCTCTAGCTCTATCTTCCCCTCTCCCTCTCTTTCTTTGTCACCCTCTTCCTAGACCTCTACATCTCTAACTCTATATATTTATGTATATATAAATGTATATGTTTGTGTGTGTGTGGACACACACACACACACACACACACACACACACACACACATTTATATATACATACATATGTATACATACATATATATACATATATATATAAATATACATATATACATATATATATGTATGCCTAAGATCCCCATGAACACTGCCGGAAGGCCTCTCCTCTTATTCTAGCAAGCTGGTCCATCACTTGGTCAGTCTCATTGCTCTCAGTTATGCTATGCTACCGGTATCCTCTATGAACATTCCACCATTCCTAGTCAAAGCTAATCGACAGGAGGGGGCAAGAGTTAGAAACACAATTAGATAGACTTTAACGGGACCAAAGTCTATAATAGTGTGCAATGAGATAAAGGCGGTAATACCAATGACATAATACGATAAATAAGTACAAGTAAGGGCTGACTGGATAATACGGCTTGAAGATGATTAATGCCACTGCTTGCTGATTGAGTAGAGTATGGGGGGTATATATATGTATGAATATATATATATATACATATGTATATCTATATACATATCTATACATATATACATATCTATACATACATATATATATATATATACATATATACATATCTATACATACATACATATATGCCACTGCCACTGCTTGCTGATTGAGTAGAGTATGGGGGGTACATATATATGTGTGTGTGTGTGTGTGTATTTCTCTCTCTTTGTAAGTCGATGTCATGTTTGACTACCTTTTCAATTCAAAGGTTTTTTTTTTCTCTGTCAGCTTTGGATCTTTTTAAGTCGATGTATAGTTGATCTGAATCTATCACTTCTCCACTAAGATATTTGTTGCACAAACAACATCATTTGCTAAATGACCTACCAATTGACCTTGTATATTACAAAAATATATAAAAAAAGATAACAATGTTTTTTTCTAATTGACTTTAGAATAATATTGATTCAAACTTGTAACAAGAATAGAAAGACAAACAGCAAGTCGGAGTTTAATTGCGAACAAGAGTTAATGTCGTCTACTATTATACAGAAAGAGAGGACATTACTAAGCAACAATAATCCATCGAGTGGACGGAGTAATCCACTACGTCGTCCAATTTTCAAAGCTCATCCCCCACAGACAGCACAATCTATTCGAATATTCGAGAACCTTTTTGTTTTTTAAATCAGCCTTAATTACTCCGTCATTCTATTGTAGAGTTTTGGGGTTTTATGTGATTTATCTCAATGGAAGTGCACGGACACCAGAAAGGATATATAACATAGCAGATGAAATACAAGAATAGTAGAGCTAATAGAGCAAAAGGAATTCATTGCCCACATGGCTAACATCTCGTTTCTGTTTTTTGTGTGTTCCTGTACTGCATTTGCTGGTGTCATCTTGAAAGTGCAAGCAGAAAGCCCCCTCTTTACATTTCCTCCTGTAACGAATTTCAGCCTGGAAGGAGTCGCCACAAATATCCCATCGTTACCGTACATCTTCAATATGCCTTTCGTGCAACTCTCAAATGGAGACAAAACCCAGGCGACATTCTCCTGGATGACTTACAACCAACCAATTTCTCTCTGGGACGACAGCTTTTCTTTTGTGCTAAACTTTTCTTCTCATTTTCAATTTCTCACTTCTAGAAACGATTATAATTCATCCCAATACGGCGATGGGCTTACCTTCTTTCTCGCCCCTTTCGACTCCGAGCCGCCACAAAACTGTACAGGCCAATGGCTAGGTCTCTTTAACCAATCCACCGATGGAAATTCTTCCAATCACATTGTTGCCGTGGAGTTCGACACGTTCAAAAATGATCCATTTGATCCAGATGATAACCACGTGGGAATCAATGTGAATAGCATTGTTTCGAAGGTAGATCTGCTCGTACAAGGACTCCAATTCTTTTGATTTCAAATCGCTTTAGGTTGTGCTATTACCTTTTATGGTTTCTTTCCACCAAAAGTTTCTTCTTTATTGCTAATGTTCTTGTTTCTGCTATTATTCTATTCTTCAGGCAAGTGTATCCATGAGGAATAAGTCGGGAATCGAAATTGGTAGCGGAAGCATACTGAGCTCATGGGTGGATTATGACGGCCTAGCAAAGAGGCTTGATGTGTTTTTAACGGCGGACCTGAATGCCCTAGAGAAACCAGAATCACCAATTTTATCGTATGAGATAGACCTCACAAATATTCTTCCCCAGAACATCAAGGTCGGCATTTCGGCTTCCACTGCATATTCATTGGAACAGCACTATGTTTACTTTTGGGATTTTAAATCTCACCATTCGCCGACTCTCACGAAGGCGAACTATGTTTTAATATTAGTCGTCGCCAGCGTCTTCACAGTCGCCGGATTTGTGCTCTTAGCGGGGCTCTGGTATTTCAGAAATAAAAGCCGTGAGGAGGACGACATTGAGATAGACAAATGGTTTAACGAAGGACCATGCAAGTTCTCTCATGCTGAGCTCCGCACCGCAGCTAAATTTTTTAGCCAAGAACAAAAGCTTGGAGTGGGAGGCTTCGGCAATGTTAACAGAGGCATCTTGCCTGGCGCAAAAGAAGCCGTGGGATGCCTATATGTCGGCAATTAATTATATGAATTATCTTCTCCCATTCCAATTTCTATATTTGATGATAATAATTTTAGTTCAATAAAATATCTTTGTATACATCTGCAATCACTGAACATTAAAATAATAGTAACAATATGTAATTAGCAATTTCATCTTGGTGCTCAATGAGTATTTCAAAGAGACGGAGAAGGTCAATTGAGGAAAATTTTGGTGTATTTCTTGCATAAATTTATGTTCTACATAAGGTTAATTGGTAGGCAAATTTAGGAACTGATGGTGTTTGTGCAACAAAGGTGTTAATGGAGAAGTAATAGCTTGAAATCAATTATGTATCCATTTAAAAAGATCCAATCATAATTGAAACAAAACATTTTAATCAAGAAGAGAATCAAGTTCCACTACAAACAGGCTCATGTTATGTTTACAATAGCGTGAAAAGGAGAGAGAGGTAGAGGCATGGACAGAATGAGAGAGAGACAGAGGAGTAAAGAGATAGGGGGGAGGGTGTAAGAAATAGATAGATATATAGAAGATAGAGATATAGTAGAGATGGAGGTGGAGATGGAGATGGAGAAAGAGGAGAGGAATATGGAGAGGAGAGATATATAGAGATAAAGAGAGAGAGGAGAGAGAAATAGAGAGAGATGGAAGAGAAAAATAAATAGAGGGAGAGAGAGGGAGAGATAGAAGATAAAGATAGAGATTGAAAGTGATATATTGAGTGAGGGGGAGAGATATAGTGGTAGAGACAAATATATAGCTAGATAGAGATAGAGGGAAAGATGAAAGAAGAAATATGGAGAGATGGATACATAGAGGAAAAGAGATCTAGAGGTAAGGGCCTAAAAAGAGGGAGAGGGGGAGGGGGAGAGATAAATGGATAGAGGGAAACATGCCTAGAGATAGAGTATGGGAGAGGAACATAGAGGTAGAGATGAAGATAGAGTGAGAGAGGAAGAGGGAAAGATATAGATAAAGAGATAAAGAGAGGTAGGAGGAGAGATAAAGATAGACATATAGGGTGATAAATAGGGATAGATAGAGATATACAAGAAGATAAAAGAGGTGATCGGTAGAGATAAAGCAATAGATAGTGGGAGAGGGAGGGAATGCATGAGAGGGAGATGGGGAGAAATTGAGAGAGAGAGAGAGAGAGAGAGAGAGAGAGAGAGAGAGAGAGAGAGAGAGAGAGAGAGAGAGAGAGAGAGAGTGATATATAGATAGAGAGGGGGAGAGATATAAATGGAGATATAGATAGAAGAGACAAGAGTGACAAAGAAAGAAGGTGATGGAGACAAGTAATAGAGAGAAAGGTTTAGAGAGAGGGAGATAGATATAAAGGGGGAAGGTAGACAGATGGAGATAGAAATAGGGTGAGATAAATAGGGAGTGTGTGTGTAATGTGTTAGAGAGGGAGGAGAAGTAGAGACATATAAAAAGACAGAGTGATGGGGAGAGAATGGGAGATAGGGATATAAATAGAGGGAGAGGTATATATAAGAACAAAAGAGGTAGATATAGCCTAATAGATTTGATTTAATGTGGCTAGACACTAAAGAAATGCTACTCTATATTGATGGAGATCATAAATACCTCTACAACTCATTGTAAAGACTTGAAATGATCTCGAAATTCCTTCATAATATCTTCCATGTTGAAAAAAATCTAGCATATAAACCATAGAGGGGTTTTAAGGTCTTCAATCAAATCTCCTCCTTAGAGAATATGCTTTATATAGTTTCTACAGGAAACATCTACACCACCAAGAAGTACAGATCCATCATTTTCTTTGCCTTCTACATTCTCATCAGATTTCTTCACCCATGTCCTCTAAATATTCTCCTTTCCCTCATTAACATCAATATTATTTTCCAAAGAAGAGGTATTCACATTCTTTCCTCTTCCAAAACTAGCAATACGTCCTGATTTTTTTCAGTTGTAACAAGTAGGACCTTGTTGTGGACCACTTCCATACCTTCTAACATTAGATCTACACTCAATATCCTTGTGCCCACATTTTTTGTATGCATAACAAAATCCATTGAAAAATTGAACATTTATATCATTGTTTACATTCGCATATCCATTCCATATCATTCTACTTATACATTCATTTGTTCTATATCCATACTTATTGAAATCATAGCATTGGCAATTAAATGATTGAGATCTCATGTGAATTCTACATTCAGTAACTCTATGACTGAATTTGTTGCATGAAAAACATTTGCCATTGAAAGGTGGAGAATACTTGGTTTAAGTGAGAGCAAGTTTCTTGAAGTTCCTCTTATTTTGAAATAGAATGAAACCCTTTTGATCTTCACTAGTCTTCTTGGAATTATCCTTGACCTTTTTCTTTCCCTTGTCATCTTTGCTAGGAATTCTAGAACTTTTTTCTTTGTCCTTAGATGGTTTCTAGAAGCTTAGCATCTCATTAAGAAAATCATTTTTGCCATTGAGCTTCAAGTTCTTATCAATTTTTTATTTTGCCTCTTTCAATTCTTTCCTCAACATGACCACTTATTCTTCAAGCTTGGTGCATTCTCTAGATTTGGTATGTATATTTGTTTCAAGACTGTCAAGAATAAAATTTCCTTCTTCAACTTTCCTTTTCGGATGGATAACATGTTCTTCTACTTTCTTGAACTTTTCTTGATAGTCTTCTAGATCGGCAGTTCTCCTTTAAGATGTACTATTGCATCAATATCACATCCTTATGGTTACATAACATCCAAATATTTCTCAAATTCAAACATTAAGTTCAAATCCCATATCTACCTCAGTTGTTAGACTATTTCTTCAAGGACCTTGCTTTGATACCAATTGTTTAACACATTCAAATGCTAGGATGAGGGGTGAATCAACATATATAAAAATTTAACCATTCATTAATCATTCATCCCAATTATCACATGTGCAAAAGTAAACAACTAAAATAGAAAGATCATTCACACAAGGACACCAATATTTTTTTACATGGAAAACCTAATATGGAAAAAACCATGGTTAAAACTATCTCACTGTATGTAAATAGACTACGAAGTTTTAGGGTCATGTGAAAGGAAGATCACTACTTCAAATTTGATCTAGCGGGATAAGGCCCACAACCTTAGGGTAAGATATAATGAACTCACAAAACACTAAAAATAACTTCTTCATGATAAGATACGCTAAATTTTATTAACTTGCAAAACACTAAAAATAACTTCTTCATGATAAGATACACTAAATTTTATTACAATGAATTACTATTGTTGATTTGGAGAAATGTGCACCCTCTGAAATATTGATTATAGTTCATTGTTATAAACATCTGAAATAGACATCATTACTGCTCACATGCAAATGTGCACCTTCTCTCTGACACAACATACCATACACAACTTATTCAACTATTACAGTTCTCCAAAAGATCTCATCCCTTATATACATATCACTCATAGCAAATAGATACATCAACTAGGTTGGTCTAATTAGATGTAACGTGTAGAATGTAAATAGTCAACACCAAATACTTTCTGTAAAGAAATGTAGAAAGGAAGCAAGACATGTGAAGTAATAGACAAATTTGATGCAACTTCCTATCAATCCTAAATCATCACCTTCAATTTTGCACACTGTCGTATGGACCAAAACCACTCAAGCCAACTCCAAAAGATGGAGTTGATAATTCAATCCAACTAAACATACTCAAAATATGATGTAAACCTCCAAATCACCATATGGATGCACAATATAGAATTACTTGAAACCAACAACGCTATATCATAGAACCACAGTGCCAAATCTTTAGGAGGAGAAGGGATGAAAAGCATTCCCTACAAACAAGTACACTACTTCTATTGAATATCCAGGCAATTGAGAGGGAGGTGAATCATTTGATAAATTAAACCAATTTATTTTATCCTTTTGTACATCTAGAATAAACAACATAATTAATTAAGACAAATATTTAATGAAAAACATGCACATACAAAAGATAAAACAATGAGCACCAAATATGACGTGGAAAACTCCAAAAGGGAAAAACTATGGAGAATGTTAGTTCTCAATATAAAACACCTGTTAAGGTGATTTTAACAAAGGGTAGCTCACTGCTAGAATAGTCACTGCAGGAGGGCTCACTGCCTAGAAAAAGGCTCATTGTGGAAGAAATAGAGAAAGAAAGAAATAATCCATTACTGTATCACAACTTGCAAAACCGGATCACTTTTGGTGCCTCAAAACCAACACATTTTCACATATATCCAACAATAAGATATTTCCTTTCCAATCTCACATATCTTCAATAATAATGCCACACTTTTTCATACTAACTTATCTAGATCATCCTCATATATATACCATCTTCAAAAAACATAATCTTCTAAGTCGGCTAGGATAAAGATCTAAAATAGGTCAACACTAAACATTTTGGTGGTGGGAAGGAATGAGAAGTAGACCATACCACAACATACATCAACGGTCAAATCAACACACATTACAACCATTGCAACTTCTGGACCAAATCATGACTCACATGCCATATAAAAGCTGCTACACATCCTTGAATTCCAGACTTAATCCAGACCCAAAAATCATTTCCCAATTCACCAAAAATGAGAATGGAAGCAAGATACATGAATGCAATTGATCAACCCCATATCTAATAGATGAAAATATCTAGATTGCCATCAACACATATTCCTGAGCACCAAAGATTTTAGGAACACCGTTGAAACCATATGATGACATTAATGGCAACCATTATGTTGACATAAATGACAACCAATCATGATCATCAACATCACATTTGCAACAACTTATGCATGACCAAGATTTATACTATCACAAATTCAACTATGGAATTAATAGGAACATGAAACCTAATATCTAACATTATTTTGCTTCCACTAACATCATATTACAACCACAAGAAAGATGAATCAATGAGACACAATGTAGACCATAATATTGAACAATATCTTATAGAATATTCACTCGAATAGTCATACTTAGCCACAATCTATTGCAGACACCTGAATACTTCTTCAATGCTCTAAAATAGATCTGAGTCAAATGGATGTATCATCTATAGTCACCACCATCAATATCCATGTATCAATGTGAACACATAAGGAAAATCCTAATACAACAACACTCAAGAGCACAACTAACCTCATACTTCTGGACCTTAGCTAACATCAATAACAACACATACTAATATTTTCTACACCTCTATCTAGATCCTAGGTCCTTTGCAAAAAATTTATTAGCTACTTAGAGATCTTTATCCTATCCTTATCAAGTTTATTTTTATTTAGGGTTTTTGTTTTCGTGCCACTTTGGAGATTATCTTGAGGAGTGAATCATGTATAAGGGTTGTAGATGTAAATATTATAAGGGAAATTAACCTGACATCAAATATCTTATAGTTTATCACATGATTGTTTTCAACTCTTGCTTGAGAGTGCATTAAAATATTAAGTTTCTTATTTTCTAGGTGCAAAGATAGTTGTTGTCCCTTCATTGATTAAGACTCTTATTCTTATTAAGCAGGATAATTCATCTATTTTTCTTTCTGATTTGGATTCCTAATTGACAAAAATTGCTTCATTGTTTGTGGAGTCTCTCATTTCAGATTTTTAGGACATGTTTGAGGGTTTATCTCTCCTATTTGGTAATAGATATAGTACAATTATTATGACATCATGCTTGTCTTTGGAGCTTGTTCATAATAAGTTTTCATTGGTTCCTTGTTTGTCACCTTCTATTGTGATTGGGTGTGTAATTGATTACTTTGTGGTATCTTCATCATCCAAGAACTTGGTGACACATCAATAGTTTTTAGAGACATCATATGTATCTAAATTTGGATTCTTACATCTTCCATTTTATGGGAGTGGCTTGTCATATCTCTAGTGGATTTGTTTCTTCCTAAGGGGAGAGCTACTTCTTCATTGGGGAGATTCCTATCCTCATTTTTTTCTCTTATGGGGGGATATTCAATGTACTACTATGAGAGAAGAAGACCTCAGGGGGTCACATTGAGTCCTTTCCTTCTTTTAGTAGTGCACTTATTGTATTTTTCTCTCTTTTTGAGAGGTTTTCTTCACACTGAGTTCTTATCCTTTTCTTTGTTTGTGAGAGTTGCATTTTTTTGCATTGGTTTGTACATCGGTATTTGATCAGACCTAGTAGTCAAGACTCATTCATGCATGCATTTTGCATTCATCTTTAGCTCTTTATCTTATCCCTAAGTTAATTTTAAGGGGGGATGTTGGAGTAATTGGGATATTTTTCTAATTATTTATTTATTAGGTTGTTTAATTACATTTTCACTTAAGCTAAACTCAAACACTTCTCCTTTTATTTAATTAGGCTAATAATAGCTTAAGTTGACTCATTCATTATGATTGTGACACTTGGCACATGCTGATCCAATCTAGCCTTTAGAGTTTTGCATCTCGGGTTTCATTCATCTTTTTATAAGGATTCATTAATTCATTGTAATTGCACCTCTAATATTGTGTGTACATTAATACATAATTCTTAGGTTTTTATCGATCATATTATATTTGATTGATCCCTTTTGTGTAACAAGTGTTTTTCTTGCAAATGATTCTTGACTTCTATGGTTTTCTAATCCACTTCTACATACTTTATGATTGTTATGTATTATAATTTTTATAGTTTTTGGTTATGGGAAAAACAAGGTTTGAGGGACACAAAACCCCTTACAATAGGTTTTGGAGGGACCTGAAACCCTCATATTTTACTAGGATCTGGAATCCGCAGTACATCACTTCCATAAAGAATAAACCATGAAAACTAGCAACCCAAACACAACTGAGCTAACAAAAGTCAGCCAAACACCAACACTGCCACATGCAAAAAGAATTAGCCAGACACTTAAGATATAATCAATACAAATCATGTTGGCCACACGAACTAGGATATAGCCTCAAACTTAAGAGAAAATGATGAAGGTTAGCAGGCACCCTCAACCAAACAATATGCATGTTTCTGATTCCCTTGACCTAAGACAAAGACTTCATACAAAAAAAGCATGACTAGCCCATAACTGAAAACAACCACTACCTGAACTGGCCCCTTGAAAACTATAAGTTGCCACCCAGATAAGATAAGACAAGGCAAATAGAATAAGATAACTAGAAACAAAGATATTTTGAAAGGCTTCCCTAACCTTAAAAATGGGTTTTGAAATGGCTCCCAAAACCATATCAAAGGGTTTTGAAGTGGTACCTTCAATCACCTTGAGCTGAAAAAGAGGCCTAATCAAGATAGCATCTATACAAACAAGCACCACTGCACTCTCCACCTTTCTAAGAGGAGACATAAAAGAGCTTGAAAGAAAAGATCTAGCAACCAAAAAATCACCTGCCTCAAGAGAAAGATCCTCCAAAATAGAAGAGGAAGCACCTGGATCTGAGAAAATGTTGTCCCCTAGCATCACCACCTCAATAAGGAGCAAAGGGGTGAAGAGAACAAAGAGCCCACACTCATATCCAAGCCAAACAAGAGCCAAAAGCTCCAAGGCCCCCCTCTAACTTCTAGCAACAAGAGTCACAACCACCATCTCCACCTCAATAGAAAACTACATATTTCCAATACCCATCATCTCAACCTCAATATAAGATGGGACCACCTCAAAATTTAATATTGAAAATAAACCAAATGGTTGAGAAAAGAGTGACATAAATAGGAGTAGGAGGGAAAACAAGGAAGAAACAAAAACAGAGTATAAGGCCCCCTGTAGCCCCACAACCCAAAACCAAGAAGGAGGAAGAGCCCCCCAAGCACGAACAAAAAGGAGAACAAAAACATTGGAATCCTAGGAAAAACCACCTGGATCCCAAATAACCTTGTTTCAGCCAAGCATGAACCCTTTCACAACACCCCCTTCCGCAGCCATGAGCATCTCCACAAGAACAACAATCATCAGGAAGAACCATGTCCTAGAACAGAAACACCTCTGCATGGGGAAGAGGAAAGAGGGTAGGAGCAGCCAAATAGAAAAGTCGCTGCCCCAGGTGAGTGACCACAAACCTCCAAACCCACTGAGTAGAGAAATGGAAAACCTAGGAAGAAACCCACGAACTGCAGAAAGCATGACATAAGAGCAAACAAGCTACAAGACAGGTACATCCCATAGCACCGAGGTCTCCCCCCCCAATCATCTATAGTCGAAAAACCCAGACATCGCCACTGACCAGGAAACAAGTCCTGCAAAGGCCAAGGCACAGGGAAGAACAAGACAAAAGAAATGAGTGCCTCCATCACCATCTTCATCCCCTGCATCATCTCCATCTGCAAAAGAAACCCTCAAACTCTCGCTCGAACTCGCACTCCCGCTCTTGTTACCATGCTATTTTATAACAGTTTTTATGAATATGTAATCGTGATTGTTTCTCCTATGGTGCCTTTTATATAGTTTTCTTATTCTTGATATTTATACTTGTGACCTTTCACCATGCTTAGATCATGTTATATTTTCCTATCTTCAAATTATGAGCCTTATCATCATGCAAAGATTAGTATTATGTTCTTATAGTTATTACTTCAACTTATCTGGCCAAATTGTACCTTCATTACCATATCACCCTATTAAAGTGGGGGTAGAGATAGGGCTAAGAAGCATGCTTTTCTCCATGACTATTTTGTGTCTTAATATTAATACTATTCTTCTAGATCTATCCTTTTAGATTGTAGGCATCATCCTTCCTCTATATTTAATCATATTATCCTTTCCTTAACATAGCTACCCTATTACATTAGGAAAAATTATGTATTTCTAGATATCAACTTATGTCTACATGCCTAATTATGCTTATAGATACACCATTAACATATTTGGGGGGCATCATATCTTCTCTTATCTCATTATATGTTCTTACATGTCTTATTATATACAAAGAGACACAATAAGGAGTCCTTCTCTCCTCATCCCGCTTACAATGTAGATGTAGGGTCATTATCACCTTAGCATTCACCCATACTTGGGGAGATATTATACCTTGATATGTATTTCTATTTCATATGCTTCAATGCCTATCCTTCTATGTGTCTTGCTTATCATAGGATGTACTCATAACACTCATTCTATACATGATTTAAATTCCTATATAATTAGTCTATACTTACTATTCATACATTTGTTCTCCCTATTCTCCAATTTCTTGCATCAAATGGAAGCAACCAATTGAAGGGAGCATATCCTACCACATATACTATTTTTATTAATCCTGAAAATAGTTTTATGTTCCAATATAGAGGCTTGTTGTCATGTTTATATGGAGCTTGATTTCATGCATAGTAGTGTCCAATATGTCATATTATATTACATGATGTGGCAACACTTGATATGTCAAACATATTTTATATAGGTGAAATATTATAAGCATACTCGCACTTGTTCATTTTCTTTAAAAACCCAATTGTGTAATTGGTTCATGTTCCACTTGTGAGACATTGTTAAGAATGCTTAAGTCAAAGGGATAGATTATGGGTGACCATTCAAGGATTATGTACCGCCTTCAATTTTTTGAATCCATTTTGATGCAAGGAATTAGAGAATAGGGGGAAAAGAATATGAATAGTAAGTATAGGCTAACTATATGGGAATATAAATATAGGGTGACCTATCAAGGAGAAGTCTATGGTTGAGCATGCTTAAGTCTAGGTAATACATTATGGGTGACCTATCAAGGAATCTCATTGTTTCACTCCAGTGAACTTCACATGGATATAATGAATATTAAATGGTCAACTCATTCTCACGAAAGATAGGTTTGTGTAAATCATTTCTCATAAAATATAGATCAATAAATTTGACTGTCAAAAACACAAATCAAAATCAGATATAAATACCATAATTTAACAAAATATGAACCTTCTACCTATCATTCCAACTATCATTTATTTAATCTAAGCATTACTTTTTATACTTCATCTCTTTAACTTTGTTTATTATTTGGGTATTTCAAGTTCAAACTAAAACGACGTGCTGACTGTTTGCTTTTGGACTACTTCGAGTGCTCTTGCAACTTCTGTCAAGTTCTTATTGATTTTAATTAATTATACAATTATCTGTCTATTTTCAGATTATATTTAACGAATAAAGCAAATGTTTCCACGTCTTTTAATACCACACAGACTCTCAACAAACGAATCATAAAGCATTTTACGTATGTGCCTTCGTCATTTCATTTGTCCTTTAACCACATTAATTGTTTTTTCTCCAAACTCTCACTGAAGGTAAGCTTATCAGGTGGGTACGTTGTGAAATCCACCATCGACGACCAGTAGTTGGCTGTGCCTATCCACATGCACGCGAATGGCAGGTTTGAAACTTTTACGTTCATTCGCGAATCCCTAAACATAACATTTTAGTTCTATTTATAGGTCAATCCTTGCCTGTAACATTAGGAGCACAAAGTTCTTAAGATCTCCATCAAAACTTAAATCTGAAAGTTTTGTTGTCTAGGCTTTATCTTAATGAAGTAGCTAAAGAATTTTCAGTGAAATGGAGAGCTTAGGAGAGTTAGAGAAGGGCAAGATTGTTGATAAGTGATGCTGCTCTAGCATGCAGCTCCATGCAACTCCAGTTTGGACATGGAGCTGCATGCTAGAGCAGCATCACTTATCAACATACTCCCTCTTGATGCTGAGAGGGCTGCAAACATTTTGGTGAATATATCTGCTAGTTGATCCTAGGTGTTGATGTGCTTCAATTCGACATCCTTCTTTTGCACCAAATCTCGTATGAAGTGATATTTCAAATCAAAATGCTTTGTTCTGCTGTGATAAACCGGATTCTTAGCTAACTTGATGGCACTCACATTGTCACAATAAATTACTGTAGGCTGAATTTGTTTTTCTCCAATTTCTTCCAAAACTTTTCTGAGCCAAAGGGCTTGTGTACCTGCTGAGGTAATTGCAACATACTCTGCTTCTGTAGATGAGAGGGCAACAATACTTTGTTTTTTTGAGCTCCAGGTAATCAAACCAGAACCAAAAGAAAAACAATTTCCAGATGTAGATTTACGGTCATCCATACTACCTCCCCAATCTGAATCACTAAAGCCTACAAGATTGAACTTTTCAGAAGAGTAGTAATGAATACCAAAACTTGAATTCCCTTTCACATACCTCAAAATCCTCTTGGCTGCCTTCATATGTATTTCAGATGGATTTGTCATATACCTTGAAACAAGTGAAACTGAATAAGCAATATCTGGCCTCGTGTGGGTTAGAAACATCAAGCTCCCCACAATACTTCTATAAGTTGTCTCATCAACTAAATCAGCACCATCATCTCTACATAACAAATCTCCATGAGCACTTGGAGTGGAGGCAGGGTTACAATCAGTCATATTAAATTTCTTCAGCACATCCTGTGCATACTTTGTTTGACAAATGAAAATCTCATCCTTACTTTGATAAACCTCCATTCGTAGAAAATATTTCATTAGACCAAGATCTTTCATCTCAAATTCTTTCATCATAGCAGCTTTGAATTCATCTTTCATCTTAGAACTACTACCCATATACAAAAGATCATCAACATACAAACTTATGATGAGAATATCAGTACCTTCTTGTTTGTAGTATAGGGTAGGATCACTCTTACTTCTCTGGAAGCCATTCTCCTTAAAGTATCCATTAATCCTGGCATACCATGCTCTTGGTGCTTGCTTGAGGCCATACAAAGCCTTCTTCAACTTGTAGACATAATTATCTTTTCCTTCCACTTCAAAACCTTGTGGCTGCTCCACATATACTTCCTCTTCTAAGTACCCATTCAAGAAGGCACTTTTCACGTCCATATGATGTATGCTCCACTTCTTCTGAGCTGCTAATGAAATCAGCATTCGTATGGTCTCTTATCTTGCTACTGGTGCAAATGTCTCTTCATAGTCAATTCCATATTTCCGTGTGAAGCCTTTAGCAACTAATCTTGCCTTGTGTCTTTCAACACTCCCATCACTGTTAAATTTGGTTTTGTAGACCCATTTGGTGCCAATCCTTTTTTTGTCATGTGGAAGTTCTGTTAACTCCCAAGTGTCATTCCTGTGAATGGAATCCATCTCTTCTTCCATGGCTTTCACCCAAACCTCATTAGTACATGCATCTTCAAAACATGATGGTTCAAAATCAGCCTTGGCTAATAAAGCAAAATTCACTGTTTCACCTACTGGGTTTTCTTCATGTACTTGATTTCCACTCCTCTGGTAGATATCACTCAATCTCCTTACTTTCCTTGTAGAACTTGGAGAAGAAGCTGGACTTGAACTTGGTACTAAAGTACTTGATGAAGGATTGCAAAAGCTTAGTTTATAGCACTACGAGATAAGATTGTCAGCCCTCTCAGCATCAAGGGGGAGTATGTTGATAAGTGATGCTACTCTAGCATGCAGCTCCATGTCCAAACTGGAGTTGCATGGAGCTGCATGCTAGAGCAGCATCACTTATCAACAATCTTGCCCTTCTCTAACTCTCCTAAGCTCTCCATTTCACTAAAAATTCTTTAGCTACTTCATTAAGATAAAGCCTAGACAACAAAACTTTCAGATTTAAGTTTTGATGGAGATCTTAAGAACTTTGTGCTCCTAATGTTACAAGCAAGGATCAACTAGCAGATATATTCACCAACACCCAGGATCAACTAGCAGATATATTCACCAAAGCGGTTGCGAAAGCTCAGTTTATAGCACTACGAGATAAGATTGGCAGCCCTCTCAGCATCAAGGGGGAGTATATTGATAAGTGATGCTGCTCTAGCATGCAGCTCCATGTCCAAATTGGAGTTGCATGGAGCTGCATGCTAGAGCAGCATCACTTATCAACAATCTTGCCCTTCTCTAACTCTCCTAAGCTCTCCATTTCACTAAAAATTCTTTAGCTACTTCATTAAGATAAAGCCTAGACAACAAAACTTTCAGATTTAAGTTTTGATGGAGATCTTAAGAACTTTGTGCTCCTAATGTTATAGGCAAGGATCAACTAGCAGATATATTCACCAACACCCAAGATCAACTAGCAGATATATTCACCAAAGTGGTTGTGAAAGCTCAGTTTATAGCACTATGAGATAAGATTGTCAGCCCTCTCAGCATCAAGGGGGAGTATGTTGATAAGTGATGCTGCTCTAGCATGCAGCTCCATGTCCAAACTGGAGTTGCATGGAGCTGCATGCTAGAGCAGCATCACTTATCAACAATCTTGCCCTTCTCTAACTCTCCTAAGCTCTCCATTTCACTCAAAAAATTCTTGCTTATTCAGTTTCACTTGTTTCAAGGTATATGACAAATCCATCTGAAATACATATGAAGGCAGCCAAGAGGATTTTGAGGTATGTGAAAGGGAATTCAAGTTTTGGTATTCATTACTACTCTTCTGAAAAGTTCAATCTTGTAGGCTTTAGTGATTCAGATTGGGGAGGTAGTATGGGTGATCATAAATCTACATCTGGAAATTGTTTTTCTTTTGGTTCTGGTTTGATTACCTGGAGCTCAAAAAAACAAAGTATTGTTGCCCTCTCATCTACAAAAGTAGAGTATGTTGCAATTACCTCAGCAGGTACACAAGCCCTTTGGCTCAGAAAAGTTTTGGAAGAAATTGGAGAAAAACAAATTCAGCCTACAGTAATTTATTGTGACAATGTGAGTGCCATCAAGTTAGCTAAGAATCCGGTTCATCACAGCAGAACAAAGCATTTTGATTTGAAATATCACTTCATACGACATTTGGTGCAAAAGAAGGATGTCGAATTGAAGCACATCAACACCCAGGATCAACTAGCAGATATATTCACCAAAGCGGTTGCGAAAGCTCAGTTTATAGCACTACGAGATAAGATTGTCAGCGCTCTTAGCATCAAGGGGGAGTATGTTGATAAGTGATGCTACTCTAGCATGCAGCTCCATGCAACTCCAGTTTGGACATGAAGCTATCCATTCATCACCATGCATAAGCTATTTTTAGTTAATAGTTTTTTTGTTTATTCATGCAAATAAAGCATGTACTCCAGCATGCATGAATCCTTAGGACTATTTTTAGTTTTGCTTTTTGCATGAGTTTGTTTTTAGTAAATAAAGCATGTTGTGCATGCACTTATTGTATTCTTAATTTAGGGAGTAGTTTGCTTTTATTAGTTTGAGAGCCTTAGTAGCTTTCCATGCAAAGGTAGGGATATATTTAGAACTGCAGTTATTATTTATT